>NC_082667.1:107463134-107773319 GCF_025265405.1 Mesoplodon densirostris | reverse complement strand
ATGGAAACCCCCAATATATAACTGAAGAGAGAATTTGTAAATTGAAAGATAGGCTAAAAGATATTATCCAAAATGTATACAAGAGAGAGAAAGAGAAATGGAAAATATGATAAAGAAAGAGTATGAAGTGAAAAGGTCTAGCATGTTAAATTAGAGTCCCTGATGGAGAAGAGATATACAATGAATCAGAGTAACATTTGAAGAGGTAAAGACAGAGAATTTTCCAGAACTGATGAAAGTACTATATCAGAGTCTAGTCAAGAGACAGAAATTTGAACTGGAAAAATTTAATATAAGTTTAATGTAAAGAATTATTAACTAAGTTTTTAAATGGTTAACTACTAAGAGGGTAAAAAAGAACTCTAATGTATACCTTAGAGTTACAGAGGTGGCAAATGTAAAAAGCCACTGGAAATGAAGGGAACCAGGGACAAAGTTGGAAATTTAGAGTACAGGCTGTAGAACTGAGAGTCACAGCTCTGATGAGAAAGCACAGCTGCTGCATGGATGGTGTCCAGCTCAGGAATCCAAGAAATGCCACTATATGGATCAGACGTGCACTGGGCCTCTAGCTTAGTGAAGACAGTCATTGCTAGAGACTACTCTCAGGATCACAAGCCCACAAGCAGAACTCAGGAAATAAACCCCAGGAAATAGCAAGTCTCTTCCTCCTTCTCAAGCCTTGTGTCTCTCCAGCATCCCCCGCTGGCAGAACATAACAAAGAGGCAGTTGGCAAAGGATAACTGTGTTTGCAGAATCTAGCTCTCACATCACAAAATACAGAAGGGTGGGATGGAGCTGTGAAGCAATGAATTTATAACAGGCACAGCTATCAATACACAGAAACAATCATAGGTAACATTTATGGAGCACTTATTTTGTGCAGCTACTGTTCTACGTACTTTACAAATATTAACTCATTTAATCCTTGTAACAGTTCTATGAAAAACTGCATTTAGAAGTCCAGTAACTCCCAAGAAAGATATGTAAAAGCAACCTGCTGCTAGACATTTTATTGCTGTAACTGCAGAACACAAAGACCATAAGAAGATGTTGAAAACATCCAGAGAAAAAAACACAAATTATCTTCAAAGAGTGACAGTTACACTAAGAACTGATGTTGCAGGGCAAAAAAGGGAAGCCAGAAGACAGGAGAACAATATTGTTCTCCTGAAAAGAGAACTGAAAAGAGGTTGAAAAGGCTGAAAAGAGTCCCTGTCAGATTAGAATTCTATAATAAGAAAAAAATCTTTCAAGAATTTGAAAAAAATAAAGACATTTTGAGACAAAAAAGAAAGTTTGATTCCATACACACATATATATGGAATCTAAAAACAAAAAGAAAAAAAATGGTCAGAAGAACCTAGGGACAAGGCAGGAATAAAGATGCAGACCTACTAGAGAATGGACTTGAGGATACGGGGAGGTGGAAGGGTAAGCTGGGACAAAGTGAGAGAGTGGCATGGACATATATACACTACCAAACATAAAATAGATAGCTAGTGGGAAGCAGCTGCATAGCACAGGGAGATCAGCTCAGTGCTTTGTGACCACCTAGAGCGGTGGGATAAGGAGGGTGGGAGGGAGGGAGATGCAAGAGGGAAGAGATATGGGGACATATATATATGTATAACTGATTCACTTTGTTATAAAGCAGAAACTAACACACCATTGTAAAGCTATTATACTCCAATAAAGATGTTAAAAAAAATCTCAAAAAAAAAAGTTTGCCACTAGTAGGTCCTCTCTAATGGAAATCCTAATAATATCTTTCAGACAGAAGGAATGTGAACCCAGATGGAAGGTCTGAGATGTAAGAAAGAATGAACTGGTGGGTAACTGGTGGGTAATTCTAACAAACATATAAAAAATAATGTCATATATGGTCATAAATAAGCAATGAAAAAGAGAACCTCATGACAGATGCTACAGACCTTTAAAAGACAACAAGATACTATGAATAACTTTATGCCAATATTTTAAAAATTTAGACTTACAAATTCCTAAGTAAATGTAAAGCACATACAAAACCTGAATGGACCTATAACCAACATATACTTAAATTATAAAATTTTCCCACACAAAACCTTCAGAGTAGATGGCTTCACAGGTGAGTTCTACCATATATTCAAGGAATCAATCATCGTAATATTACACAAACTCAGAGGAAAGAAAAAGAGAAAAACACTCCTCAACTCATTTGATAAGTTTAGCCAAACCATAATACCAAGGTTATTTATGAGAAAGAAAGATTACAAGCTAAACTCACTCATGAACACAAGTACAAAAATCCTAAACAAATTATTGTCTAGTCAATAAAATAGCCAATACTTTTAGGGTGCTTACTATGTTCTAGGCATTGGTTTAAGCATTCTGGACATATTACTAAACTTTACAATAGTTCTGTGATTTAGGTACTTTCTTTTAAAAATATTTATTTGTTTTTATTTTTGGCTGTGTGGACTCTCTAGTTTTGGCACAAGGGCTTAGTTGCCCCGTGGCATGTGGGATCTTAGTTCCCCAACCAGGGATCGAACCTGCATCCTCTGCATTGGAAAGCAGATTCTTAACCACTGGACCACCAGGGAAGTCCCTAAGTACTACTATTATTCTCATTTCAGCATATGAGAAAATGGAGACACAGAGAGGTTAAGTAATTTGCCCAGGTCACTCCCACACTGTGGTATGGCTGGGTTTCAGACCTAAGCAGTCTAACTCATACATCCATTTTTTTAGTAGTTACACTGTAACTGAGGTGGGCTTATCACCCAAACACAAGGCAATTTAACATTCAAATATTAATTAGTGTAAATCATTACATTTACACATTAAAGGAAAAATAGATATGGTCAATAGACATAGAGAGGAAAAAAAGCTCAAATTCAACATCCATTCACAATAAAAACAGCTCTTGGCAAACTGGGAATAAAACACAACTTCCTTAATGTGATAAGGATTATCTACAAAAACTTCAACAGACAACATACTTAATAATGACACATTTAAAACCTTTCCCTTTGACTTGAGAACCGACAAAAGAATGCTACCAATTACCAATTTTATTCAGCATTCTACTAGGGGATCTTGGACAGCACAGTAGATAAGAAAAATAAATAAAACGTACAAGGATTGGAAAGGAAAAAGACAAAACTATTATTATGAACATATAATGATGATATATATAGAAAATGAAAAATACTCTACAAATGAACTACTAGAATTAATACAAGAGTTTACCAAAGTTTCGGGATACAAAATCAATATAAAAAATTAGGTTTGTTTCTCACCAGCAGCAGCTATAAAATGAAATTTAAAACAGTCTTCATTCACAATGGCATTAAAAAATGTGAACTACCTGGGAATAAATCCAACAAAATATGTACAAGACATTAATGGAAAAAATTATAAAATTTTATTAAGAGACATTAAAGAAGACCTAAATAAATGGAGAAATATACCAGTTCATGGATTGGAGGACTCAACATTGTAAAGGTGTCATTTCTCTCCATACTGATTTACAGACTCAGTAAATCCCAATTAAAATCCCAATAGGTTTTTGTTCGAACTTGACAAGCCAGCTCTAAAATTTATATGACAGCGCCAAGGGCCAAGAGTAGCTACTCTTGAAGAAGAAAAATAAAGTAGGAGGACTTGCTCTACCAGATATAATACTTATTATAAAGCTATAGTAATTAAGACCGTGTGGTATTGGGACAAGGATTGACAAATAGACCAATGAAACAGAGTAGAGAACCCATAAACAGACCTACACCTCTATGAACATTTGCTATACAACAGAGGTGACATCCCAGGTCAATGGCAAAAAAGATAGACTTTTCAATAAATAGTGCTGGCATAATTGAGTATCCATAGGGGAGAAAATGGAATTAGAACCTCTCTTGGCAATATAGTACAGAGAAATTAATTCAGGTGCATTCAAAAACTATATATGAAGAATATGTATATATTCTATATTAGAAGATAATAGAGAAGAATATCTTCATGACCTTGGGAGTAGAGAAGGATTTCTTAAACTGGGTAAAAAAACCATTCACAGTAAGTGAAAGATTTGTAAATTTGAGTATGTTACAATTAAGAATGTCTGTCCAACCAAGGCACACTAAGAGAGTAAAGGGACAAGTCAGAGAGGGAAATGATACTAACTACAATACATAAAAGTGGCAAAGGACTAGGATCCAGAATTTATAAAGAACTTCTGTGAATCAAAGTATAAAATAAAGAACAACACAGAAGATTTGAACAGATCTTTTATAAGAAAGGAAATCCAAATGGCCAATAAACCTATGAAAAGATGTTTAATCTCATCAGTAAAATGCAAATTAAACAACAACGAGATACTATTACACAGCCATCAAATGGCAAAAATAACATCTGACCAGCACCAAAGACCCTGACCAACAGGTATTCTCTAGTGAGCATATAAATTGGCATACCATTCTGGAAAACAGTAGAATAGTATTAACTAGTAAAATTGAGTTTGTGCATACTCCATGCCCAGCAATTGCATGCCTGGGAACATACGTAGAGAAAAATCTGCACATACACAGAATGTTCTTAGCAGCATTGTCTGAAATATTCCCCAACTAGAAACAACCTAAATGTCCAGCAGCATAGAATAAATAAATAAACTGAAGTGTACAGCAATGAAAATGGACCAATTACAGCTATAAGCATTAATAAGGATGTGTTTCCAAACGATACAGAGTGAAAGAAGCAAGTCATAAAGAAGACCTATGTTTTTACTCCATTATATAAAGTTCAAAACATGCAACAGTAAACAACATCATTTAATGATGCCTAAACGTGTGGTGAACTGTAAAGAAAAACAGTGAAATGATTACTTTAGATGCCAAGATAATGGTTGTCTCTGGAGGGAAAGAAAGGGGCTGTGCTCAGGTGGAAGAAGATTCTGTAGTGTTCTGTTTCTTGACTTGGGGATGGTCACCTGGTGTTCATTTTATATTAATCATTTTACCGTATGTAAATATTTTATGAACATTTTTCTATGTATGCTGTATCTCACGATTTTAAAATACATCCTGCACATCTAGATGTAGAGTCACTTTCAAAACAAGCACAGATTTAGAGATTAAGTGTACTTGATCATATAGGTTTTCCCAAGTTTCCTCTGTGAGGCAGGCCTCAGCGAGTCTCTTTTTACTCAATTTAATGCAATGGGGTTAAATCACTCAAGGGCACTAAAGGATAAGCGACTATCTCAACAAAATAGGGCAAGAATGGTGGGGAGCATTACAGAAACTGCCACTCAAGTTTCCCCCCAAGCTTCTCTTTCCAATTCTGGAAGAAGTCCTTCTGTGCTTCAGACATCAAGGCTTACTTTAGATCAGAGGCCCAGGATGCTCCAGAGATGATTCAGACCCCAGTCAGCAGTGATCTCTCCTTTTACACTCCATGGCTTCTGCTTATATCCAAGAAAGCAGTGGAAGCCCAGGCATGCCGCGGCAATTAGGAGCCTGCTCCCATCACCTCTGCCTGCTGCAGTAGGGGACCGGTCTCACTTATGTGGCAGAGAAGCACGTCCACTGAGCCTCTTCCTGGCTCTTTGTTAAACCAGACCTGAGGCCGGGTGTGAGGTCCCAGGTCAGAACCCCAGGCAGAGCTGAATGAAGCAACTCTCGTCGTCAGAGGAACCGGCAAACTGGGAGCCTTTCATGTGCTTGGTAATTAATAAGAAATGAAATTACAAGCAGAATGATAGCTCATCAAATTTGATTTGGTCCCACAGGGCCTGCTTGAGATTCTAATGAATACATAGGGTGAGGCCAGGGATGATTAATGGGAGCCTCAATTGCAGGGACATGGGGAGGTTATTCTTTTTCTATTTATTTACTTATTTATTTATTTTGACTCCACCGGGTCTTAGTTGCGGCACACGGGATCTCCGTTGCGGTGTGAAGGATCTTTAGTTGTGGCATGTGAGATCTTTAGTTGAGGCATGCGGGATCTTCAGTTGTGGCATGCAAACTCTTTAGTTGCGGCAAGCATGTGGGATCTTAGGTCCCGGACCAAGGATCGAACCTGGGCCCCCTGCATTGGGAGCGTGGAGTCTTACCCACTGGACCACCAGGGAAGTCCCGGGAGGTTTTTATTTTTTTTAATAATTTATTTATTAATTTATTTATTTTTGGCTGCGTTGGGTCTTTACTGCTGCGTGCAGGCTTCCTCTAGTTGCAGTGAGCGGGGGCTGCTCTTCGTTGTGGTGTGCGAGCTTCTCACTGCGGTGGCCTCTCGTTGCGGAACACGGGCTCTAGGCATGCAGGCTTCAGTAGTTGTGGCACGTGGGCTCAGTAGTTGTGGCTCGTGGGCTCTAGAGTGCAGGCTCAGTAGCTGTGGCGCACGGGCTTAGTTGCTCCGTGACATGTGGGATCTTTCCGGACCAGGGCTCGAACCCGTGTCCCCGGCAATGGCAGGCAGATTCTCAACCACTGCACCACCAGGGAAGCCCCCGGGAGGTTTTTCTTAAAGTCCACCACCTCTCGACTTCTCTCTTTTGTTGAGAGTCCTCCTACCTGTGGGGAAGAAAGGAGGCTGTTCCCTCAGACCACGAGAGGGACAGTGTGTGTAGAGAGCTGCATTTCGTTGCCTGTGGCTCTAACACCGCATCCTCCCACAGAGTTTTGAGTTGAAAACCCACAGCCACAGACGCTGATTCGGTTAGAAACTCTGGTTACCCAGTTATCTCTCTGGTTATCTCTCTGGTTATCTATACTCTTAAGTGTCCAAATTTTAAACTGGTAATTGAATCCATTGCCCAGCTTGCAAAAAGCTTTGCGAAGGATGTCAAGGAGGGGAAGGAGAGGAATATGTGAGTGGCGAGCTGCTTGGCTACAGGAAGGAGAGTGAGGGGAGACAAAAGATATTGGAGATGGGGCAGGGAGGGCTGCTCAGAAAAGAACAAGATTCCTGAGCCTCAGCCTCAGCCAACTTCATCATCCAGCCAAGAGGCATCCAGCCCCTACCTATCCCCATTACACGGCTTGTGAACTGCAGAGAGATGGCATTCGGGGCTTCTGGCAGAGCCCTGGACCAGTGGCTTTGCTGTATCAGGGGGCCAGCTTGCTGGAGATCAGCATGTGCCCATCAGATGTCATGCCGATCGAAGTACGGTGAGGCTGGAAATCAGGGTGGAGCTCCCACGACACCCACCTGGCAAAAGCTCACAACTTTAGTGGCTTCTGTGCTCTTTGGATTCTTTTGCTTTGTTTCCTTTCCTCCTTGATGTGCTGCTCCTTTGGCACGTGCTTCCTTACAGTACTTACTAAGACCTGATTAGGGCTATCTTCTCTGTTCCACTGATGTTTTTCTTGTTTCCTACTAATTACTGTAATGTTATAATACATATATATTTAGGACACCCGTCCTGTCACTAATAATGCTATACAAATATGAGCACAATGTATTTCATTCTTTTCTCCCTCTGTTTATTACATATGTAAAAAGCAAGTCGTTTCATGTTCTGAGTGAGAGCTCTTTGGACTAAGATTGGATCTTATAATTCTGTTCCTCTTTATTGTTTAGTTTTTTAAAAAGCAAGAGGTCAGGAGATTAAAAGAGAATGCTTGTGAAATTGGAAAAAGCACAGTGAAGGCTGCACAAGGGCTTTTTAAAAAATTGAAGAGAGGTGTAATAACCTCATGGAAATCAGATTTTGTAAAGGAAACCAAGCCTCAGAAATCAAAAGCCGTGATTGTCAGTCTTCAATCTCTTGTCAGAAAGCTTTTGAAAGGAAGAATCTGTGTAGTGCAAATGAATTCACTCATTCAATTCTATTTTCTTTTTTCCCTCCCATTTTCCACTATCATTCTCCCCTTAGGCAACCATTCCCAGGTGTTTAATGTATATTCTTTATGTGAATTTTTGTAAAATATGTACTGTTGTTCCATATGCATTTTAAAAATTTTTTATTTTATATTGGAGCATAGCTGATTAACAATGTTGTGTTAGTTTCAGGTGTACAGCAAAGTGATTCAGTTATACATACACACGTATCTATTTTTTATCTGATTCTTTTCCCATTTAGGTTAACACAGAATATTGAGCAGTGTTCACTGTGCTATACAGTAGGTCTTTGTTGGTTATCTATTTTAAATATAGCATTGTGTACATGTCAATCCCAACTCCCAATCTATCCCTCACCCTTCCCCACTGGTAACCATAGTTCATTCTCTAAGTCTGTGAGTCTGTTTCCATTTTGTAAATAAGTTCAGCCGTATCTTCTTTTTTTAGATTCCATGTGCAAGTTTTATCATATGATACTTGTCTTTCTCTGCCTGACTTACTTCACTTAGCATGATAATCTCTAGGTCCATCCATGTAATGGATGCAAATGGCATTATTTCATTCTTTTTAATGGCTGAGTAATATTCCATTGTTTATATGTACCACATCTTCTTTATCCATTCATCTGTCGATGGACATTTAGGTTGCTTCCATGTCTTGGCTATTGTAAACAGTGCCATATGCATCTATTTTTATTTACACCATTTCCACTATGCTTTGAAGGCCCATTCTCATTGCTATGTGCCCATGGGGTCCATTACTTCTGACCACTGCACTCTCCATGACTTGCATCCCCTTCATTTATTATCTATTCCCCCAGTGATGGACACCCAAATTGCCCCTAACTCCCCAGCACAACATTCTGTAGATATCTATGTCTCCTCTATATAGACCTGTGTGAGCCTGTTCACAGGATATATCCCCAGGAGTAGAAATGCTGAGACAAGATATCCACATATTTAATTTTACTAAGAACCACCTGATTGCCCCCAGCAAGGCTCCACCAGTCTACCTCTCTATCAGCAGTGCATGGGAGTTCCTGGGTTACCATACACACATGCACACCTTCAAGCCCTAGCACACTTCTTGGAATGATCTACTTTACCAATTTTTGCCAGTCTCATGAGAACAAGTGAAGTGGTACATACACCTTTTTAAATTTTGCCTTTCTCTTGTGAGCTTGAGCACATCTAAATATGCATATCCGTGAGTAAGCTAAGTGATATAACAAACCCCAAATCTCAGTGGCTTAACAAAACAAGTGTTTATTTTTGGTTCATATCACATTCCAGTGTAGTGGGGGTCAAGGGCAGAGTACTACTCCAGATGATCAGGCTTCTACTGTGTAGCTCTGTCATTTCCTAGGGCCTCAGGGTCCTCCGCTGGATTCTCTGCATCCAGCCACCAGGGGAGGAAAGAGAGAGCCCTCAGAGAATGGCACAGGAGGTTTGTAGTGCCACGTACAGATACGGTCACATTCCTTGGGCCAGAGAAATGACTGGTGCCCCTGTGTACCAAAGAAAAGAGGGTATGGAAATTGGTGAAGAATTAGACAATCTCTGCCCCAAGATGTTTGTGACTTTTGGGGTTTCCCTTTCTATGTTTCCTCATCATATCCTTGTTCCATTTATTTTTTTCAGACTTCCTCCTGTCATTGTTATTCATTTGTGTATTCATTGTGTATTCTAGAAGGTATCGATTCCCTGTTGGGATATTTTTTTTAATATTTATGTATTTTCTTTCTCTTTTTTTTTGGCTGCGTTGGGTCTTCATTGCAGCACACGGATTTCTCTCTAGTTGCAGTGCTTGGGCTTCTCTCTAGTTATGGCGTGCAGGTTTTCTCTCTCTAGTTGTGGTGCGAGGGCTCCAGGGTGCATGGTTTGTGGTACATGGGCTCTCTCGTTGAGGCACACAAGCTCAGTAGTTGTGGCGTGCAGGCATAGTTGCCCCGCGGCATGTGGGATATAAGTTCCCTGACCAGGGATCGAACGCAGGACCCCGGCATTGGAATTCTTTACCACTGGACCACCAGGTAAGTCCCTCCCCATTGATTTTTGTTTGTTTGTTTTAAAGGAGTTTTTTATTTTTAAAATAAATTTATTTATTTATTTATTTATTTATTTATTTATTTTTGGCTGCACTGGGTCTTCGTTGTTGTGTGCAGGCTTTCTCTAGTTGCGGCGAGTGGGGGTTACTCTTCGTTGCAGTGTTTGGGCTTCTCACTGCAGTGGCTTCTCTTGTTGAGGAGCATGGGCACTAGGTGCGCGGGTTTCAGTAGTTGTGGCTCATGGGCTCTAGTCTGCAGGCTCAGTAGCTGTGGCTCACAGGCTTAGTTGCTCTGTGACATGTGGGATCTTCCTGGACCAGGGCTTGAACCCGTGTCCCCTGCATTGGCAGGCGGATTCTTAACCACTGTGCCACCAGGGAAGACCCCCCATTGGTTTTATCATTGCCAATAATTCTACCAATCTGTCTGCCTGACCACTTTGGCTATGGGGGTCTTTCACCAATCAGGAATCTAATTTTTATGTGACCTAGTCAATCAATTTTTAGTCTTATGGTTTTTATTTTTGAGATTGTGTTAGTTGTTTGTTTACAGTCTCAACCTCTGGATTCCTCTTGAAAGCACACTGTCATTACTTCCTCTGTCAGTTTCCCCATCAGTCCCCAATTTGCAAGGAGGTCACTTGTTAAGGACAGGGATGTGGAAGGTCTCCAGACGGAAAGGCTCACCCAGAGGCCAATTACCCAGCCTCCAAGTCTCCCTTCCAGCATCCATTTTCCCCTAATCCTCTAGGCTCTGGCCTAGAAAAACTCAGTTCTCCAAAGCTCCTACGCAAATGTACAAAACTGCTCAGGAAACCATTTCAACTGGCAGGAGAGGTGGGCAAGAGCCAGATCACAGAGCCTGAGCCTGATAAGATGGTTGCAGCATTAAAGGGTATTAGGTTGGAACTTTCTCAGACACATTAGAGTTTCTTGGAACCTCTCTCCCATGTCGTTTCTTCAATCTCTTGCTTACACTTTTCCCTTGCCTGAAAAGCCCTCTCTACCTTTGCTTGGTTAAACCCTCTTATCCTTAAGCCTCAACCTGGGCATTACTTCCAGGAAGCCTTCTCTGACCTTGCTCCACCCCACGCCCACATCTAGGTGAATGCACTTCTGAGCCTTGCACAACTCTCACTGAACTTACCACACTACATTGTAATGGTCATTTGCCTACCTGATCGTGAACTTTTGGGAAGAATCTGAATCCAATTCCCCTTTGTACTCCTAGCACTAGCTCGGGACCTTAACACATGCATAACAGCTGTTGGATGGATCTGATGGGCTTACTATGCCCTGTCCACTGTACTTGGCCTTCCTGTCCCAGCTTCATGGGCTTTGGGGAGGTTTTCATTACAGCAGAGAGGCCCCAGAAGGATGCCCTTCCAGAGGTCAGCTGGGGTGTCTCTCCCTTGGTCTGCGTGTCCAGGCTGCTTATGGGCCAGTCTCTAGCCGGGTCCTGGAGACGGCAGATCTGAGTTAGCTTTCCTGGGCCTTAGCCTCTATTGTGGATGGAGCAGGGCCTGTGAAAATTATATGTGGTTAAGTGAAGGTCAGTGAAGAACAGGACTCTCTCTCCTGGCAGTGGCCCTCCTCTTCCTGATTCCCGCATTCAGAGGTCAGGTTGGACTGGAGAGCAGACCTCAGACAATGAGCGGTCCGTGGACAAGCAAGATGGAGGGAAGAGGGAATTCCCTGGTGGTCCAGTGGTTAGGACTCCGCACTTTCACTGCCGAGGGCGTGGGTTTGATCTCTGGTCGGGGAACTAAGATCCCAGAAGACATGCAGCGTGGCCAAAAATAAAGATTGAAAAAGAAAAAAAATTGAGGGAAGAGAGTCCTCCCGCCCCTTTGGCCCTGCAGCCTGCCAAGCTCAAGGCTCGGCTGCCCCCTTGTGTCCACAGCGTGAAGGACAAGGGAAACTTAATCCTAAACTGGGCTATAGGACTGGTCCCCTGGGAGTCCCCTGGCTAGGACTGGTCCCCTGGGAGCCACCCGGCTGTCTTGCCTCCTTCTCCCCAAGGGCACCCACACACGGGGACTCACATTCAGCAGGGCCAGCTGCGTTGTCCCCCAGCAGTGCACTGCCCACCCAACTCACTGCTGGTTTTTGCCCTGGAGGTCTGAGGGCCTGGGATCTTCCTCTGGAAGGGAAGACCTTGAACATTTTAAAGGGGGCTTTTCGGGACTTCCCTGGTGGGCCAGTGGTTTAGAATCCACCTTCCAATGCAGGGGACGCGGGTTCAATCCCTGGTCGGGGAACTAAGATCCCACATGCCGTGGGGCAGCTAAGCCCGTGCACCGCAACTACCAAGCCCACATGCACTGTAACACGCATGCCACAACTAGAGAGGAGCCTGCACACCGCAACGAAGAGCCTGTGTGCCACAGCTAGGACCCAACGCAGCCATATATTAATTAATTAATTAATAAAACGGGCTTCTCCACCGCAATAAGCTCACGCACTGCAACGAAGAGTAGCCTCAGCTCGCCGCAACTGGAGAAAGCTCACATACAGCAACGAAGTCCCAACGCAGCCAAAAATAAATAAATTAAATAAATTAAATTTTTAAAAAAAGAAATGGAAAATTTTATGTGAGCCAAATTTGAGGATCATAACCCAGGAAGAGCATCTCAGAAAGCTCTGAGAACTGTTCGGCCCGTTAGAACTCAAGGCACAGTTATATAAGTTTTTGAGACAGAGGGCTGTCCAACAAATGAAGTATTATTGAGTTTACATAATCCAGATCTAAGGGTCATCATGGTAGGTCATGTGACCCCTTACGAGATCAAGAAGGAATGTTATCGTTTGAGTTGTCTTGTTGGTGCTAGGAGAATGTTGTTCTTTATGGCTGAGCAGGTATTCCTGCTGGTGGGGGAGGGTTGGTCAATGGGTAATGCAGATACACAATGCACAGTGTGGGGAGAGGGGAGGCCAAAGTGCAGAGGAGAATTTTTTGCATTTAAACTTTTCTTGTCTTGCCATAAAATATGAACTTTATTTCACAATCATAAACATCATTTCATGATGTTTAGAAACTCTCTGAAAATGTGCCGAAGAGTTCCTATAGGTCCTCAATCCCTGGAAATAAAACAAAGACTGTCCTACAACATCTTTTGTAATGGCATCCCTCTGCTTGTTACCAATGACACAGAAATCGATGTCCCTAAATGACACAGAAATCGATGTCCTTAAATGACACAGAAATCGATGTCCTTAAATGTAGTGAATCATTGCCTTGGGCAATACTATGCAAGGAACAGATTGTACAAAGTTTTATATCTATACAACGATATTAGCAGTGGAGCAACAAATTGCTTTAAATTTTATAGGTAGTGGGAATTCCCTGGTGGTCCAGTGGTTAGGACTCTGTGCTTCCACTGCAGGGGGCACGGGTTCGACCCCTGGTTGGGGGAGCTAAGATCCCACATAACACGCGGCCAAAAAAATTATGGCTAGTATGGAAACATAGATTAATTTTTAAATTGTCTCTTGACTCAGAAGACATTTTTTAGAAATCTACCTTGTAATATTAAAGCATCTATATGTGGGGGAATAGAATGGAGAATAATTCCTTGAAACATTGTTTGTACTAGGGGAAAAAAATAAAGCCAGGCATCCCTGGTGGTGCAGTGGTTGAGAATCTGCCTGCCAATGCAGGGGACACGGGTTCGAGCCCTGGTCTGGGAAGATGCCACATACCACGGAGTAACTAGTCCCGTGAGCCACAGCTACTGAGCCTGCACGTCTGGAGCCTGTGCTCCGCAAGGGGAGAGGCCGTGATAGTGAAAGGTCCACGCACAGCGATGAAGAGTGGCCCCCGCTCACTGCAACTAGAGAGAGCCCTCGCATAGAAACGAAGACCCAACACAGTCAAAAATAAATAAATAAATTTTTTAAAAAAGACCTTAAAATAATTAATTAATTAATTAATTACATAAAACCAACTGAATGCCTAAAACACTAAATAAAAATGTTTGATTTATCTTTTAATGAATGAATGAATAAATAAATAAATAAATAAATAAATAAATAAATAAGTAAATGGGGCTTCTCTGTGGGAGGGCTGCAGACAAGATACCCAACAGGCAGGCTGGCAGTTTCTGTCTGCCTGTTGGTTTTGCTTCCAGAGGCCTTCTCCGCACTAGTTTTGGGGAGCTCTGTCATAAAGAAGGGGGGCTGCTGGGCTTGGCACCCTTCCCCCAGGAGCTCCTGCACTCACACCATTGGCTGTGCGGGGCCCCAGTTAGGTCCGCTCATCCCAGGCATCTCCTCCCACCCCCTCTGCCTATTACTCTCCACAGCATCGCCCTGGTTGTTTCCTTCTTGGGACTTCTCACACTCTTGTTTTGGTCTACTATTATCGCCTGCCTTCCCTGCCCCTCCCAAGTAGAATGAGGGCAGGGCCTTGTTCGACTCATTCACTGCATCCCCACAACACAGAACTGGCCCCGCAGGGAACAGCCACTTGGCACGTGTTTCCCGACCGAAATTCCCCACACGTGCCCGATGTCCACCCACGGCTCCCATCTGGGCCAAGCTGCTTCCTCCTCCTGAAACGCCTTCATCACCCCGTCCCACCACCACCTCCACCTCACTGCCTGGCAACCTGGTATTTACAGTTAGTTCAAGGCTCACTTTAAACATTACCTCTTTGTAATGCCTCCCTGACCTCTCCCAAATTAGGCACTTCCTTCTGTGTTCCCTCACTTCCTATAACAGCTGTCACAACTGTCTGTGAGCCCGGCAAGGGCAAGAATTGTATCATATTTGTTCTTGCATTCTCAGTGCCTGGCAGATGGCAGATGCTAAATAAATATTTACTGATGAACTCTGATGACCACTGGAGAGGCTCACAGAGCCCAATGCCCAACGCTGCCCTCCTGGCCCCGCCTCCCTCTGCTGTCGCATAGGGAGCCCACACTGTAGGCAACGGAAACATCATTCACTCAGCATCTTCCCAAGGCCGTGTTTTGTAACAGTATTGTTTCCTCCAGGGGGAATGCTTTTCCAACCATCATCCTCCTTTAAAACACATCTTGGGGGCTTCCCTGGTAGCGCACTGGTTGAGAGTCCGCCTGCCGATGAAGGGGACACGGGTTCGTGCCCCGGTCTGGGAAGATCCCACATGCCGTGGAGCAGCTAGGCCCGTGAGCCATGGCAGCTGAGCCTGCACGTCTGGAGCCTGTGCTCCGCAACGGGAGAGGCCGCAACAGTAAGAAGCCCGTGTACTGCAAAAAACAAAAACAAAACAAAAAAACGCATCTTGGCTGCCACTTCCTCCATGAAACCTTCCTCAGTTCCTGAGCAGGAACTAATCCCTCCCTCTTCTGGGTTTCCCATCATCATCCCTCTCCCAAGCTAATTCTGCTTCATTGTAGAACTTAACAGAAGTGTGCTGCCCCTTATCTCAGCAAATTGTAAACCTTCTCCGGTCACCAGCCACGGCTCACACACATTGGTATCTCTCATCTCCCATGAAGCTAAACACTCAAATGCCCGCTCACAGGCAGCCCATAAAGCATACACGGTAACTTGAATGTCCCGTCAAGAAGCCAATAGCTCCCAATGTGAAAACTCATGTAACTAACACTAGGACCCCAGAAGAAACTTCCCCAGGTGCACGTCCACACTTCCTGCAGGAAGGCAGAGACTGGGCACCTCAATCCCGCCAAGAGCTCCCGCCCTGGGCACCCTCCATATATGCCCTCCCACCTTGCTCTTTGCCTTGTGCTTTCCCAGCCCAGCCCAGCTTTCTGGCTGCACATGCCAGTGTATACTTGGAGCTCTCTTGGGATGGACTGTTAGCACTCAGCCTCAGGGTCCATCTACTGCAAGCAAGTCCTGGTAGCTAATCTTGATCTGACCTCAGCCTTTGGGAGTCAGCCTCACCTATAACTCATGCGGTGGCACCAGGGATAGAACTGACCCATCTCTACTACTATCCTCAGCATAAACACACACACACATACATACACACACACGTGTGCACATGCCCACATACACATACAAGAATATACCCAGATGCACACATGGTGTAGAATGTGATCAAGGGCTTAGATGTTGCAACCATGTTTAGTGTGAAGACCAATCCTGGGCAAAGGTTCTGACACTCCTCACAGGGTCCAGCTTGACGCAGACACTCAACAAATATTTGTTGAATGACTAAATTGCTTGCGTGCCCACCTCCAACGCCACCCACGGTCACTGATTTGACACTCCTCTGCCCCCCTGAAGCCCTGGCCTGTTCTACCATGCCAGGTGCCTGGTGCATCAACAGTACCCTAGAGGAATAGGGCCGCAATCTTGGTACCCAAATGTCTTCTTCTTCTTGAAGTTCACCAAACACAGTATGTTATCTCCCCTCTGGGTCTCAGTACCTGTACTAGAAGTTCCTGCCCTCCACCCCCGATTCCTTCACCTGGCTTACTCTTGGTCACCCTTTAGATCTCACTGATTTGCTTGCCACTTCTTTCAAAAAGTCTTTTCCAAGTGTCCCATCCCTGCCCCAAATTGGGTTAGGTGGGTTTCACTGGACAAAGAAGGAAAACAACTTCTCTTGCTCTTTTTAGAACTGCTTATGATATGCAGCTATAAGGTCAGCCAAACTTAAAAAAACACATGAAGTTGCTCATGTGGTTATTTACCAAGTACATTCATGTTATATCTTTGGGGTGTCACCATAACCCTGGGGAAGGGTGTGATGATTTCCATTTCAGAGATAGGAAAACTGAGGCTCTGAGATACCAGGTGCCCACCTAAAGTCACAAGAGCAAGTAAGCCAGAGAGGCAAGCGTCAAAATCCATGTGTGTGCTTTCCATTTCATGGGGTGGGGCTGCTGTACTCGCAGGGATGAGGATGCAGGTGGGGAGTGAGCACAGAAGCTGTGTAGTCTGAATTGCCTAAAATAGGGGAGTGGGAAGGGTCTCTTCTCCTTTATTCCACGCAACGCTGAAGAGCCCTCAACACGAAGGAGGCACAGCTTTATTTCTCTGGTCCAATTCTTTTTCCCAACCCTGGGCCATTAGTGAAGCCTATTATAAACCTCTCTCTTTGAGATAAGCATCCCTATTTACCTGGCAATCATTTGCTGGGAAGCATTCTAAGTAAAGCTGACTAAATGGAGAGGAACGCGAATGAGGTCACAGAGTGATGGTTGGAGCCCTGCCCTGCTTGCTGTCCATTCCTCCAAGTCGCTGCCTCGGTCCCTTCTCTGGGCCACCAGGAAGAAGAACCTTGTGTAGTCAGAGCAGTTATCCAAGCGGGTCTCAGTGGCCTGCAGAAACTCCTCCAGCTTCTCAGTGATGAAGCCGGTCTCCTGCAGGGCCTCCCGCAGGAATTTCTTGTCCAGGGGCAGTGCGGAGAACCTCTTGACCCCCACCATGAAGAAGCTGGCCTCAAAGTCCCCACTCAGCATCAGATGGCCCCTGGGCCGGGGCAGGGTCCTGAGGTGACGCAGGGTGTGTGTCCAGGCAGGCCTGCAGGGTGGGGCAGGCATCCTCGAGGCACAGGGAGGAAATGAGGCAGTTGGCCAGGGGCAGGACCGCAGGTTCCAGGGGCCGTTGTTTCAGGATGTCACCCTTGAGTACCTGGCGGATGGCTCTCCTTAAGCGCTCCTCCTTCTCGGCCCCCCTGTCTCTGGAGTGGAGGGGAAAGGAAAGAGGGGCCAGCTGGGTCATGCTTATTGCGTGGACTGCGCACATCACTCCCAGCCATTCTCTGCTTGGCGCACAGGCTCCCAGAACAGCAGGTGGCCAGTTTTACAGATGAAGAAACTGAGTCCCAGAGAGAGACCTGGTCCTGAACCAGCTGTGGACAAAGTCAAGCCCAGGACCTGCCGACCCTATGGTCAGCACTCTGTCTACCTGCAGGCCCTCTGTCGGCAATGCACCCCTGGCAGGTAGCCCATTCTCTTTCTACTAGTCTGTGTTTAACACGACCCAGACAAGTGCCTCCAGAAATGGAAAGTTGGCCTGGCATCAGCTGAGCAAAACTACTAAGTGAGCTTGGGGCACTTTGTTGGGGCCCCCAGTCTCTCCATTACCTTTCCCTCCCTTTGTCCCCTGGCCACTCCACTCAATCACATTCCTGAGTATACTGGTTTCCCTATTCCAAGCACTCTTTGTTGAGGTGCCCTATGGCCCCACTGAGACCATCTGTAACATTCCAAAGATCAATCAGCAAACAGTTATTGAGTACCAACTGTATTCCAGAAACTCGCTTGGCAGTATGGGGACTCAAAGGAGAATTCAGGGCCTGCTTACAGAGCCCTTGGTCTCCCCTTCCTGTCTTGCTTCTCTTCAGCCACGAGAGATTGTGTTGAAGCAAAATATCAGTAGCATTTGGACCCTGGCAAGGGGCTTCCAAGATAAACAACAAGGCTGAGAGGAGAGAAAATGAGCTGGACCCAGGGGTCCTGGCCGACTGCTACACTTAGCCTGCTCACTTGCTCCTGGGTTCTGCTGCTACATTTTGTTTGTCTGTTTGTTGTTGTATTCGTAGGGTACAGCAGCAAATAAATTGAAGCAGGCATCAAAGGCTTAAGAAAATTTGATGGCAGAAAATTTTAATTGGGAAAATTCTGGCTATCAGGTTATGTTTTATTCTCATGTGAATGATGAAAAGATACCCATTATTTGATTTTAGTGGTCCAGCTGGCCTAGCACCTGTTTTCATGGGCTACCATGGTAAGCAGGCAGAAGAGTGGTAATGCTGAATTTGGAGCAAGGCTTTCTACACTTTCTGATGCCCGTGTAGTTTCTTTAGCCAGTGATAGGGAGAAGACAGGCCCACTCAGGACCACCAGAGACCACAGCTCTTAGACTTTATGGGAGGAGGAAATCTGACCTCACACACTTTGAGGGCATCCCACCATGTACCATACACACATCAAGTGTATCTAAAGTCTTCCCGTAGGGGAGTTCCACATACTCTGAAGATCCAAAGTTGCTGTCATGCTCTGGCCACCCCTCCCCAGACCCACCCTAAGCCTGCCCTATGATTAAAGAAGACCAGCATCTGATTTAAAATTTGCATGGCCACCCCTCCTCCCACACTCCCCCATCTCTCCCCTCAGAGGTGAAGGAGACCTGCACCTGGTTTAAAAGTGACACTTAGTGTTTTAGCAGGAAATGGAGGACTTCATCACCCAAGCGATCCTGGTTCATCTTGAAGTAGTCCAGGTAGGACATGGGTTCAAAATTCTCCTGATAGACATCAGGCTCCTTGGATTCTTGAAGAGCCATGGAGAGCAGTCAGCTTTGTCCAGGAAGGAGCAGCAGGCAATCTGATTCCCTGGGCCCTTCTTTTTTTTGTTTTTTTCCATAAATTTATTTATTTATTTATTTATTTATTTATTTATTTATTTATTTGTGGCTGCATTGGGTCTTCATTGCTGTGCATGGGCTTTCTCTAGTTGCAGCGAGCAGGGGCTGCTCTTCGTTGCGGTGCACGGGCTTCTCATCGCGGTGTCTTCTCTGGTTGTGGAGCACGGGCTCTAGGTGCGCAGGCTTCAGTAGTTGTGGCTTGCAGGCTCTAGAGCTCAGGCTCAGTAGTTGTGGTGCACGGGCTTAGTTGCTCCGCGGCATGTGAGATCTTCCCAGACCAGGGCTCAAACCTGTGTCCCCTGCATTGGCACGCGGATTCTTATCCACTGTGCCACCAGGGAAGTCCCCTTGGGTCCTTCTTGATGGGGCTCAGGCTTTGTCCTTCCCCATCCCCCCAGAACACACACTGGGATGAAGACCAAAACAGCCAACGAAGGTCATTTCCTGAACCTGCCTGCCTTTGGCCACTCACCTCTGTCACACTCACCTCTCCAATTCCTTACCCCAGCCCCCAGGCTTTTCAGTGGCTTTGGCTTGTATGGAAGGGTTTCTAGTCTCTTTTGCTCCATTTACTGAATCCTCTTCTACAGTGATTTTTCAAACCATTTAAAAAGCATCCTAATTTTTAAACTAAATCACCAGTGAAGCCCCAGTATAGATGAGTGACAATAGGATGGAGATGCCTTAGTTGGCTTTTAATTTTTAGCATTTTCTGAACTACACTCCCCAACACAACACCCTGGTTTCTGTCCTAGACAACTGAACGAATGTTGATAATATTTAGTAAAACAGGGAAGAGAAGAAGAAGAATGGGTTTTAGTTGAGGAGTGAGGAGGGTGAGAAGATGTGAGGAGATGGGTTTCATTTTGAGCATGCTCAACTTGAAACAGAAAAATCTAATATAACCTGGATAGAAGTCTGGAACTCATAGAGAGTTCTCAGCTGGAGCTACAGACGTTGTGGGATGAGTGTGCAAAACTGGTCTATGACTGAACTGAATTTCTTCTTCAAGTCCCATGGAAATGAGTGGTAGACATTATATCTCAATCACGTAGAGCCTTCCTTTACCAGGGGTGGGGGTGGGGAACTTACTTGGTGCCAGGCACAGGGGCTGGCACTTATTTTTTGTCCATGCTCCTGGCACCCACTGAGATTACGCTGTATAATCTGGTCTCAGATCACTGATTAACAAAGGTTGCAACATCCCCTTTTCTCAGCCTCCATGCCTGTAGCTCTCTCTCTGCCCCATTTCCATTCCCCACTCAGGAGCAAGGGCAATCACTCTTCTGCTCCTCGGGATGCTCTGGGCTGTGAAACCTTCACATCTCTCCTTCTCCTGCACCATGTTGAGAATAGGGACAAGTCTCAACACTTTCTAGCCCATACTCACGGAATGGGCACAGTTTCCTATGTTCATGGTTTCCTAAATAAACAAGGATAGAAGAGAAATAAAAATATAATTAATAACACAAATTTGTTTTTTTAATATGTTGAACTCTGTAATCTGAAAACAGAAGGTAAATCTTTTTTTTAAGTTTTCCATGGAATATTCAAAAATTGACTGTATATAAAACCACAGAGAAATTTCCCCAAAGTAGAAATAATATAAAATAATATACTCTGTTCAAAATGCCATAAAATAGATACTAATTACAAAATCAGAAGAGACTCTACCATACAGAAAACTTTTTAATTTTCTGATAAACACTTTTGGATTAATGAGAAAACCAAAACAAAAATTTTAAACTCTGTAGAAAAAAAGAAAAAACTATATAGAAAGGAATTCTGCAGATAAGAATCTATAAGACACAGATAAAGCAGGGGAAGCTCCATGATTTTAAATATTTATATTGATAGATAGAACAAATAATGAATTAAGCATTTAAACTAAGGAATTAAGAAAGAATCAATATGGGGCTTCCCTGGTGGCGCAGTGGTTAATAATCTGCCTGCCAATGCAGGGGACACGGGTTCAAGCCCTGGTCCGGGAAGATCCCACATGCTGCAGAGCAACTAAGCCTGTGCACCACAACTACTGAGTCTGCGCTCTAGAGCCCACCAGCCACAACTACTGAAGCCCGCACGCACCTAGAGCCCGTGCTCCACAACAAGAGAAGCCAGTGCAATAAGCCCACACACCACAATGAAGACCCAACACAGCCAAAAGTAAATAAATAAAAATAAAATAAATTAACTAAAAAAAAAGAATCAATACATTTAAAGAAAGCAAAAGGATGAAATTGATAAAAATAAAAGCTAACATTAATAAATGAATGAACTAATAAATACAGAAGCCAGATTGAGCTCGGTGAAGGGAGATGAAGAAATGCAGACAGGATTTAAACAACACATCAAAAGCTTGGCTGTGAAAGGGAAGAAAGATGGTAGGCAGCAGCTAAAAGTGGATGAGCCTTAGATAGAAATAGAAATGCTAAATATTTTGACAGTAGAGGAAAGGCAAGGATGGGTGCCAATACAAGTTAGACTGATAGGAGTGAGCAAGAAACTAAGAGTTCACGGCTGGAAATTGTATTTTTTTCTGAAAATGACAAGTATGGAGGTACAGATATTTGAAATTTGAGGTGAGAAACAACAGCAAATGGAGGGCAAAGACTAGAGACATACAGAATTATCAGGTATTTTCAAAGGCCTGGATAACTGGGTAGGAGTTCATTCTTCCCAGAAGGTGGTTTTCTCCAGAGTGCTTAAAAGTCTGGGTGCAGGAAAAGTGAAGATAGTGGGTTGATTTAATGTTGGAGTTTTCCTAAGCAGGTGGAACAGAAGGCTAAATGGTAAAAGTTAGAAGAAACAGCCTTATATTCACTTATTGAAAATGCATTCATTGAACACCTATTATGTCAGATAATAGGATAATGTTTAAGAGCATAGACTCTGCAGCTAAACTGTCTAGATTCAAAATCTAGCTCCACCATTTATAAGATATATCCTTGGACAAGTTATTTAATCTTTTTTTTCTTTTTTGCCTCTGTTTTTTAAAATCTGGAACTCATGAAGACAGTAACTTACCTCATGGAGTTGTTGAGAAGATTAAATGAGTTGATTCGAAGAACTTAGAGCAGAAATTTCACTTCTGGGGACTTCCCTGATGGTGCAGTGGATAAGACTCCATGCTCCCAATGCAGGGGGGCCCAGGTTCAATCCCTGGTCAGAGAACTAGATCCCACATGCATGTCGCAATAAAGAGTTCTCATGCCACAACTAAGGAGCCCCTGTGCCACAACTAAGGAGCTGGAGAGCCGCAACTAAGAAGCCCACGTGCTGCAACTAAGGAGCCAGTGAGCTGCAACTAAAGGAGCCCTGGAACTGCAACTAAGGAGCCCACCTGCCGCAACTAAGACCTGGTGCAACCAAATAAATAAATATTAAAAGAAAAGAAATTTCACTTCTGGCCAGTAACAAATACTGGAGTTGCCTCTCACCATAAACAGCTACAAAACTAGACAAAGTGACACAACCGTTTTAAGGCTTTGGACAATAGATAGTACACAGCTGCAATCCCTCAGAGAAGGAAAACACATAAAGTGAGCACAAGAAGCTGGAAACCGGGAAGAGTCCAACAGTCCTGCTGAGCTGAGAAAGTGAAGATAGGAGTTTAGAGTTGCTATTAGAGCAAATGGAACTTGTGGGGCTGGCTGCCAGGGAGGAAGAAGTCATATAGAGGGGGCTCCAGAAGTCTATGTGGGCATGTATTCATTTGCTAGGGCTGTCATAACAAAGTACCACTAACTGGGTGGCTTAAACAACAGAAATTTATTCTCATAATTCTGGAGGCTGGAAGTCTGAAATCAAGGTGTCAGTGGGGTTGGTTTCTTCTGAGAGCTGTGAGGGAGAATGTGTTCCACGCCTCCCCACTTGTGTCCGGTGGTTTGCTGTCAATCTTTGACATTCATTGGCTTGAAGATGTATCACCTTGATCTCTCCCTTCATCTTCACGTGGCTCCTCTTTGTGCATATGTCTCTGTGTCCAATGTCTTTTTTTATAAAGGACACCACTTCTATTGGATTAGATAGATGACCTCACTCTGATGACCTCATTTTAATTTAATTACCTTTATGAAGACCGTATTTCCAAATAAAGGTCACATTATGAAGTGTTAGGGGTTCAGACGTCAACGTATCTTTTGGGGGAACACAATTTAACCCATAACAAGGGTTCCCTGTCAGTTTTTGGTCAACAAACAGGCTGCACATGCACAGGGTGAGACTTTGTAAGAAACTGGCTGCTATGGAGTTGAGGGCAGAATGGAAATATTAGAGATCACATGATGCTGCAAGTCAGTGTTCAAGCCAGAGTGGAGAGATCTTCTTGTTACAGGATGTACTGTCTCAGTATTCAGCTGAGACACTAGAAAGTTCTGCTTTGGGGAGAAGGATTATGCCCTAAAATAAAGGCTACTTTAGACTCACCCTAACAAAGCCTAAAACCAAGCCTTGACAGAGCAAGGAGAGCCTCTGATAAGTTAATTACCCGCCAAAACAAAACACAACACTCTTTAAAGGAAAACAGCATAATCCAGACTCCTTCAGATAGATCACCCACAATATCTAGCCTACAACAAAAAAAATCACTACATAGGCCAAAAAGCAGGAAAATATTACCCGTAAAAATAAAAGCTATCAATGGAAACAGACTCTGAGATGATCTAGCTGTTGAAATTAGCATGATGATCATCCAGAAAGTGGTTTGAAAATACATATTCTCAGGTACCACACCTACAGCTTCTCATTAGGAAAGTCTGGGATAGGTAACCAGATATTTAAGAGTATTTTTAAATAAGCAGAAAAAACTCCATGAGTTTTGGTGCACGGCTGGTGTGGGAACCACAGAAAGTACAGTGACTGACAAGCTTCAGAGGCTGCAAGATAAAGAGGGGATTTTGTGAAGAAGTGGGAGAATTGTACAGATGTTCTGTCCAGGTGGGAGAGGCTGGGCAAGGGACTAACACACGAGATACAGTTAGCTGATCTGAGGGTTCCTTTCAGCCGTCACACCAGGGACCCTGTAAGAAGGAGCAAGGCGATTGTTACTCTCATAGCTCCTGAGTGCTTCTGAGCGGGCAGTGGTATCACCACTCCATAGACCTAAAGTAGGGTCGACCAGATGACCCTACTCCACAAAGTCTCTTCAGAACATTTCCTCCTTTTCATCTCTGTCATCCAGCCCCATTTTGGGCCCTCATCATCTCATAACTGAAAAGTTAATAACCATCACCCTTTTCTTCAACAGGTCAGCAGCAGGGCAGGTGAGAAGGAGATTTAAGAGAAATAACAAACTGATGCAATGTTTGGACCTAGTTTGGCTCTTAGTTCAAACAGATCAACATTTAAAAGTTACTTTTGAAGCAATCAGGGAAATATGAATATGGACTGAGTGATGATACCAAGAAATCATTTCTAATTTTTTAAGGCATACAAATGGCATTGAAGTTACATAAGAAAAATTCTTTTTTTTTTAAACTGAAGCATAGTTGATTCACAATGTTTGCTGTCTGGTATACAGCAAAGTGATTCAGTCATACATATATATACATATTCTTTTTCATATTGTCTTCCATTCTGGTTCATTACAGGATATTGAATATAGTTCTCTGTGCCATAGAGTAGGACCTTGTTATTTATCAAGAAATTTCATTTTTTAAAAAAGTATACACTGAAGGATGTAGTGGGGCAGAGAAGGGAAATGACGTGATGCCTGAGATTTTCTGTAGAATACTTCAACAGAAACAAAGAAAAAGAAAGAGAAGTGAAAGAAGGAGAAAGAAGGAAAGAAAGAAGAAGCAAGTGTGGCCAAATCTCGATAATGTTGAATCTGGGTGATGGGCTTTATGAGGTTCATCATATTATTCCACTTTTGTGTATCTTTGAAATTTTTCATTAAGAAGTTTTCACTAAAGAGCTAAAATAGTGTCTGGCACAGAGTAGTATATTAGGATTGGCATTTGTTGTCATAACAGTTGTGTGGCAAGCACAGTTCTTAACACTAACGATGCAGTGGCAAACACGGCCAACAGGATCCTGGTTCTCACACAGCCCACGTGCAAGGGAAGTGGGGTCTGGACCATGATAAGTAAACAAGTAAAGAAGATAATATCAGACGGTGGTAAACGTTATGAAGAAACAAACCTAAATGGGACAGTCTGGGAAGACCCCACTAAGAGGCAGTATTTGAGCCAAGACCTGAATTATAGGTGAAGGAGGCAACCAGGCCAAGATTTAGGCAGAGGGAACAGCATATGCAAAAACCTGTTCTGTCTGGGAAGAGATAGAAGGCAGTGAGTCTGGATACACTGGTAAAGGAAAGTGGGAGAAGATGGGTCAGGGCAGTAGACAGTGGCCAGCAAGGAGAGAGGTATGGCTGGCTAGAAGGATGTAGTCCCATGGTAGGCAGGAATAATACAATTAGGAAAAGTCTTGCTTGTGATAACGTGAAAGACAGACCAAATATATACTGAGCCTATAGCTCTAAGAGAAACTTTGGGAAAAGGACCAGAATGATAGTGTATGTTGGTTATACTCCAGCATTTGTAGCAAGATATTATTGAGATGAGTTCAGGAAAAAAATGACAAGTTTCCAAGAGGAAATAAAAGAAAATAGGGTGCATCCAGACATTTGTGTGTTTTTGTTTTTGTTTTTGTTTGGATGTAAGTAAGTTGACTGTTTCTATGCCCTATGTATTGAATAATTACAGGAAATAAGACTGGAAAAGGCTTCAAGAAATAAAGGCTCATTATTAAAAATTCTCTTACAAAAGGATTCATTTCCATGGCAAACATCAAATTAAGAGTGTTATGATTCCACCCAAGCCAGCTCTTTCAGCTGGCCCCAAGGTAGCCACTAGGAAGTTGACAAGGAGGCTTGGATTTGAGGAAGAAGAAAAATTACTAATAATAATACCAATGATAAAAGCAGTTTTGACAACTGTGTGTAGGAAAGAATTTTGGGGGTGGTTACCAGCATGAGGAATGGATTGGAAGCAAATAGATCTAAAGGTTGTTTTTTAAGAAATTGAATTGCCAAAAAAAACCCATGAACCTGTTCCAGTAAAGACCTTGGGAGGTTGGAGCTTAAAATCACACTCAGCCCCTGAACTTGTACAAGTAGGAGTCAGGCTGGTGGTGAAAGCTGTGCTGTCCTGAGGGAAGCCCACCTCCCAGAACCCACTTCAGATGGGCCAGGACACATAACGGTCAAGAAATGATTTCCAAGAGGCTGGAGCCAGGGATTTCAGAGAACAACGGACAAGGGGGTTCCTCCCAGACCGGAGATTCAGAACTTTCCCCATTGCCAGGGCAGGGGGTCTTCATGAGTATCTGTGTACAAGGCCTCCACCATCCCTGTGGACTACGGACTTGGATGTGTCCCATTCTTCCCATGGCAAAAGATGATTTTTATTGTAAAGGAGACTGTAGTGGATTGGATGGTGTCTTCCCCAGATTCATGTCCACTGTAACCTCAGCATATGACCTTACTTGGAAGTGGGGTCTTTGCAGATGTGGTTAAGGTAAGGATTGAGATGAGCTCATAGTGGATTAGGGAGGACCCGAAATCCAATGACAATGTCCTTAAAAGAGACAGAAACAACACACACAGACACACAGGGAAGAAGCCCAGGGAAACACAGAGGCAGGGATGCTGCCACAAGCCAGGGAATGCCAGGAGCCCCAGGAGCTAAAAGAGACCAGAAAAAAATCCTCCCCTAGAGTCTTCAGAGGGAATGTGGCCCTACTAACACTTTGGTTTTGGATTTCTGGCTTCTACCCCTGTGAGAAATCAAGTTTCTGTTGGTTGAAGCCCTCAAGTTGTGGCAACTTGTCATGATAGCCTTAGGAAAGTGATGCAGGGGATACCGCCTTTTACAAACCTCTTCCCAACAATAATACAAATGACCCCTGCTCACATGATTGTTAGAAATGAGTCACCTGGCCACACCTAACTGCAAGAGAAATATAACCTTCATTTATACCAAGAAAGGGCAGAAAACTGATTACTGCAGAAAGTGGTTTTACCAAATGTTTCCACGCTGCCCAGCATGGACTGTTGTCATTTATGTTAGCTGTGTACTGTGGATGGGGGTGGGATACAGGTAACTTGCTTTTCGGTCAAAGAGCTGATGGTGAGGACTGCGCATCACCCAGAGACCCACAAATTTTGAAACAGATACAATGACAGGATGGAATTTGGGGTTATATCTCTTTGGGAGTGAGTATGTTCCAAGTGTGGGAAGAAGAGTGTAAACAGATATTTGGTGGCCAGAAGGACAGACTGTGGCAGAAATCGCTAGTTCTTCACCAACACTCAATCTCTCCTTCCTCTGAACGTAGCTGGAAGACATTTTCTGTCCCCCTTGCAGTTAGCTGTGGCCATGGGATGGAGAGTACAATCCAAGGGAACGAAAGCAGGAAAGATACATATCATTGCTGGGCCAAGGTTTTTAAAAAGCAGGCACGTCCCCTTCAAACTCTGTCTCCCCTTCTTCTGGAAGATGAAGACGATGACAGGGCCTCCAGGGATGGCAGAACCACAGGATGTAGAGAAGAGCCACCTGTCAACCAAAAACATCTACCTTGGATAGCTGAAGGAGTGAGAAATAAACTTCTATTATATTTGAGGCATTGTGTACTTTGGATCTGTTTGTTATAGCAGCTAGCATTATCCTACATACCCAGTGGAAGAGACAGGCATGGATGTGTGTGGACAGGGCTTCTGAAAAAGGCATGGTACGTTTGAGATGCCTGCTCGACAGTAAAATGTGTCAGCTAAGCAGCTGAGTCTGGAACTCAGTGGAAAACTCAAGACGAGAGAGAAAAATTTGGGAGTCATTAGCACGTATAACAGGGACAGAAGTAGACACCACAGGGAGAAGTATATAGTTAAGGTCAGAGGATCAGGGAAGCGTTCGGAGATAGTCTAATATAATATCCAAAGTTCAGTAGAGGAAGATGAAGAAGCCAGCCAATGAGACTGAGAAGTAGCAGCCCTTAGGGTAGGGGGTAAAACCAGGAGAGTAAGCGTTTCCAAAAGGAGCCAGGGATCTAGAAAGCTGCCGAGAGATCAAGCAAAGTGAAGACAGCAAAGTAGCCATGGTAACAATATTTTGGAACATGGAGCCACTGATGACCTTGATAGGACAATTTCAATGGAGTAAAAGAGATAAAACCCAGATGAGAAAAGGTTGTAAGAAAAATGAAAGAAGACAATGTGTATAGACAGCTGTCTGTAGAATTTTGCTGTTCAAAGAAGGAGGATTTGGGTGTTAACTGAAGAGGGACGTTGGGTCAGGGAAAGTTTGTTAAAATGGCAGGTATTTGTAAAGCTGATGGGAATACTTTGGTTGAAAGGGAGAAATGGATGCCGAAGGGAGAAAAGTATGGAAGCAAAGAGTTTGGAAAGATAGGGAGGATGGGACCCAGAGGCCAGGAGGAGCAGTTGACCTTCGATAGGAGGATGGACAGAGAATCCACCAGACGTGTCACTCTGGGTCTCACGTTATTGGGCTTCTTGGTCATAGGGGTTAAAGATGGCCTGGTCTCATGAAGGCAGGCAGGCAGGCGGGCAGGCAGGCAGGCAGGCGGGCAGGCGGGCAGGTGGGCAGGCAGAGATCTGGGCTAATGTTGTGTTGCTCTTGGTGCTTATTTTCTTTCGTTGTCCTTGAGACTTCAGAGAAATCTAATTTCAATGTTCCAGGCTGGTCTCAGCTGTGCTCCCGGGAATTAAGGGAAAGGTCAAGTGCCAGGGCTTGGGATCACCAGCGTTAAGGAAGAAGGCTAAATGGAAAGAGATTTCTGAGAATAAGGTGGATATCAATCAGATTAAACTTGCATGGTCCAATCCCCACCCCCAGCCCTACTCCCGCCACTTTGTGGCTTCCTCCCTTCCCAGATGGGGATTTATTAGGAAGAGCCTTTTCCTTTCTCTGCCCATCAGACCAACCATCATGCATTCATTTCCCCCTTCTCACCACCTAGTGTCACTAGAATCTCACTCTATGCTGGCCCTCACACTGACCCAGGTGGAGGGAGAAACTCAAGTGAAATGCTGCTTCTTAAACAAGTGCTAACAGGTGACGTGGAGCCAGAGGTATCCTTTGCTCTGAGGATCTTTCCAGTTGGCAAGAGTCATAGAATCTCAGAAGTTTAGCATTGGGAAGGGTCTTCCAAACCATTCAGTTGAATCCATTTGAGATGGCCAGAGGTGCCAAGAGACATGGAGAGAGACAAAATGACCCAGCCTAAGATCACTTCCAATCAAATCATTTGTAGACCCAAATGTCCAAGGCATGGGAGAGTCCACTGCCTCCTGGAGAATTCTGTGGAGGGTTTGGGGACAGGCATGGGCTCACCTGCTGTATTAAAAGGGAAGTTCTAGTTAGAGACAGGAGCTGACTTTAGCAGCCCTCCATTGTGGCTTTCCTAGGCTCTCTGAAGGTTCTCAGGAAGTAAGAGTTGGTCCCTTTGCCCCCTCCTCCTGCTGTCACCTCCCAGGCCCTCAGGGATGGAGCTGGGGCCACCTGAGCTCCTGTGCACCCCTCCCTTGGCCTGCCTGCCTCTCTCCCAGTAGCAAAGCTTTTGAGGAGTTGGATTTCCCGGAGGCTGATCTTCCCTCAGTGTAAGACGAGGCCCCGTGGATCCCTGGGGTTTGGGCTGGCTGGCAGCATCTTCCCATCCAGCCTTTTGGGATGGGAAGAGCAGGATTCGACAAGGCCAGTTGGTCAGTAAGGGCACAGCTGGGAGAAAAACGGTCAGGATAGAAACATCTACTCAGGAGAACTTCTGGAAAGTGCAAGTGAACTTCCTCCCAAGTAGTTTAAGGTGGTTATTTTCTGGCACAAATCTGGACCACATTTTCCCCTTATGCAGCCCGACCTGGTATAGCAGGGACCCCAAAGGAACCAAAGTCCCTTACAAGGGGATGTGTTTTCCCAGCGCCTTTCCAGACCTGCCAGAGCAGTAGAGGCACCTGCAGCTAGTGTCCACTAGGTGGTGACAGAGTCCCAGTGATGCCAGCAGAGGCTCCTGGGTCCTGGTTGAGGGCTCCCTCCAGCCCTGGAAATGAATGTCTAGGCCACCGGCCCCCCATTTCAGGCCAGCCCTGAGCCTGTCCACCTACCCCGCCAGTTTATTACTATCATTTTTATAGCACTTTGGCGTTTAGAAAGCTGATTCACATGCCTGCTTCAGCTGACAATGTCCTGAAGGTAGACAGGGCAGGCATTACTGTACCCCAGTTTACAGTTGAGGAAAAGGGACCTCAGAGCAGTTTTGAGTTACAGTCAAGGTCACACAGTGAATGGCGGACTGGCCTCAGACTCAGGTTCTCTTGACTCTCGACATCAGGTTCTTTCAGCCAGAACTCAGCTGCCCCTGTTCCTTAGGGGGTGCCCAGCACAGCAGCCATCACGCTGTCAGTCAGAACAGAGCTGGATCCTTGATTCCACGGGGCCATATGCTGCACCCTGATGGGGCCCATCTGGTCTTCAAAATGCTGCCAGGCCCCAAGGCCAGGGCCCAGCTCTACCTCATGGGACTTGAGGGCACTCAGAGAAGCAGACAGTGCCAGGCAGCATGGTGACACTACCCTGCAGAAGCCTGCAGCTGGCCCCGCCCTCCAGACCTGCCCAGGTGTGAGTGGTGGAGGGGGTGGGCCTGTGGCCGAGACTGGACTTAGGTCTGCCCTGGGAAAGGCTACTGAGAGTGAAGGAAAGGCTCTCGTGCCCAAGTTTCCAGCAAATTCTGGGCAGGAATGTGAACGAGGCAGAAAAAGCCGGGAGATAGAGGCTTTGATTCAACACAGGACTTCCCGCCTCATTATAAGGAGTTGAAGCTGTGAGAACATACAACTGAACGGAAATTGTCAAACCTGGGTGGGTTGGGACCCCCAGGGGAGGACATCTTCTGGACAGGCAGCCTGGTGGAGAGGAAAGAACAGAGCTGATGGAATGAGAAGTCTTGGCTTCAAGCCCCACCTTCACCACCGACTGCTTAGAGTCACAGCCTCAGTTTACCCATCTGTAAAATGTGGCCAGTGCTCAGCACCTCACAGGAGCTGTGAAGACAGAAGGGAGGCTTCCAAGAGTCCCCCAAATAGCAGATCCCTCTGGGGGTGAGTGGAGGGGTGTCGAGTGCTCCTGCCCTATTGAAGAATCAGAACCAAAGAAGGAGCCTCTCCCTTGGGTCAGGGAGTATGTAGGGCGAAGGCCATGACTTTCTCATTGTTGTCCAGCCCCGGGGGCTCCATGAGGGGACAGGCTTGGGGGCTGGGTGCCAGGCTGCATCTCTGCACCCGCCCCCTGGGGAGAGGCGGAAGAACGTCGTGAGCAGCAGCTTTGCTATTAATGTAGTCAGTAAATAAGTAAAGGAGGGCTTAAGCTTAGTGCACGGCAATCAGTTTAGAACTACAGGGTAATTAGCGCTGCAGGGGGCTGCAGAGTCAGGTTTAAATGAGTGAGTTCACTTTCACTGAGACGCCCCCGGGAGAGCAGAAAACATAGCCCAGAGACGAGCCCACCCTCCTGTCAGCCCACCAGGGCCAAGGGCTGGGGGTGGGGATGGCAGGGTCCAGAGCCACAGAGAGAGCTGAGGGATGGCCCCCCATCATGGCCGGGGACCAGGTGTCTACACACGCGTGTACACGTGCACACACACACACACACACACACACACACACACACTCCCGTACACACACAGCGATGCCCAGGCAGCACCCTGCCTGAGATGCGCCGCTATCCTGGGCTGGTGGCTCCTCCCTTTGCACGTGACAACCACAGTTCAGGCGTCTCTATGAACTGACATGGGCACGTGTGAGGGGAAGCAGGGCCGCCTCTGCTGAGGTCCGTACGCAGCCAGTGACATGCACACGTGGAGGTGCCTGGGTGGCAGGTGATGGGCACCTATTTACCCAGTTCCACCGTCCCTGGCAACTCCGACCTCAACCCCTGATGCTAACTGCCTCTCCTTCCCTCCTTCTCCCCTTCTTTCTCCCATCTGTTTATTCAACAAAGATTTATTGGGTACCGACTGTGTGCCAGACAGCGCTAGGCTCTGGGAATATGAAGATACACAACACACAATTCCTGCTCTCAGGGAACTTAATGTTGGGTTAATGGGGACAGTTAAGAAAGTGGGGGCCTCCCTGGTGGCGCAGTGGTTAAGAGTCCGCCTGCCGATGCAGGGGATACGGGTTCGTGCCCCGGTCTGGGAGGATCCCATATGCCGCGGAGCGGCTGGGCCCGTGAGCCATGGCCGCTGGGCCTGCGCATCCGGAGCCTGTGCTCCGCAACGGGAGAGGCCACAACAGTGAGAGGCCCACATACCGCAAAAAGAGAAAAAAAAAAAAAAAAAAGAAAGTGGATGATCACAGTGCACTAGGACAATGGGACCAGAGGGGCACCAAATTCAGCCTCAGGGCGACCAGGGGAAGCTTCTCTGAGAGACTAGGGTTTGCGCTGAGACCTGAATAATGAGAAGCTGAGACCAAAGGGAGGTGAGTGTGTGGCGGTGATGCAGTTCCTAGAAGAGGAAACAGCACACGCAAAGGCCCACAGGGGACGAGCTCGGTGTCTTCCGGAAACCATCTGCGGCCAGGAGCACAGGGTGGGGGGTGGCTGAGGACACTTGCAGCGGGGGTGATCCTGAGATGAGGCTGGGATGGTGGGCAGGGGGTTTTATCATGGAGGGTCTTGTAAGCCTTGTTCAGGAGTCTGAATTCCATCTGAAGAGTCATGAGGGACTTTAATCAAAGGAGTGATATGATGCTATTTGCATTTCTGGGAAATCCCTCTGGCTGCCGCAAAGCAGAGGGTGGACAGAGGGAGGGAGAGCACCTGGGGTCAGTACCTTCCTGTTCTCTCCCCTTCCTGGTGGGGGTGGTGGTGAGGGGCTCTGGGGCAGCCGGGTGGTGAGCCCTGGCAGTATTGAGCTGGACGGAGAAGGCTGTGGCCTTGGACTCAGCTGGACATCTCTGTCTGCTCACCTGCCGCAACTTGCCGGAGTCTTTAGCAAGTCTCTACTGGCTCTGCCCCTGGCTCTCCCACCTCTGGTGGGAGGGGGGCCCCTCAGAGCGGCTGGAAGGAGAGCAGTTAAGGCTGATACGTGTGGCCCCAGTGGCCGCCAGAACCCCAGGAGCCTCAGCCAGGAAGGGACGTTGCGCCTCTGTGTGGGCCTGGGCGGGGTCCCACCTAAGTCCCTGGCGACGCATCCAAGAGGGATGCAGCCCCTCCCTTGGCGGCCTGGCCCCTCCTCTGACCCCAGCAGAGCGCCCTCTTGGCAAGTCTGTTCCTGGAGGAGGCTGCCCATCGCGGAGGACTGGGGCAGAGGGCAGCTGCGCCTGGGCTGGCGGGGGGTGGGCAGGGGGTGGGCTGGGGGACTGAGTCAGGCCAGGGAGCGTTCTCAGGCTGGCCTGGCCAGGGCCCCTTTCTCTCCATGAGATCATATCTGGGTCAAAGAGCATGTAAAGCAGGCAGACCCCAGCGGCCACACAAAGCCCATTCAGCCCGGCCCCTATTCACTCACCTCCTCTCCCTCAGAGACCGCGCACTGCGACCCCAGCGCAGCGCCTAAGCCCCAGCTTTGATGTCCAAGAACAGAAAACGGCGATTAAATGTTGTTTTAAAGAGGGAGCGCTGGCTGCCCTCCCATCTGTCAAGAGAAAGCTGAGGCCTGAGGGGGAGGAGGGGATGCAGGGGACTGTGAAGAGGCGTGGGGAGCGAGCAGGGACCCCGGGAAGAAAGGGCTGGCTGGATGGCTTGGAGGAATGGCGCAGAGGCTCAGAATCAAACCAGATATATTTTGGGGCAAAGGATTGTTTTCCAAGATGAGAAATATGGGGAGAGGAAAAGAACGCTGGAGAGACACAAAGGCCAAAAGAACACCCCAAGAGAAATGAGAGAGAGAGAGAGAAGGGGAGAGGAGTGGAGAGAAGGGAGAAAGGTTGGGTGAGAGGAACAGAGAGAGACGAGGCGAAGGGAAAATGACAGACCAGAGCAGAGAGGCCAGGAGAGGAGAGAAGAAAGTACAGCAGGACAGAGCAGCCACCCGGCAGAGGGACCGTCATCCGTCCAGGGAGGCAAGTGTAGCCCCAGGTGCTTTGCAGCTCACAACCTAGGGTCACATAGACCCCAGCCCAGGGTCCCAGAGCACAGGGGCTGAAAGGCCCCTCTTCCAGTCAGCGCCCAGAGCGGGCAGGTTAGGCAGGGAATTGGGCCTCCCTGCAGGCTGGTGCCCGGAGGGTATCACATGGAGGATGGTTCCCAGTGACTCCCGCATGATGCTGGAGGCCAGGCTGGCCCGAGGCCTGGCACTGGCTTCACCCCCTGGAGGGGCCGTCACCACACTCCCTGCTGTGTTCCTAAGTCTTGGTGTCGAGACGGATTATTTTGATTATTCTGGTCAGCGCTGGGCAGGTCGGACGGCCTTGGGCAGAGGTGTTGAGCCAGCGTGTCTGAGATTGGGTGGAATTGGCTTTCCGGCTACATTTACCGGCAGGGCAATGCTCCCATCCCCAGGGAGAGGAAAGCGGACACATCCAGAGAAGCAGTCTGGGCCCTGAGACGGCGGGGTGGGAGGAGTCGAGCCCATCACATTTTGTGCAAATGTTTTATTCTGCGAGTGGTGATGCTGGGCTTGCACCCCCAGCTCAATCTCCTTTCTGCACTCGGCCCAGCTGCCAGACCCAAGGACCTTTTAACTGGGTGGCAGCTTCTTGTTGAGAAACTGATGAAACTCACTTGGCTGAGAGGAAGAAGAAGAAAACATCTGTATAATAAAGACCAGACAGGAGCCCCCTGCCTCTGGAGTCAGGAAAGAATGAACCTGATTTGGAATCAAGAGATCTAGATGCAGGTTCTGCTACTCACCAGCTGTGTGATCGGAATGCGTTATAACCTAAGCAAACATTCCAACCCAGTGGCTTAGAATGTCAGCTCCTGAGGGCAGTGGGTTGTCTTCTCTATTCCTGCTGTATTCCCATGGCTTAACGACGGTAACTGTGCAAGTTAATGGATGAACGTCCATGTTGAAGGGATAAATGGACAAGTGCCTGCTTCATACGTTCATTGTACCAAGGATCAAATGCTATTTGTGTATTTAGTGCTATTTTTTTAAACTAAAACTTATTTGATAAATATGTCATGAAGGTGGGTATGCACCTCACAAACGTGGCATAAAAGTGCCACGTAAGTGAGGCTGGGGTGTAATGTATGCTCTTTCCCATCCCCAGACAGAAATCTCGGATCCTCCCCGCCCAAGAAAAGGCAGAAGGGGCAAAGCACTTTTTAAAAAGGGGGGACACTTCAAGCCAGAGACAACTGAATTAACTTTATTCTCTTCTAACTGCAGATTCAAGGTATACAACTGAACATTGCTATTTTTCTTATGAGACTTATAAATAAAAATACAAAAAATGTTCACTACAAAAAAATCTACTGTTAGTAGGATGTAAAAAATATTCTCTTTGCTATAGAAGGCACAAACTTCACTTAGTGACACATGGAGAGAGAAAAAAACCTGCAGCAGTAAATTCATTTTTTTTTCTTTTTCTTTTTCAACCTGAAACACTGAAATTACAAAGAAACGCATCAATCTACACGAAACGAAGGCAGATGCGGAAAGCTGCAACCAGGACCGCACAAGTTCAGGTGAACTGCTTCTGGGCTAGGACAGATAGGGCTGGCGAGCACAATGCAGGGTCGCAGGGCTGGGCTGGGGCCAGAGGGGGCAAGAAGAAGGGGAGAGTGAAAGAGAGAATGAAACAAACAGAAGTGAGAGGGGAGGGAAGGGAGGAGGGATGGAGGGAGGGAGGGAGAAAGAGAAGAGAGAGAGAGAGAGATCTGTACAAAAAGTAACCAGTAAAATTGAAGAAACAAAATTGGGCAACCTCCTAAAATTAGGCTAAGAGGAGGTGCTGAGGTAGACATGAACTAGAACATCCATGAATTAAAAACACTATATTCTGTAATACAGAGCGATTGGACTGGCACTTGTGCTGTCGTGACAGAAGACAAGCCATGAGAACAAACAGATAACAAAACAAAACATAATACCCAAACCAAAAGGCTTAGTTTTGCTTGGTCCAGCAGGGCAGCAGAGCCCTCAGTGCTATAATTTACATACATATATATATATATATATTTATCTTTATATATATGGGTCGGATGTCATGGTGCACCACCACGGCCTCTTAACCTTACAAAGATCATGCATAACACTATGTGAACAACTCCTATGACACACACCAGGAGGCTGGTACCCTGTCTGCAAACTGGGATGCCAAGGACTCAGGGAGGCGGGGCTTCAGGCTAACAGGCCTGCGGGGCCTGAACACCCTCTCCCCAGCCCTTTTCCCCTGACCCAACTCCCCTGGTCTGTCTTGCACTCCTCCTGGTCGGCTGTGCCTTTCTCCTCCACCCATCAGCCTCACTGCGAAGGAATAGTCTGGCCTTCTTCCCTCCTACCGAAATATCCAGGTAAGTGCCACCATGAAGCTCCAGGAAGGAGGAAACAAGATGGGAGGGGAAAAAAGATTTAACATAGCCCTAGGAGGAACGAACACAGTCCGATCTTTCCCCCCTTTTCTGTCCTATGTCTCGTGCCCCCAGCTTTCACCCTCGTTGGGCTTGCAGGGAATTGGCCACAAATCTCCCCCAGTCCCCCCCGAGTCAGAAGGCTGCCCCTGCCACTGGTCACTCCCCTGTAAGGAGATGAGCCAAAGGGCCCCGTCCCTCCAAGGCCTCAACACCCCAGCAGCCAGTTGTACCAATAGCATCCGGAAGGGTACCAGACACTTGTGAAAAATTGCAGCAGGTTTTCTTTTTTTTTCCTTTTCTAAACACGGAAAAATTGTTCAGGCACAAAGATTAAACAAGCCCGCGTTGCATCCCTGGATTGTACGGAATCACTGGGTCCCCCAGCCTCCCTTCCCACCCCTATACCCCAGATCTCCCTTCCCCGTATTCGTGGCCTCCTCCAAAGCAGCCCAAAGCAGCAATGATATGTACTCTTTTATATCTCTCTCTTGCTATATATATCTCTCTCTCTCTATTTGTCTATCCTATATACACATAGGATTTTAATGCTTTGAATGAGTGAAGGAGTGAATAGGGAAAGAGCACATGAGTGAGGGGGAAATGTCACTGAAAGCATTAAGCGACACGCTCATAGGAGCTGAACACAGGAAAGGAACTATTAATCCACTTGGACTTGCCAGGCTGGAGAAAGCTCACTGTGCTGGGTAAGGCAGTAGCAAGCAGGGCTATCAGCAGTACCACAGTCAAAGGCAGCAGGGTGACCAAGGGGCCAGATGGCAAAGGAGAGGGATCTCGCCTGGGGAGAGAGCAGTCTCCACCCTCCTCGTCTCCTTAGCCTTCTTTGTGTAGACACATCTACAGCCTCCAGATAACTTCTGACCCTCACCTTGGCCATTGGGCCTGGCCACCTTGGCAAGGTCAGAATTCTTTTGTCTTTGTGAGCAGGAAGTTGGGAAAGAGACATGTTGGAATCTCTTCAGGGTGTCCGGGGCTTCATGGGAGAGGAGGGGAGAGTCCGGTACAGAGGTCTCCCCACTCCGCATCCTTCAGAGACCCCATGCCCCGACCCTCTCTCCCATGGGACCCATCTCTCCCATGCCCCGACCAGCACCCCTCCCTCCAGGGTGGTAGGGGCAGGCAGGGGCTGATTAGGTACCATCCAACGCTGCAACACCAGATGACAACAATACTGCGTGATTTAACACACAACCGCACACAACAAGCACACGCACACACGCGCACGTACAAAGGGATATTTTGTGGGTGGTGGTGGTGAATTTTTTTGTGTTTTTTTGTGTTTTTTCCTATTCACATTACAAAAGGAAAGGGCAAGGTCCGGTAGAACTGATGAAGGAACTAACAAATATTACAAAAATATTACAATTTGTAAATATTAGCTCAACCCTCTCAGCTTTTACGAACAGCGGAGGAGACCCGGCTGTGTGGGAAGGGTAGGGGAGACGGAGAGGGGTCAGCTAGGTCTATGGAATAGTTTGATTTTTTTTTTTTTCCTTCCCCACCGAAGTTGAATGACATGTTGCTGTTCAAATACTGTTTTCTGGGATTTACAGATCCCCTGAGGGCCAGCCTGTCCCCCTTCTTCCCAGATTGGGGGAGGAGGCAATAGTGCACAGAGATTTCTTACAGACTGCCCCTCCCCCAATGATTCCACTCTCTTCACATTATAAACATGACAACTGCTCTAGTTACATATTTCAAGTTTAACTTTTTTTTTTCCTTTCCAAAGCACTAAGTCATTATTATAGTTGCAAAATAGCATCCTCCCTACATTATCATCCCCAATCAACGGTCTAGTGACCCAGTCCCCCCCAGTCCATATCCCCCCAACACACAACTTTTAAGGCCTTCAGATTTGGTGGGCAAGACTACAGGGGAGGGCGGGAGGGTCGGGGCCGAGGGACAGGGGGGTGGTCACAGCAGCACCCATCCCTCCGACTTCCCTGTATGCCTCACAACCCTTCTCCCCAAAACCGCTTCCCTAAACCACTTTTTAAAACCTAAGATAAAAACGCAGCCACAACTTTCTCAGAGAGAGAAAGGAAAGAGGAAAAAAAAAAAAAAAAAAACCCACAACTCTTACAAATAAAGCATGAGATGAGACGGGAGGACCCGTCCCAAAGCGAACACAAATATTGCAAATGTGCTTTCCAAAAATTCGGGGAGGGGAGGCTGGGAGAAGCAGGGGGAAGCAGGGCAGCAGGATGGGAGGCGTGAAGGGAACCAAAGAACTGGGCAAACCTAAGAGGTAGCTTTTAGAAAAACAACACCCCCGCCCCATCGCAACAACACCCAGGCGGGCTTGTCCCCAACCAGGCCTGAAAAGAGACCAGTTTGGGCAATGCTAATGCATACAGAGGTGGGGTCACGCCTTTGCAGGGCTCTGAAGAACACAGGCCCCCAGACCCAGACGACCCAGCAAACTGTAAGAAAGGTGGGATTCTCTCCAGAGTGTTTTGGGCAGGATGACATCACGCCTGGGCCGAGCCGGCTGTGATCCTGCCGGGCCCCCAGCACCCCGTCCGTCCCCGGCAGGCACCCACCTTCTGCCCGGGCCTCCCATCCCGATCCTGAGTACTCAGTCCCTTCCGCACGGCCCCCTGCAGCTGGGAGGCTCATCGCTAGGGGACACGGGGAGGGCCTTGGCCAGCTGAAGCCCATTAAACTCGCCATTAACTTACACAAGAGACAGAAAAGCACGCTCTCCCCATCCTTCCAACCCCCAACCAAAAAAGAGATACAGGCAGGGGTCAAAAAAGCTCATGAGGTCACAAAAAACTGAGGTAATTCAAGTACAATGTGCTAACAGGTGAACAGAGGACACAGAAAAGAAGCGAAACATAACACGAGGCAAAGCGCTCTCAACTCCTTCTCCCCCACCTCCTCCCCGTGGACTGGGGGGCCCGGGGAGCCAGGAATTCTGTACCGCCCTCTGGACCTGGGTTTTCCCACAGAGCTCACCAGGTCTGGGGTCCCATGTGTTCAAAGGGTCCCCGGCACGACTCACCGACACCCTCCCGGGGCAGGGGTCCCCCTCCAGGTGTAGGGCAGCTCTGGAGACGGACATCCACGTCCCTCCATGGGCAATGAGCCCTTTGATGGATCCCTCCTCCTAGGGGCTGAGGAGGGCCGCAGGGGGTTTGCGTCTGTGTGTGTTAGTTTGGTGGGATAGTGTGTATTTAGTTGTTTCCTTTCTCCATTTTGGAAGCAAAAGCAGCTCAGCAGGAATCTGGCTTAGGACAGGGCTGGACTGGGATGGGCCCTTCCATTGACTTCGTCTGTGTTCTCAGAAAGCTGAGGGTGCAAGTGGGGGCTCTGGAGTCAGACACAGCTTCCCCAACAGGGAGCTGGAGGATGAGGGAGACACCCGGATCCATGGGGGGCTGGGAGGACAGGAGTCAAGGGGAGCCGGGCAGCCAGGAGCTGGGGGAGGAGCTGAGAGCCCTGAGGCTCCTGAAGACCATGAGGGGGCACCCAGGTATGGCGGAGCGGAAGAAAGCAACAGATGAACTGAGCGACGGGAAAGGCAGGAGAACCCCTCCCGGCCCAGTCGGCCCCCAGCAAGCTAGAGCTGCCATCGTCTGTGCCAGCCAGTGAGCCCGCCCAGCCCCAGCATCTGCAGGCCCCCTTTCTGCACCCCCAGCCCACCCGGCCCTCAGCCCCCACCTCCCGAGGGGTCAGTGAGAGCACAGCAGGCAGAGGTGGTTTGGCTCTGACGGGAGGAGCCCTCCCCCCTTCCAAGTCTCCATTTCCGGACACAAGAGGAGGATCTGGGCGGAGGGAAGAGAGGAACATCCCACCATCCGAGCTGAACAAAAGCCCCTCCACCCCCATCCAAGAAGAGCAGGCCAAGCTCCAGCCAGGAAAGGAGGGATGGAGGCCCAAGGGGAGGGGCTCAGCCAGGCATCCAGGTCACCTGGAGCCCCAGAGAGAACCCAGAGCCCGACAGCTCCCAGGTTTCCTTTTCCTTCTCTCTCTCTCTCTTCTTTGTTGCTTCTTGTTTGTTTGTTTTTTGTTGTGTTTTCTGCTCGGTCCTCCTGGACGTCATCCCGCTCCGTCTCTACTCCTCTTGTCCCCCGCTGCCCCCGCCGCAGGCGCCTCACACGTAGCACAGGTAGAGGTAAGTCTTCTCTATCCTCCAGTCGGGCGGGATCTCCTCGGGCTTGTGGCCCTTCATGTGCTTCTGCATGGAGGACAGGCTGGGGCAGTACTCCGTGCAGATGGTGCACTGGTAGGGCGAGGCGCCGTTGTGCGTTCGCAGGTGCTTGATCATGGCCGAGTAGTCCCGGGAACGCTGGTGGCACAGCTTACACTCAAAGGGCTTCTCACCTGTCGGGGGAGGGCAGGAGAAGGCCAGGACAGAGGGAGGGGGCTGTGAGAGCCACCCCAGGGATGGTCTGCGCCCTCAGCGCCCCCTCGGGCTTGCTGGAGACTCCCGTCCCTCTAGGTCAGCACTCTCCACGGCAATGGATGCACCATCCAGTGTGGCAGCCGCCAGTCACATCTGGATCCTGAGTGCGACTGGGAACTACATTCTTTTTTTTTCTTTTTTAACTGAAGTATAGTTGATTTACAATGGTGTGTTAGTTTCCAATGGATTAAATTCTCAATCTTGTTCACTGTAACTAAAGTAAATAGCCACATGTAGCTAGTGGCCATGATGTGGGCCAGCTCCAGCCCCTGGACTTATTCTTAACTCTCTTAGGGGCACGGACTCTCCCCTTCCTAAGAAAGGAAAGGGAGGTCTAGAAAAGGGCCCGCGAGGCCTCTCTAATGCTTAGGGATGGCTCTTCAGCACACAGTTCCTTCCAGGGGAGCAAGGGGATGGAGTCCTTACAGGGCTACAGATGATGGGGAACAGAGGTGGGGTAAAACTGAGGGGACCCCATCCTGCAAACATGCTACACCTGGGAATGGCTACTCCTCTAAGGCTCTAGAGCCTGCCCTGGACCCTGCCTTCCCCTTTGGGGCCAGAATGGTGGAGGGACAGAGAACCTGGGAGTGCATGGCCAGACCCAAGCTGCGACTTGCCCACCCTCTGTTACAGTCCCCTGGAGCTGAGCAGGGGATGTGAGGGAACCTTGTTCTGATACAGTAATTAACTGGCCAGCCATCTTGCTATCGATACTCCTCCGTGCAGAGGCCCCTGCAAATAACAAAGTAATGAACAGCCAAAGTGATCTAACTATCGACCAGCTATTTACAATAGTCAGCGCCAGCGCACTTAATGATACACCTGCCAGGTCACATCTCTGACAAGGGGCTCTGGGAAATCCTGGGGGTCACTCTAGCTGTCAGCAACGAGCACCCCATCCTCTCCTTGTGGCCCAAAGCAGAGCTATGACAACATGTGTCCTCTGCTTACTGCTCCCTCTGTCCACCTCCCCTCCCGGGAAAACACACTCTCTCCCCTGGGCCAGCAGGACCTGTCTGATCACCTCTCCCCATTCCTCTGCTCAGGCAGCTGTTTCCCCTGATCAGGGGAGCCTTCCTACTTTGCCGCATTCCACTACCTTCCACTATGTCTCACCCTCACAGGAAGTCCTTCTGAATATCTAGCCCCCAACTGGCAGTGTGCTGTAAATGTTTAACAACTGGCTCTCCAAAAAGCCCTGATTTTGTAGCATTTGCTGATGGCCATGTTGTGAACCCTCCCACTGTAGCCAATTTTAAGCAACCAAGGTGATAACACAGAATACGGGGCTGGAAAGAGATGGGCACAATGGCTTTCCCAGGCAGGCTCGGGCCGGCTCCAGCATCCACTGCCCCCAACTCTGGCAACTCTGGATATCGGGACCACTTCCACCTGTTCTGTCCTCAGGCCCCAAGAAAACAGTTGCTCACATTTCTTTTAGGTAAAAAGGAACATGAAGGCCCTTTGAAATGGTAAAATATTATACATGTAGAGGGATTAGTAAATCCAACTGCTTCTCTAATCATTGAACCGAACTCAATCTAACGTACAATTTTTCCCAACCTTCATCATACCCTAACTTAACGTCGCCTAGTTCTTCCTGTAACCCTCAAGTCACACGAAATCGCCTTAGCCTTCACTTTCAGCTCATCAGGCCAACTGACCCCCAATTCAGGATTCAGGAATGGATGTCCTCTGTGAGCTCTTGGTATGGCCGCCCGGAAGGCTAGTCTGGGCTCCTGGAAGGAGTGCTGTGATTGATTAGCAAAGTCGGCCTCGCCCTTGCAGGGAGGAAGTGGCACTCAGGTCACCGTACTAACCCTTAGCAGAAGCTGTTCCACTCTTCGGTTCAGCCTGGGACCATGGGCACCCGGGCTCCTCTGCGGACCCACCTGCCCCTGCCCAGCCCCCGCCCCGGGGCCAGCTGTGTGTCCCCGGTACCTGTGTGCACACGATAGTGTGTCTCCAGCTGGTGCTTGAGGCTGAACTTCTTGCCACAACCATTGCACTCATAGGGTTTCTCGCCCGTGTGGATGCGCTTGTGGCTCTTGAGTGTGCTCTCATCCCGGAAGCAGCTGCCACAGAACTCACACTCGTACGGGTGGTCACCTGTGGGGACAAGGGGCTGGATCAGGCCCCCGCCTCCCCCGGCCCCCTCTTCAGCGGACAGTAGGGCAGGTTCAGTACGCCGGGAGGATGAGGCTGCCTGTAGTCGCCACCTCCAGAGATGACTGAGGGACCCTCCACCCCTGCCAGCCCCTTAGCATCAACAGGGAGCACCCCTGTGCACATGTGTCCATACTTTACCGTGGCCCAGTGGCCATCCACGCCTCAAGGGCCAGTCTAGGGAAAAGAGAGCCCGTTTGGTTCAGGGATGAACAGAGCCACCAGAAAGCAGGTCCCCTGAGGGCAGAGCAGACCCAGGGGCTTCGAGACCCTTCCCCCAGCTTCCTTTCCTCTAGGTCAGGGGCAAAAGCCATTCCAGCCTGACTCCCCTACCCTCAAAAAAGTCCCTCCAATTTCTCACTGTCCCCCAAATTCTTTCTGCTCTTTGCCTCCTCCACAGGCTTATGCAACCGTTTTTTCTGCGTGATTTCCTCTTCTCTCCTTGGCGAACTCCTAGTCACCCATCAAAGCCCAGCTCACGTGTCACCACGGTTTGGAAGTTTCCCTTTAGCGCTATTCCCACTGTCCCCTGCTCAGGCAAATTGAGTCACTTTCTCCTCTGTCCCCAGAGAGAAGAAATGTCCAGCATTTTGTCCTTTTAGTAGTAGTAGTAGTACAATTTTTATGGCACTTTCTAATTAAAATGGCCCACATTTGTTGAGTGCTCACTACTGTGCTAAGAACTTCACATGGATCAATCATATCACGGAATCATCACAACAACCTTACAAGAAAGACAGTATCATTCTCATTTTACAGAAGAGAAAAATGAGATGTTCAGAGATGCTTAAACATGGTCCCTAAGGTCAAAGAGCTAATAAGGGGCTGAGCTGGGATTCAGATCTGGTTCCACAATCTGGACACTTGATACTTACTGGACTGCTAACTGCCATGCTGTGTTGAATCCGCTGTGACACCCACTGTGCCCACAGACCAGAAGCACCGTGAGGGCAACAAGGGAACCTTGTTCATCCCTGTAGCCTCAGCACGCAACACAGAGTAAACCATAAGCAGACGCTCGGGAAATGTCAGTATATGAAACTTGGGGAGAACTGCCTTTCCCCGGCCTGGAATCCATGCCCAGCAGCCTCCTTTCTGAGGCTGGGGTGTGGGGATTAACCATCTTTCCCTTTGTACCCGAAGTGGGGGCTTTGTGGGGATGAAAGGTGAGGACTTCAGCTACTTATTTATTACAGGAGTGAAGGCACAGACAATAAAGACAGATTGATCACCCCAGACTTCGTTCATGAATATTTAAATATCACTGATTCGTCTTGTCACTGTAATTACAATTTCTCTGGGCTGCATCTCCAACAGCCATAGTTTATGGTAAAGGATGGCCCACTGTATTTCACTTGTCCCTCTGCAGATGTGCGGGGCTGCCAACCGTGTAATGTCCTCTGCATTTCATACATTTTCTTCAGCTGAAGGTTTAAGTCATCCACAATGACCTACGTTTTTTCATTATCCCCATGTCAAACTGCACTCGTGCCTGGGCATAAATTGTCCTTCTCGTTATAGACTTGCATGCCTTGCCTTCACTTCCTCTTTCCAATGATATTTTACTCTCTCCTCTCTCTCCCCTCCTCAGGCCGCTAACCAAACCTCCCCCTTCTCGAACGCAAGTCCCTGCACCCACATACATTCTCATCTCTTCTGATGGCTCTGAAGGGTTTTTAAGAATCTGTGGGGAGAGGACGTTGCAGTCTGCTCCCTGGTGGGCTCTCTCACGGGTGGAAGGTTTGCAAGATGCTCTGAGGGTTTAGACAGGTGGGTGGGAGCGCTTCCATTGGAGGGGTAGGATGGAGGAAGCTCAAAGAGCAGAGCCACTCCAGGGAGCCCTGCCCTGGGCTCAGAGGAGAGCCTCCACGTGCAGATCCGGGGATGAGCAGAGTCCTGAGTTCCTGGCACCTGCCCGCGCCCTCACTGCCGGGGCTGTGTAGACTGGCTGGTCCCCAGCCGCCAGCCCCATCCAACCCCAGGGAAGGAGAGGCCCAGGCAGACCCTGCTCCTAATTAGCTGTGTGTCTAGCAGAGTGAGGGTTGGTCTGTGCACGCCTGGGCCCGCATGCCACTCTCTGCGTGTGGACGTCTGCACACACAGCCCCGTCTGACATCCGACTCCTCTCCTTACTGAATCGGCAACGATTACTTTAATCAAGAATTCAGTATCCTCATTAAGATATAAATAAATAAATAATAAAGCAAGGGCCACGTGAGACTTCAGCGGAGCCGGTAATGAAAACGTACATCGGCAGCCACACGGTGGGTTGGGGGTGGGCACTGCTGTCTGTCTGTGCCTTTCCCCTCCAGAGGGGGGCCCTAAGAGTTTAAAAAACAAAAGGTTAAGGCAGAGAGGTTGGCTTGGGCAGATGTTTATGAATTTAATTATGAAGTGGATCACATGTTACATGAGTTTAAATATGAAATCTCTCGAGTCAGCCCAGGGAAAGGAATAAAAAGTTAGGGGGGAAAAAAAAACAGACACCAACACACACACACACACGGATTTTGAAACATGGCAAGCACCTGGCCTAAAATCCTCACCCGTGTCAGTGTTGCTATAATGTACACAAAACTGGCTGCAGAACTCAAAATCCAATTTGTGGTAGGTTGATTAACTCTGTAGCCTCTTTAATGAGCTTGACATTAAGTACAGGACAAACGAGACTAATGACAGGCCTCCTCCGGCTTGCCCAGTGCACCTGTGACCCCAGCGGTCTGTCCTCACCTGGTGGCCTCCCTGGCACTGTGGCCAAGCCCAGTGTCATCCTCCCCACCCCAGCCCCATCCTGTCGGCTACTCAGCTGCCCCACTCAACACAGCGGAGAGTTTATTATACGATGAGCCGTGTGAATCAGGGATCCATCAATGCCAAGAGCGCGGCTGGACTAACCTACCCAACACAGCTGCTGATGCTAAACACCCGGCCGCAGCAGCAAATGGGCCAAGAACAAGGGAATATTAATGAGGCATTGTGCCGGGTGTGCTCAGCCTGTGCAGGGCTGTGCATGCAGGGCCTCACTGGTGTGAAATCCATGGGTGTTGGTGTAGGCAGCACACACGCTCCATGTTTCCTAGGTTAAAAGCAAGTACTCCTCTTAAACGATGTCTGGAAATCCTGCCTCCCCATGGATCTGAGCCCTGATTGACACAGGGGCCGGGGGCATTTTGATATCTGAGCTCTTAGGAGCTAGTGTGGGCAGGGCAGGGCGTATCCTGGGTGGACTTAGCAGGACTGGGATCATTCCAGTCCCATGAATCCAATGGATGGGGCCCAGCAGAATGCTCAGAAGTGGCTGAAAGGTAACTGGCCACCTTTGATAAGGCTGAACTTGGGGGCCCAGTGGGGGAGGTGTTGACAGGAAGGTGCATGTACTGGGTTGGCCAAAAAAGTTCATTCGGGTTTTTCGGTAACGTCTTACCAAAAACCCAAGTGAACTTTTTTGGCCAACCCAATACCTGCAGGGGATGCTTATGCGGTCACTACAGAGAAAGCCCTTGTCAGCATCCCTTCCTCCTCTGCTCTTCTTGTCAGGCCTTCCCCTCTTGAGACCTCCCCTTGTCTGAAGCCAGCAAATCTAAAAAGTTCTAAGCAAATCTGGTGATGCTAAAGCAATATGCTCCCCTGAATGGAAGAGCATCCAGGAGCAAGAGTCCAGGCAGGCTCCTTGGCGAGGATGCCTACTGCTGGCAGGCCAGGCCAGCTCGGGTCCGTGATAAACAAAGCCCCTCCCCCCGTACTCAGCAGGGCCTGCCACTTAATCCCAGAGCATGATAAGACCCAAGAATGAGGAAAGGGTCCTGCCGATTCTGTCATGGGGCACACAGAGTTTTTTATACCCTCTCCAGCAGACATGAAAACATACCCTGTTACGTACTCAGAGAGTCTGCCTCTCTGTCTCCCTGGCTCCATCACCCACCTCTCGCCCCAAAAGCAGGACAGAACACACACAAGCAAAGACGCACGCAGACTCAGAAGCGGGCAATCCTTTATCCATGTACAGCCAGAGAAAGGAAGGCTTTCGAGTCACCCATGACCTTGCTAGAGGGTCAGGGGCCGCTGCAAGGAAGCAAATGCCTCTTGGCACTCAGGACCAAGTACCCCATCCCAGACCCCTTGACTCACAACTACTCTCCTCCCCCAGCATCTCCAACTGGCTAAGCAGGGATGTTTCATGTCTCACTGTTTAGACGACCTCACTGTCTCCCCTAAACAGGGCTAAGGCCCAAGTATAGAACGTGTGCTTCTGTTACTGTGGAATAAGCAGGACCACTTCTGCCACGTTCCCTTGAGAGCCCAAGGCCGACCGCAGGAGTGTGTGTGTGCACAGTGTGTGTGTGTGTGTGGAGTGGGTCAGCAGTGGGAGGGGGAAAGGCAGAGACAGAGACCAAGAAGGCAGGTTTTTCTCAAAATTCATCTTGGGTCCACCTGCATCAGAATCCCTGGGGCATATTTACTAATAATGTTGAGTCTCGGATCCCACCTGTACCCACTGAATGGAAGTTTCTGAGCATGAGACCCAGGAGCCTGCATTTCTAATGAGCACCCTCTCTGCTGGGCACAGAGATGTCGAGAACCAAAGGTGCCCAGGGTGGGACAGGATAAGAACCGTCCACGTTGACCTGCACCTCGGAGGCCCCTGTGTGCCTGACGCTTGAGCAGAGGAGGGCTGAGGGCACCCCCGCCTGATGTGTTTGGAGGGAAATGCAGACAGTGGTTCCCAGAGACCCTGCCCTGCCCGTCCCCGGCCTGGCCTACCTGTGTGTGAGCGCAGGTGGCGTTTGAGGGCTGTGTGGCTGGGGAAGGTACGGTTGCACTCGCTGCAGATGTAGCTGCGCACGCCCGCGTGGACCTCCATGTGCTGCTGGAGCGCACTCTGGGCCTGGAAACGCTTCCCGCACAGCAGACAGAAGACAGCCATGTCCGTGCCTGCAGGACACAGCAGGGGAAAGCCTCAGGGCTGGACACAGGCCTTCTTCACCCAGCTAGGCTGGAGCCAGAGCCAGCGTCAGGCCAGCACCCCGGGCCCCACCCTCAGTGGCAAACCCAGAGGTGGTGCAGGCCACGCGATGCTGCTGGAGCCCCCGCTGTGCGGCTCCAACGGTGGACAGAATCCACTTACTTCCTGCCCTCATGGAACCTAAAATCTAGTGGGAGAAAGACATTAATCAAACACATCAGAGCAGCCAATGAGTCTGTAATCATATGGACGTCTGTGTCAAAGGCAGGGTACCAAGAAGTCATCTATCAAAGGGACTTTCAGAGCCTGGCACAGGTGGTGGGGCATCAGGCCGGCCTCTGTGAGGAATCACAATAACGGAGATGATACGTGCCAGCTGTCGTTCAAGTGTAACTAACTTAAAAATCCCATCTCCAAAAGGCAGGCTCTGCATCCTCACCCTTCAGATAAGGAAAAGGAGGCACAGAGAGACTGAGTCACTTGTCCGAAGTAGCACAGAGTTCACAAGCAAACAGGGCTGGGATTCAAACCCAGGAAGCCCAGATTTGATCCGCTCCTAACGCGAGCTACAGACCTGATTGTCTTAACCACGTCTCCATTCATTAATGCATACATCTTAAGGGTCCATTCATTCAACAAATATTATTTTAGTATCTTCTATAAGGAGGACTCTCTTCTTTGGCCCTGGGGATGTAGCCACGGAAAACCGTACAAAGTGCCTGCCCTCATCACAGATGTTACCCAGCACACTGGGCCATGAGGAGAGCATTCCAAGAAGATGGAATAGTATCTCTGAACTAGAGAGAAACGTGACGGGTCAGAGGATAAGACAGAACAGGGCGCCTGAGGAGGCAGAAAGAAAGTAGAGTGGAGGTCAAAGAAGTAGGCAGGGCCAGCTCGTACGGGGTCTTGAAAACCATGTTAAGATCTTTAGGCTCGGGTGGGAGGGAGGGAGATGCAAGAGGGAAGGGATATGGGAACATATGTATATGTATAGCTGGTTCACTTTGTTATAAAGCAGAAAATAACACACCATTGTGAAGCAATTATACTCCAATAAAGTTGTAAAAAAAAATAAAAGATCTTTAGGCTTCATCCCAAGACCAACGGGCAACTGTCAAGGGATTTTAAGCTAATGAGGGACATGAGATTCCCTTTTTTTTTTTTTTGCGGTACGCGGGCCTCTCACTGCTGTGGCCTCTTCCGTTGCGGAGCACAGGCTCCGGACGCGCAGGCTCAGCGGCCATGGCTCACGGGCCCAGCTGCTCCGCGGCATGTGGGATCCTCCCGGACCGGGGCACGAACCCGTGTCCCTTGCATTGGCAGGCAGACTCTCAACCACTGCGCCACCAGGGAAGCCCGAGATTTTCATTTAACTCTGTCTGGTCATTCCCTGCGCTAATCAGAAGCACGGGTGGGTACCCCATGGTACCCTACAAAGACAGGCTGTCAACTTCTGTCTGTTATCAACCCCCTTCCTGATGCTGCTCTGGGACCATGGCCTTGCGGGATTCTAGACCTTCCAAGTCCTCACCAGTAGCTCCTTGCCCACCATTGTGGACTCCACTTTCCTAAGCATGTCAGCTCCCTGCCCCGGGAAGCTCCCCATCTGCTCGTCTCTCTTTGCCGGCATCTGGGCATCATCACCTGTGGTCAGCCCAGCGCTGCCTCCCCCGTGTAAAGGACACAAGCAGGAAAGGGGGTCAGGCCCAGTGCCTGGCAGCCCAGAGTGGAAGGTAGAGCAGAGCTTTGGCTGTGGCAAGTCGTGGGCTGCTCAGCGTGGCATCAGGGAGCTCCCGGTGGAAAGAGGGTGACAAGAAGGACAGCACGGACTTCCGGGTAAGATGGCGGAAGAGTAAGACGCGGAGATCACCTTCCTCCCCACAGATACACCAGAAATACAGCTACACGTGCAACAACTCCTACAGAACAACTACTGAACGCTGGCAGAAGACCCCAGACCTCCCAAAAGGCAAGAAACTCCCCACATACCTGGGTAGGGCAAAGCAGAGAGATTCCCGCAGAGAGGAGCGTTGCCGAGCGGCACTCACCAGCCCGAGAGGCTTGTCTGCTCCCCCGCCAGGGCGGGCGGCGCTGGAGCTGAGGCTCGGGCTTCGGTCAGAGCGCAGGGAGAGGACTGGGACTGGCGGCGAGAACTCAGCCTGAAGGGGGCTAATGTGCCACAGCTAGCCGGGAGGGAGTCCGGGAAAACTCTGGAGCTGCCGAAGAGGCAGGAGACTTTTTCTTCCCTCTTGGTTTCCTGGTGCGCGAGGAGAGGGGATTAAGAGCGCCGCGTAAAGGAGCTCCAGAGACGGGCGCGAGTCGCGGCTGAAGGCGCGGAGCCCAGAGACGGGCGTGGGACGCTGGGGCTGCTGCTGCCGCCGCCGGGAGGCCTGTGTGTGAGCGCAGGACACTGTCCACACCGCCCTTCCGGGAGCCTGTGCAGCCTGCCACTGCCGGGGTCCCGGGATCCAGGGGCGGCTTCCCTGGGAGAACGCACGGCGCGCCCCGGGCTGGTGCAACATCACGCCGACCTCTGCCGCCGCAGGCACGCCCCGCACTCCGTGCCCCTCCCGTGCCCCTCCCTCCCGCCCGGCCTGAGTGAGCCAGAGTCCCCGAAGAGGCTGCTCCTTTAACCCTGTCCTGTCTGAGCGAAGAACAGACGCCCTCCGGCGACCTACACGCAGAGGCGGGGCCAAATCCAAAGCTGAGACCCAGGAGCTGTGAGAACAAAGAAGAGAAAGGGAAACCTCTCCCAGCAGCCTCAGAAGCAGCGGATTAAAGCTCCACAATCAACTTCATGTACCCTGCATCTGTGGAATACATGAATAGACAACAAATCATCCCAAATTGAGGAGCCAGGAGTCAGTGCTGTGCCTCTGAGGTGGGAGAGCGAACTTCAGGACACTGGTCCACAAGAGACCTCCCAGCTCCACATAATATCAAACGGCGAAAATCTTCCAGAGATCTCCATCTCAACACCAGCACCCAGCTTCACTCAACGACCAGCAAGCTACAGTGCTGGACACCCTATGCCAAACAACTAGCAAGACAGGAACACAACACCACCCATTAGCGGAGAGGCTGCCTCAAATCATAAAAAGTCCGCAAACACCCCAAAACACACCACCAGACGTGGACCTGCCCACCAGAAAGACAAGATCCAGCCTCATCCACCAGAACACAGGCAGTAGTCCCCTCCACCAAGAAGCCTACACAACCCACTAAACCAACCTTAGCCACTGGGGACAGACACCAAAAACAACGGGAACTACGAACCTGCAGCCTGCAAAGAGGAGACCCCAAACACAGTAACATAAGCAAAATGAGAAGACAGAAAAACACACAGCAGGAGAAGGAGCAAGATAAAAACCCACCAGACCTAACAAATGAAGAGGTAATAGGCAGTCTATCTGAAAAAGAATTCAGAATAATGATGGTAAAGATGATCCAAAATCTTGGAAATAGAATAGACAAAATGCAAGAAACAGTTAACAAGGACCTAGAAGAACTAAAGACGAATCAAGCATCGATTAAAAACACAATAAATGAAATAAAAAATACTCTAGATGGGATCAATAGCAGAATAACTGAGGCAGAAGAACGGATAAGTGAGGTGGAAGATAAAATAGTGGAAATAACTGCTGCACAGCAAAATAAAGAAAAAAGAATGAAAAGAACAGAGGACAGTCTCAGAGACCTCTGGGACAACATTAAACGCACCAACATTCGAATTATAGGGGTTCCAGAAGAAGAAGAGAAAAAGAAAGGGACTGAGAAAATATTTGAAGAGATTATAGTTGAAAACTTCCCTAATATGGGAAAGGAAATAGTTAATCAAGTCCAGGAGGCACAGAGAGTCCCATACAGAATAAATCCAAGGAGAAATACACCAAGACACATATTAATCAAACTGTCAAAAATTAAACACAAAGAAATCATATTAAAAGCAGCAAGGCAAAAACAACAAATAACACACAAGGGAATCCCCATCAGGATAACAGCTGATCTCTCAGCAGAAACTCTACAAGCCAGAAGGGAGTGGCAGGACATACTTAAAGTGATGAAGGAGAAAAACCTGCAACCAAGATTACTCTACCCAGCAAGGATCTCATTCAGATTTGATGGAGAAATTAAAACCTTTACAGACAAGCAAAAGCTGAGAGAGTTCAGCACCACCAAACCAGCTTTACAACAAATGCTAAAGGAACTTCTCTAGGCAAGAAACACAGCAGAAGGAAAAGAACTACAATAACGAACCCAAAACAATTAAGAAAATGGGAATAGGAACATACATATCAATAATTACCTTAAATGTAAATGGACTAAATGCTCCCACCAAAAGACACAGACTGGCTGAATGGATACAAAAACAAGACCCATATATATGCTGTCTACAAGAGACCCACTTCAGACCTAGAGATACATACAGACTGAAAGTAAGGGGATGGAAAAAGATATTCCATGCAAATGGAAACCAAAAGAAAGCTGGAGTAGCAATTCTCATATCAGACAAAATAGACTTTAAAATAAAGACTACTAGAAGAGACAAAGAAGGACACTACATAATGATCACGGGCTCGATCCAAGAAGAAGATATAACAATTGTAAATATTTATGCACCAAACATAGGAGCACCTCAATACATAAGGGAAATATTAACAGCCATAAAAGGAGAAATCGACAGTAACACAATCATAGTAGGGGACTTTAACACCCCACTTTCACCAATGGACAGGTCATCCAAAATGAAAATAAATAAGGAAACACAAGCTTTAAATGATACATTAAACAAGATGGACTTAATTGATATTTATAGGACATTCCATCCAAAAACAACAGAATACACATTTTTCTCAAGTGCTCATGGAACATTCTCCAGGATAGATCATATCTTGGGTCACAAATCAAGCCTTGGTAAATTTAAGAAAATTGAAATTGTATCAAGTATCTTTTCCGACCACAATGCTATGAGACTAGATATCAATTACAGGAAAAAAGCTGTAAAACATACAAACACATGGAAGCTAAACAATACACTACTTAATAACGAAGTGATCACTGAAGAAATCAAAGAGGAAATTAAAAAATACCTAGAAACAAATGACAATGGAGACACGACGACCCAAAACCTATGGGATGCAGCAAAAGCAGTTCTAAGAGGGAAGTTTATGGCAATACAATCACACCTTAAGAAACAGGAAATATCTCGAATAAACAACCTAACCTTGCACCTAAAGCAATTAGAGAAAGAAGAACAAAAACATCCCAAAGTTAGCAGAAGGAAAGAAATCATAAAAATCAGATCAGAAATAAATGAAAAAGAAATGAAGGAAACGATAGCAAAGATCAATAAAACTAAAAGCTGGTTCTTTGAGAAGATAAACAAAATTGATAAACCATTAGCCAGACTCATCAAGAAAAAAAGGGAGAAGACTCAAATCAATAGAATTAGAAATGAAAAAGGAGAAGTAACAACTGACACTGCAGAAATACAAAAGATCATGAGAGATTACTATAAGCAACTCTATGCCAATAAAATGGACAACCTGGAAGAAATGGACAAATTCTTAGAAATGCACAACCTGCCAAGACTGACTCAGGAAGAAATAGAAAATATGAACAGACCAATCACAAGCACTGAAATTGAAACTGTGATTAAAACTCTTCCAACAAACAAAAGCCCAGGACCAGATGGCTTCACAGGCGAATTCTATCAAGCATTTAGAGAAGAGCTAACACCTATCCTTCTCAAACTCTTCCAAAATATAGCAGAGGGAGGAACACTCCCAAACTCATTCTACGAGGCCACCATCACCTTGATACCAAAACCAGACAAGGATGTCACAAAGAAAGAAAACTACAGGCCAATATCACTGATGAACATAGATGCAAAAATCCTCAACAAAATACTAGCAAACAGAATCCAACAGCACATTAAAAGGATCATACACCATGATCAAGTGGGGTTTATTCCAGGAATGCAAGGATTCTTCAATATACGCAAATCAATCAATGTGATACACCATATTAACAAGTTGAAGGAGAAAAACCATATGATCATCTCAATAGATGCAGAGAAAGCTTTTGACAAAATTCAACACCCATTTATGATAAAAACCCTGCAGAAAGTAGGCATAGAGGGAACTTTCCTCAACATAATAAAGGCCATATATGACAAACCCACAGCCAGCATCGTCCTCAATGGTGAAAAACTGAAACCATTTCCACTAAGATCAGGAACAAGACAAGGTTGCCCACTCTCACCACTCTTATTCAACATAGTTTTGGAAGTTTTAGCCACAGCAATCAGAGAAGAAAAGGAAATAAAAGGAATCCAAATGGGAAAAGAAGAAGTAAAGCTGTCACTGTTTGCAGATGACATGATACTATACATAGAGAATCCTAAAGATGCTACCAGAAAACTACTAGAGCTAATCAATGAATTTGGTAAAGTTGCAGGATACAAAATTAATGCACAGAAATCTCTGGCATTCCTATATACTAATGATGAAAAATCTGAAAGTGAAATCAAGGAAACACTCCCATTTACCATTGCAACAAAAAGAATAAAATATCTAGGAATAAACCTACCTAAGGAGACAAAAGACCTGTATGCAGAAAATTATAAGACACTGATGAAAGAAATTAAAGATGATACAAATAGATGGAGAGATGTACCATGTTCTTGGATTGGAAGAATCAACATTGTGAAAATGACTCTACTACCCAAAGCAATCTACAGATTCAATGCAATACCTATCAAACTACCAATGGCATTTTTCACAGAACTAGAACAAAAAATTTCACAATTTGTATGGAAACACAAAAGACCCCGAATAGCCAAAGCAATCTTGAGAACAAAAAATGGAGCTGGAGGAATCAGGCTCCCTGACTTCAGACTATACTACAAAGCTACAGTAATCAAGACAGTATGGTACTGGCACAAAAACAGAAAGATAGATCAATGGAACAGGATAGAAAGCCCAGAGATAAACCCACGGACATATGGTCACCTTATCTTTGATAAAGGAGGCAGGAATGTACAGTGGAGAAAGGACAGTCTCTTCAATAAGTGGTGCTGGGAAAACTGGACAGGGACATGTAAAAGTATGAGATTAGATCACTCCCTAACACCATACACAAAAATTAGCTCAAAATGGATTAAAGACCTAAATGTAAGGCCAGACACTATCAAACTCCTAGAGGAAAACATAGGCAGAACACTCTATGACATAAATCACAGCAAGATCCTTTCTGACCCATCTCCTAGAGAAATGGAAATAAAGACAAAAATAAACACATGGGACCTAATGAAACTTAAAAGCTTTTGCACAGCAAAGGAAACCATAAACAAGACCAAAAGACAACCCTCAGAATGGGAGAAAATATTTGCAAATGAAGCAACTGACAAAGGATTAATCTCCAAAATTTATAAGCAGCTCATGCAGCTCAATAGCAAAAAAACAAACAACCCAATCCAAAAATGGGCAGAAGACCTAAATAGACATTTCTCCACAGAAGATATACAGACAGCCAACAAACACATGAAAGGATGCTCAACATCTTTACTCATTAGAGAAATGCAAATCAAAACTACAATGAGATATCATCTCACACCAGTCAGAATGGCCATCATCAAAAAATCTAGAAACAATAAATGCTGGAGAGGGTGTGGAAAAAAGGGAACACTCTTGCACTGCTGGTGGGAATGTGAATTGGTACAGCCACTATGGAGAACAGTATGGAGGTTCCTTAAAAAACTACAAATAGATCTACCATATGACCCAGCAATCCCACTACTGGGCATATACCCTGAGAAAACCATAATTCAAAAAGAGACATGTACCAAAATGTTCATAGCAGCCCTATTTACAATAGCCCGGAGATGGAAACAACCTAAGTGTCCATCATCGGATGAATGGATAAAGAAGATGTGGCACATATATACAATGGAATATTACTCAGCCATAAAAAGAAATGAAATTGAGCTATTTGTAATGAGGTGGATGGACTTAGAGTCTGTCATACAGAGTGAAGTAAGTCAGAAAGAGAAAGACAAATACTGTATGCTGACACATATATATGGAATTTAAGAAAAAAATGTCATCAAGAACATAGGGGTAAGACAGGAATAAAGACACAGACCTACTAGAGCATGGACTTGAGGATATGGGGAGGGGGAAGGGTAAGCTGTGACAAAGTGAAAGAGCAGCATGGACATATATACACTACCAAACGTAAGGTAGAGAGCTAGTGGGAAGCAGCCGCATAGCACAGGGAGATCAGCTCGGTTCTTTGTGACCGCCTGGAGGGGTGGGATAGGGAGGGTGGGAGGGAGACGCAAAAGGGAGGGGATATGGGAACATATGTATATGTATAACTGATTAAATTTGTAAAATAAAAAAAAATTAAAAAAAAAAATAAAAAAAAAAAAATAATAATAAAAAAAAAAAAAAAAAAAAAAGAAGGACAGCACGGAGAGCCTGTGGCCTCCGGGGTCCATCAACAGAGATAGCAAATGGAAGGCCCGTTCTGGACAACTCAAGTCCCATTCATGGCTGGGTTTGCAATGAATGGACTGGCGGGAAGGCAAAGACGGCCTCTCATTCCCCCCAGCCCCCCACCCCTCACAGCACCTTCAGCCACGCTCATCACACCTGCAGACAGACATCGCCTGCATCCAGGTCCAGGGAAGGCTGAGCAGGGGAGGTGGAACATCAGCAAATTTGCTCCTGGACTCAAGGAGCAGAAGGGAAGGGGAACTACGACAGGCCGTGTGCTAGGTGCTTTATCTATGCTGTCATCTCATTTAAAACGTGCAAGGCAGGATCCTCGTGCCCCTTTTTACAAGTGGGAAAACAGAGTGATTAAGTAACTTGCCTAAGGTCACACAGTTAGAAAGCAGCAGAGCTGGGATTGTTAAATGCTTCAGTATGTCTGATTTCAGAAACCACAGAGCTGGGCTCATGTCTACCTCTGGATCTGCCACCTGTCTGCATGGGCTTCTCTGGGAAGAGGCACAATAATGACACCAGCGAGGCGGCTCCAACCCAGCTGGTTCAGGAGCCCCAGTGCATGCAGGGCCCACCCTAGCAACAGCTGGAGAACCTGGGTCAGGAGGCGTGCAGTGGAAGCCGAGTCACAAGGTAAAGCTCTCTGAAGCCTTCCTACTCCACTGGGAGCCAGCAAGACCTCTGCAAGGTACTGGGGTGCTGGCTCCACTTGATTGAGTGGGCACACTGATGGCAGCGGTCTGCCCAGTAGAAGCAGATGACGGCTGACAGTGAGTCCTCAAAGCCCAGTCTGGCCTGGCCAGCATGCCCCAGAGTGGAGTCCGTCTGCAACATGTCCTGTGACACGGCATGTTGTGGCTGCTTCATCCTGAGGGCCCCCAGCACCAGCCCCCTCTCTGGCCCTAACCTCACGCCACACAGAGTCCTGATGAAGCCAGACATCAAACATCTGCCCTTTATCAGTAAGATGGAGCAGGTTTCCTGGGCAAACCATGCCCTTTAAGAGCCCAGGTTTCTCCTTATGCATCCTCCGAAATCCTCAGTGTGGAAGGAGTCTGCGTCAGAGGGAACATGAATGAAATTCCCAGTAGGACACCCGGGCCTAAAAAGCCAGGCCCAGGGACTTCCCTGGTGGTCCAATGGTTAGGACTCCATGCTTCCAGTGCAGGGGGTGTGGGTTCAATCCCTGGTTGGGGAACTAAGATTCCCACATGCCTTGTGGGAAGAATGGAAGGGAGGGAGGGAGGGAGGGAAGGAGGGAGGGAGGAGAGAAAGAAAGGAAGGAAGGAGGGAAGGAAGGAAAGAAAGAAGGAGGGAAGGGAAGGGAAAGAAAGAAAGAAGGAAAGAAGGAAGGAAGGAAGAAAAAGAGAGAGAGAGAGAAAGAAAGAAAAAGGAAATTGCATATACGTTTTAAAAAAAAACGCCAGGCCCAGAGGAGCTCTGAGGGTCAGTACTACTGCAGGGCAGACTGAGAGCCTTGCAACCTCACCCCTCCCCATCTCCCCAGGGCCCCAGAGCTGCCCCACTATGTGGTTCCTTCTTCTCAGGAATGCCTGCACCCATTTCGTGTCCATTCAGCTGACTCGGTGAATACCACCTAGCGTAGGCACTGTGCTCGGTGACAAGAGGGAGGCTGAGATCAACCAGAGAAATAGGGTCCCAGATTAGTGGGGGACACAGACAAGGCAACAACCTGCCAGAGGATAAGACAGGCTGATGCCAAGAGGGCTTCGGAGATTCTGAGTTAGGTTTTAAGAAATGAAGTGGACTGAGAAGCCAAGGACCAGAGCGGGGCACGGGAGCCAGGCTAGAAACCCCGCAAGCAAATTTCAGAGCAGGCAGGGGCTGAGGACAGACCCTGAGGATGAAGATGAGCAGGGAAGGTTATGGGGGTTTGGATGGCAGAGGGCCATATCACCTGGTGGGTCAGATTAGATTTCATTCCACAGGCGATGCGGTGCCACGAAAAGAGGGGCTGGGGTGCTAGCATGATCCAACCAGTATGTAAGGGCAATGCCCCTGGGGGTTGCAAGGGCACCAACAGCAGTGGCAAGTGGCTGAAAGCAGGGAGGAACATGACGGCTTCTGTGCTACCACTGGAGGAGAGTGGGGACCAGTCTAGGGTAGGGGCTGGGAGGACAGGAGGAGGACCAGAGAAGTGGAATCCAGGGCAGTGGCAAGACAGGACCCTCAGCCTGGGCTCGAGTCAGGGAGCGTGATGCATTTGAAGTCCTGGACGCCAGCTCTGTACCTTGGTGACAAGTTTAAAGTTCTGCAGTGACCACCTGGAAAGGAAATGCTACAGTGTCCCTACAGTGGTCTCTCTCCCCTTCCTGGGACATCCCACAGGGCACAGGCACTCTCCCTGGCCACCGAGACACTGCCCCAGGCTCAGAGATGAAGAGACGGGGGCTCTGAGACCCCACATCCACTCTCCATTCTTCTGTTTGGAGATGAGCAGCCGAGAAGATGGAAAAATATTTTTAAAGGAAAAAGGAAAGAGCAGGGGGAGACACAATAAAAGCTATTGGTGCATGCGAGTTAAAAATCTAGAGACGAGGGGGCTTCCCTGGTGGCGCAGTGGTTGAGAGTCCGCCTGCCGATGCAGGGGAGGCGGGTTCGTGCCCCGGTCCGGGAAGATCCCACGTGCCGCGGAGCGGCTGGGCCCGTGAGCCATGGCCGCTGGGCCTGCGCGTCCGGAGCCTGTGCTCCGCAGCGGGAGAGGCCACAACAGTGAGAGGCCCACATACCGCAAAAAAAAAAAAAAAAAAATCTAGAGACGAGATTTGAGTTATTAAACAATTTGCCGCAGTCTCTGCCTAGCTGATTGTTCGCACGTATGATGAGTCAGGGCAGATTCTATTACACTGGGAGATTAAGCAAATAAATGCTAGCTTTCGGAAACACATTAAAATGTGGGGCTATGGAAATAAAATTATCTAGAAAATTGTATTAGCAATTCATTAGCTGCAGTGAGATGTTTGCCGAGGCGAGGGGGTCCGGCAGTGCTAGCACTCTGTTCCCTTCAACGCCTGAGCCCCTGAGATGCTCACGGCTCCTTCCTCTGCTGTGGGGAGACCTCATGCCTGATACCACTGGGGAGAGGGAAGGAGCCTCCACTGATTGCAAAAGACATTCAGAAATCAGATGGCCAGCGTGCCACAAGGGAGAGCAAAGAAGCACATGGGGCCTGGCTCTGCCACTTACTTGCCTTGTGACCCGGAGCAAGTTGCTGAACTTCTCTGGACCAGCGTTGGCCCGTCGTTTGCCACGTTGCTTGTGGTTGTTGAGAGCATCCAATGAGATACCCGAGTGAAAAAGCTTTTTAGCTATGAAGCGGTAGCAAAGCCAACACCAGCCCAGACGATGCCTTTGTCTGAATTAGAAAATCATGCCTCTTCCTCTGGGCAGACACAGATCCTCGCCTGGGCACACAGCTCTGCAAGCAAAGATGGCTGGACTCCAGCCTCCATTTCTCCCTCGGCCGGGCACCCTCCTGCAGTGAACAACCTGGACACAGATCATGGCCGCCCTGCACAATACACAAGCCTAAGTTGTTTTCTCGACTCTGGGTTGCTTCTTCCAGGGAACTGACCCTAGAGAAGGCATCTTGGATGAGTGACACCATTTAGCACTCAGTGCCAAGAACACCTTCTTCCTCTGAGCCCTCAGGATTCCAGCACAATCATTAAACCCTTTGTTGTACTCATTTTTGACATTCAGCTCTGTCTAGTAGGTGGTGAGCCCTCCAAAACAGGGACTATTTTCTTCACTGTTATATCCCCCAAGATAAAGCACAGGGCCTGGCATACAGTAGGTGCTCAATAACTGCATGTCGCATTCAAGAATAAAGAAGGAGCTGAGGGACAATCACAAAGGACAAAGGGGGCAAACAGGGTGGGGAAGGTCATGGTACAGAGCGATGGATGGCTAGAGCTGGGGGAAGCCCAGACCAAATGCAGCCATTCCAGGAGCTTCCCACAGGGCTCTCCTTGGACTTTAGTAATGCCCAGTAACCCCCAGACAGCTGACCTCTTTGGGGCCTCTCTTGTCTGTCTGGTGGGCTGAACAGGACTCCCCGGTTCTGGCTCTGTGTCTGAGCTCTGTTGCTCAGAAGCGAAGACCCAGCCCCTAGAAGAAGGACCAGTTTTACCACGCCATGCAGTGAAACAGAAGACCCTGGTTCTAGCCCGCCGGTGCAGCCCGTCCCGGCTCTGTGACTCTGAGCCAGGTAGCGGCTGCCCTTGGCCTCATTTCTTCATCTAGGAGATGGCATTCATGAGTAAGCTGCCCTTTCCAATACCAACTTCATAGTGCTGTTAGCAGGCAACTGGCAAACGTTACTGAGTATGTAAACCCTACAAATGTACTGTGTTCAATCAATCTGTAAATTTCAGTGTAAATTAGATACATCAATTAGCCTTGGCCCAGAGAAATAATTCATCAGGTCAAAGCACAGCACTTCCTCTGCTCTTCTGAAGAATGAACGGGGCTGTGTTAGGCTGGACCCCAAGCGTGTCTGCCTGAAGGGAATTTGCACTAGAAAGGGGGAATGGGTGTGGCAGGGTTGATGGAGAGAGGTCCTAGGTAACAGTGCAGAAGGGCCATGCAAATATCTGTACCCTCACTTGCATCAGTTCTATCTGGAGATGGCGACCCCACCATACCCACCTTCCACCCCCAAGGGCAGCACAGCCAATCTTGGCTGCAGGGCATGTACGACTCACAGATTCCCAATTTAAAACAAGTTTAATTTTAGCCAAAAAATGGGAGAAAGCCAAGGCTAGGGCGGAACGGGAGGCAGGAGGGGTGACACAAACCCAGGGTATTTATTTCACCCAGGTGATGACTGGGTCTGAAATTATGAGACACAAAAACCCTCATGTTGACACCTGTGCCATTTCCATACCAATTAGCTCTTTAATAGAAAGGAAGGAAAAGGATCAGAGGGGTACACAGCCAGAGAAGATGTTCAGGTGCTACACCTTCTTGGAGCAAGGTTCTTATTATAGACATAAGCAGTTTCTTAATCAAAAGAGCAGAGGGATCTAAATATACTCGGGCTTTTTTTTTTTTTTTGGTAAGCCGGCCGTGACTGTTACATGTGTGTGCAAGTGTGTAAGTGTGTCCTTGCACATGGACCAAGGATGGGCTTCTCACGTCCAATTCCACCCAACCTCACCCAAGAAAGGAAGAGCTGCTTCCCCGCCCCCCTGCAACTTCTTCTCTCCAGAGAAAGAAAATATCATATTTAGGAGGTGTGAAAACCATGACTTAAACTGGAACCACCTGCCCCCTCCAAATCCTCAGACATGACTTGCTACTTCCTCTGACCCTCAGGATTACTCTTTCCTAAGACACCATTTCCAGTCCTGGGAAGCCTTGCAACCAACCACACACCAAAACTGTCACAGAAACTGCCACCTCTTCCTCTTCCCCGTCTTTCTCTTCCTTCCCCCCAGGTCATTGCTAAAAAAGTGGTAGAGCTGCATCATCCACTGTGCAGGAGGAAAAGACAGAGACAAGCAGCCCAGGGCTGACTCACACCGAAGGCAGGAAGGCTCTGTCTGCAACTCAAGAGGCTGGAGGTGGTGGGGAAGGGGGGACAGGACAGGGAGCAGACGAAAGCAAGCAAAAGCTCAGCTCATGACATTGGCAGGGGTGCCTCCCTTTTCACTCCTCCTGTGCCATCACTTAGGGCTTGGCTCCTTTGCAAGGGATCTACTGAAGAAAGCGTCAAACGATCCCTCTCTAGCTCTCCTCCTGGGCATAAGTTGCAGCATCATTCAGGATAAGTCCTGAACTCCCAGCCTTCCTCAGAAGGCTAGCTACATGCACAAAGAGGGCCCAGTCTACCCAGCCCAAGAAAATGTCAGCCCACTGACTGCGCACCCCACCCCGGGAATGACAGCTGCTGGAGAGTGGTAGACAAGTCCCACTGTTTACTGCCTACAGCCTCTCTCCCAGGAAGGGTAGAGAAGGCTGAGAAAACATCTTTGCAAGGCTCGCCTCAAACCAAATTAGCCACAAGTCTGTGCTCCAGTGCTTGTCTCCTACATATAGTCACCTACTGCTGGAGCACTTTTAATCGTCTGCTCAGTTACTCTTCCCAAACCAATCCAGGAGCTAAAAACCTTAGCATCTAGCCTTCTTGTCAATTTCAGTCTTGTCAATTACCATCTCCTTATCCAGGCCTCCCTACCCCTTTTCCCCTTCTTTCTTATCTGCTTAGAATCTTGGAAGGCACCCATATATCAATATAACCTTCCATTTCCACAAGGGAAAGGGGGAATGTTAGGGTTTTACATCAGTAGTCCAGGGAGCAGAGAGTTCTCAATGAATAAACAAATGGGGGGGATCCGGAGCAGCTGATTCAAATTTGTTTTAAAACTAAGCCATGTCTCAGAGCACGCACCTGTGCATGTATACGCACCTGTGTGCACGCGTGCGCGCGCGCGCGCGCACACACACACACACACTTGCTTACACAGCCCTCTCAGTCTCTTGGGGAATGTGGCCACAGCCTCAGGCGGCAGCAGCTAGCAATGCTGGGTCCCAGAAACTGTGTATTTGTTTAGCAGTGCGCTGCAGACACAAGTGCATTTCATTACTCGGCACCTCCAGCTACAGTAAACAAATTTGTCAGCTCACTAGCTCATTAAGGTGCACCCCGGACACGGGGGATTTATTGAGACCTGCACAATAAAAGTAACCTGAATGGATGTACTAATTTTGTCAATCACTCCAACAAACGAGCCAAAGAGGGGGAGAAACTGGAGGAAGGGGACAAGAGCACGGGTGGCAAAGAAAGGAAGAGGTAAAAAGGAAGAAGAAAGTTGAGTTTGGTTTGCAAGAGAGGGTTAACGGGTTAAGATGGGGCCAGATCTGTGCTTTGCTGCCTGGTTACATGACGGCCTCCCCGTTCCATCTACCTCACACCGGGCCACCCTGTCCAGGGTGCATGGGTCCCCTGGTGGGACGGTGTCAAGGGCAAACTCAATGGCAAGGTGTCAAACCAAGTCCCGGATCCCTGGCATCAGAGAGGGAACTAAGGATTCGAGGACGCAGAGCCCCCCTGCAGGAAGCAGCAGCCTCCACGTCATTAGAGACTCGTTGTCTCTCCTGGAGTCTCCCAGCCATACCACAGCCCCTTCTCAGCCCAGCTCCCGGACCCTTCCAGCCATTCCGGAATGAATCCAAACGTCCACCACAAGGGCCGAGGGAGGAAAAAGGGAAGGGAGACGGTGTGTGCGTGTAGTGGGGGGTTTGGGGTGGAGAGTAAATCCGGAGAGGTATGCAGCCCTCTGGTCTGTAACTTTCAAAATGACAGCAGGACTGGGGCAAAGGTCACGGGGTCCAAGGCCTTAAGCACCTCCGCCAGCTGTGGCAGTGGGGCCCAGAGCCCGCAGGACGCCTGCCCGTATAAATCAGCCGTAAGCAGCACCCGCTGGGGGCGAGGACAATGGGCCCACACGGGGGTGGGAGGCAAGACAATGGGGCCCGGCCAGTGCGCAGGCCCGGAACAAATGTGCCCTGGCACCACGGAGGCCCCCATTTGTGAAACTAATTGGCCCACGATTGAAAAATTGGACCAACTTCAACGGCCCTGAGTGGAGAGGGGTGGCCCGCGGTCCCTTAACCTAGCCCGGCTCTGCAGAGCCTGCCCGGACCAGCCCTGGGGGTCTGAAATGGAAACGGCTCTCAGGCACTGCCCACTCTGGCAGTGGGAGATGGGACCTTTGAGATGGGGCCACCTGGAAGAGGAGGGGTGGTGGAGGGCCGGTGGGCCTCTTGCTGCCTTGAAGGACCGGTACCCAGTTTCTCCTCCCAAGAGGCAGAGAAGGACTGAGTTCCTCAGTTTCTCTACACTGCTTGTTCTGTAGGACTAAAGCTCAAAAGAGAGAGGCAGGTACCTGTCTACCCCGAGGGGTCTTGAAACCAAACGGCTCCCAGCTTTCTTCCTTTGGGGGTAGGTGGGTGCAAATAAACACAGAACTACAATGGGTTCCTTCCTCAATCCGGCCTCCCTGGCATGTGTTCAGCTCCGTGCCCTTGGCCTACAACCACTGTGGGAAGCCTGCAGCTCTCTGCAAGGCTGCATGAGAGCTGGCCTTTAAGAAGCTGGTCCTGAGACTTCTGGGAAAGAAGCCCTGGAATGTGTGATGGGAAGTCAGTATGGTGTGTGAAAGGACAGGCCAGGGTAATCGTCCCGGCATTGTCCTCTTGCCCTACTCTTTCCTGTGACTTCTCACTATTGGCTTCCACTTGAAGAGGACTGGAAGAGTAGAAAGCACTGGAGTCTTCAGCCGGAAGGCCTGTCCTCAAGTCCTGGCTCAATGGCTAACTTGCTGTGCACTCTCAGGTAGGTTACTGGACTTCTCTGGGCCTCAGTATCCTCAACAGAAAAATGAAGGTGGAAGTAAATGATCTTAAAAGGTTCCCCCCATTCTAACAGTCAATAATTCTAGGGCTATTTGAAGAGGATGCTGGAAGACTGAAAGGTCTTTCTCCCACGGATATGCACTTCAGGCATCTCTCCTTCAAAATCTCACTTGACAGCCTTCTTTTAGTTAAAGAGAATCTCAGGGCTCCACTGGGAACCACTGTCTTTGGCTCACAGAGGGACAGTCCCAGGAGAGACACAGAAGAGATCTAAGCTTGACTGATCATTTGCTTTGGCCGATCCAGGTCTCTTCCTCTGAACCCTCAAGCGGCCCTGAGAGATGGGGTGCTTAGAAAGATAGAGAAAGCAAGACTCGAGAGAACCTGCTATGTCCTTTCTCTCAAGGGGCCACCAGTTACCAGCTAGTACCTCCTAGAACTGGCCATACACCCGGAAGGGCAATTCTTTTTTTTTTTTTTTTTTTTTTACTTATTTTTGGCTGCGTTGGGTCTTCGTTGCTGCACACGGGCTTTCTCTAGTTGTGGCGAGTGGGGGCTACTCTTCGTTGCAGTGAGCAGGCTTCTCATTGTGGTGGCTTCTCTTGTTGCGGATCACAGGCTCCAGGCGTGCGGGCTTCAGTAGTTGCAGCACATGGGCTCAGTAGTTGTGGCTCACTGGCTCAGTAGTTGTGGCTCGTGGACTCTAGAGCACAGGCTCAGTAGTTGTGGCGCATGGGCTTAGTTGCTCCGCAGCGTGTGGGGATCTTCCCGGACCAGGGCTCGAACCTGTGTCCCCTACATTGGCAGGGGGATTCTTAACCATTGTACCGCCAAAGAAGTCCCAGAAGGGCAATTCTTGAGTCACTGGGTCTGAGGGTACCTGCCTGCCTCTCTGTGCTGGGCAAGGGCCAGGTGATGGGGTGGGGAGAGAGGAGCAGGGGCTTTCTCTCCCCTGCCCCCAGCACCAGGATGACAGAAAAACCAACCAAGATGATGGGTCGGAGAACCAGACCCCCTGAATCCAGCGGCCTCATTTCCTTAGCACGTTGCCCAACACACAGTAGGCACTTCAGTTTTGAGCAGTGTGTCCAAAGCATCACGAGAGGGCACTGAGGTTCCTCCTGAAGATGAGACCCAATTTCCTTATTGTACAATAACTTATTACCAGGCCTCTCCCTCTCTCGTCTTCTTTAAATGTACAAGACATTGTCAATAGAGAGGTCATCTCCCTAGATCCAGGCATCCCCAAAGGCATCCTGAGGTGCCTGGACAGGAACTGGAGCCCAGGAGAGGGATCACTGGAAAAAAGATAGCAACTCAGCTGGGGTCCTATCTAAAATGTCCTGTAAACCCCAATGTATTTCAGAGATGAGGAGAAGGAGGCCCACGTAGAAGAGAAGGGACGGACAAGGAGACAGGCAGACCTTTGCAAGACAAAGACCCAGAAACAGGATGGGGTGGGGAGGGGAGCAGGGGCTGGGGGAGACAGAAATTCAAAATAAAATGAAATACTGCTTGTTTCAGAGCCATTTAAATATCAGACAAACATTGGGCACTGGAAAGAAAAACTACCCCATATAAATAAACAAAAACAAACTAAAAAAAGAGAAGGATATATTCATTTTACTGACATTTTAACGGTTCCTCTCCTTCCCCGCCCCGCCCCCCGCCAGAAGATGATTACAAATTAAGCAGCATTTAAATGCTTTTTACTGTCGACAATTAAAAGGAGGGCTGTGAGCCTGAGAGTGTGGTGGCCATTCATTCCCACGGTAACCAGGCTATCTGAGGCACCTCCAGGCCTACCCGTACTGTACCGCACACAATGGCCAAAGAGGGAAAAGTCCACACACCATGAATTCTGCAGGACGTTCAGAAGCAAATTAAAATATAAAAAGCTCCTGGCACAAAGATAGATACCAAGAGTGAAGCCTGGGCAGGCAGGTCAAGCTCGTGGAGTTAAAGTCTTAGCAACGGAGAGTTTAAGCACAGCCTGATTACACCTTATTCAGGGCTGCCTTGCATTTGGTTTATGTAGAGTGTGTGTGTGTGTGTGTGTGTGTGTGTGTGTTTTACAGGAAGGATGGAGGGACAGAGAAATAAACAATTAAGAGAGCCCAGGAGCTCTATGCAAGACCCCAGACTCCAGACCCCAGGGAATGGGTAGAGAGGACACACCAGATGCCCCAACCTGGGCTTCACAGTGGGCACTGGTCCACCCTTCCAGTGCCTGAGCCATGGTCTTCTCTGCTGGACCACAGGTAGGAACCAGGTGATCTGAATTTCACTCTGGTGAGAGGAAAGGATTTCATTCCAGGGTGGACCCAAGAACAAATTTTAAGTTTCCAGAAACCGACTCTTTCATTGCCCACACTAACCCACCCAGCCAATACCGCCAATATTCATGTCTTTCTGAAAGGCTAAACCCGACTCCATGTTGGGTCTCAGCAAATTTTATGGCTAGAGCTCTGTGTTAGCCAACTTAAAATGGATTCTAAGAACCCATATCATCACAGGGACCTTTTAGAATAATGAAAACTCACCCCCAGGATAAAGGGGAGAAAAGCAAGGATTAAAAAAGAAAAGGAGTGTGGCGTGGGGAATATGGGCTGTAGCCACCAATTTCCTTTTCAGTCCTTCGGAGACGAAGATGGAAAGCAACAGAAGTGAGCTGGCTACCAGGTGGAGGGCGAGAGGAGGCTGGATTTGGAAGAAGCTGGGTACATTTCTGTGCCCTAAGTTTAATATGCAGGAGGGGTGACACAGAAATAAAAGAGACACGTCCCCTTTAAAAGGAAATATAATTTACAGTGTGCAGCCAGGCGGCCCATAGTTTCAATCTCGTTTACTATAGAGAAAACTCTGCTAGCTGTTCTCTATCCCACAAATCCGATTTAATCAGACAAGCCAGCCAGCGTGGCTTGGAGTAAAAACGGATAATTAGTAAACAGAGAGCTACTCCAGTGCTTCATTGGCATTCGAGTTGGGCTACTGTGTCGCATTTAAAATGCAGTCTGATGAAGTTTACAAAATCAAACCATTTGTTACTCCTATTGAAGAGGCTTCAGGCCACTTGCAATTAAATTGGAATTAGTGCTCAGAATGAGACACAGCAAATTCATACTAAAAAGGGATCTGACTTTGAGACATTTGACTTCACTTCAACAGTTTCTGTGTGAGTGTGTGTGGGTGGGTGTTACTAAAAGACTCCTCACTCGCCCCGACTCTGCAGGGCTCCCCAACTCATGAGCTTGCCCCTGACAACCTGCTATGCTCTGGGCTGGCTTCGGGGAATGGGGCAAGGGTGGGGGGAGGGGACAGACAGCTGACACTGGGGATCCAGGCCCTGCATTCACACCGGGAGGATACTGTACTAGGGAAAATGTGTCCACAAAGGACCATATGGCTCCCTTCTGCATTGAACCTTCGGACAAGGGGTGGAAAGGGGGCGGGGAAGCTGCCAGAAGGCACACTTCCAGGGGGCACCAGCCCCGCCCACCTCAGACAGCAGGCTGGCAGCTTGGGGAGAATGGGGGCACCTTCCCCACCCACCCCCCGCATCGGCTGGGTTCCTGTGATGCTCCTGCCTGCCCTCCCGCAAAGCCCCGTGCACAGGGAGGGTTTCTGTCACCATGTCCTACTTATGAAAACACTCCTGGTCCAGGGCACTGCCCTTCTAGGCAGAAAAGGTAGGGCAAACTGTCTTGGCAGGGCCTCTTAACCTTGAGGCCATGAAACCCCCAAGCAATCCAGGGATAGAATTCAGGAGGTTGGAAAACTCGGAGGGTAAAAATATTACATGTTTATTTTTACCAACCTCTAACTGAAATTTAGCAGTTCCTTCAATGGGGAATGAAAGCAACAAAGCAGTCAGATGAGCTGTACCTGTGACTTGGTCAACCACAGACAGCTAGACATTTTCATACCACATTGGAAGAAATGTTGAAGTTACCTCAAAATATTTATGCAAACTGTAGGTAGCTGACCACTGCTTGAGCCTGTTAACAGGGTAACAAAGAATCACACATATACTGTATTACAATGGTTTAAAAATATTTTGCTATCTGTATTTAAATTTTCCATTTGTAATCTTACATACTTCACCTTATGCCTCTAAAGACATTATTCTGAGGAGGGGTTCATAGGTTTCACCAGATTTCCCAAGGGGCCCATGGCACAAAATGTTAAGAATTCCTGGTCTAGGGGCTCGGGGGAGGGAGGCGGAGTTATTGTTCAATGCAGACACAGTTTCAGTTTGGGAAGATGGAAAAGTTCTGTGGGAGGATGGTGGTGACAGTTACACAACGTGATGGTACTTAATGCCACTGAACTGTACTCTTACAAATGGTTAAAATGGGGCTCCCCTGGTGGTGCAGTGGTTGAGAGTCCGCCTGCCGATGCTGGGGACATGGGTTCGTGCCCCGGTCCGGGAGGATCCCACATGCTGCGGAGCGGCTGGGCCCGTGAGCCATGGGTGCTGGGCCTGCGCGTCCGGAGCCTGTGCTCCGCAACGGGAGAGGCCACAGCGGTGAGAGGCCTGCGTACCACAAAAAAAAAAAAAAAAAAAGGTAAATTCTATGTTATATATATTTTACCCAAGTAACAAAAAGAATCCTTAGTCCCAGCTGGTCAAAAGTTACTCGTACTTTTACAATCCCTCTGCTGCCCAGAAGTACAGAGGCTAAAATCCAGTTTCATTCCTTCTAAATGTTTCTCTCTGCTGTTTGGAGGAGAACTGAAGCTCAGGCTCCGAGGAAGCAGGGAGTCATCCTGCACGGGTCCTGGAAAAGGCACGGCAGGAGGTCCAGGCTCACTGCTCAGCTCTGTGGCCACCAACTAGCCTTGGTGGAGTTGCTTCAAGTTCAAGGTTTACCATCTCCCTCTCCCCATCAGAACAAAAGCTGCTTGAGAGCAGGGGCCTCATTTCTCTTATACATTCCTGTGTCTCTTGGACCTGGCAGGTGTTTGATGAATCTTTACTGGATGGAGGGAAGGACGCACGGGCAGATGAAGGATTAAACAAATGAATTTTCTCTCTCTGGCCCTCAATCTCATCTGTGACATAAGAGGATAGGCTCTGTGATCCTTTAAAGCTCCTACAGGCCCCACGGGGTTCCATCTGCTCACCACCTCCCCTACCTATTGCCCACACTTTTCCCTCCAGAGCGCAGCCCTCGGAAGTAGATAGCAGGTGGTGCATGTGTACACAGGTGGGGGACGGGCTGCGGCAGGAGCATGCCTGATGTGGATACTGAGGGTGATGGGCCACTGCCCTCGGGCCCCACGACTTTCCTCTGGACCTCAGGCACTGCCACACGGAGAAGAAACGGGCTGGTGATGACACCGGGAGAGGGAGGATGGTGAATTTATAGACTTGTTGAACAGACAGGCAACAAGAGGGAGGCCCGGAGGCCCGAGGAAGAGTCTTTGATGGAGTATCAGGCAGCATGGAATGGCTTTCAAAGCCCAGAAGGAGGAGATTGTCCTTTTTGCTATTCAGGGAGGGTGGGAGAGAAACTTGCGGTCAAGAACAAAAAGCAAAACACATTGTCCACTAGCCTTTGCCATTTCCCCCAAACCTGGAGCTCCCCTCCTTCCAAGCAGGCTGTGTACCTGACTCACTAAATCTTTCCCCGGGAAAGGAGATGGGGTAGCCTTCCGGCAAACACAAGCCGGGCCTCAAGCCCGGCTTAGGTCGTGTGCATGCTCTTCAGACAACTGATGGGCAATCTGGTCCTCCCTCGCCCATCCCCGCACACGCACGTGCACGTGCGCGTGCACGCACACACAAACACACACACACACACATCCCTTGACACCCTGAAGGAAGGTCTGGAGAGAAACCGCAGCCTCACATTCTAAAAAGGAAACACAAAGTGACATGTCACTGAGTGGTTGGGGGTTCTCCTTTCTCCTGTGTGGGTTCTGTTTCCTAGGTGCCTCCCCTTTCAGTTCCTCCTCTGGAGTTTCTGGGCCAGGACTGGAGCGTGAGCTTGGCCCCAGAGCAGACGGGAAAGCCGATGGCCAACTCTCTCAGGCCACAGCCAGGTGTCCAGCACCTTGGTCACAAAGAGCCCGAGAAGACACCTCTGTTCTATTTATCCAACACGAGTGCCACTTGAGTGCCAAATCTTCCCATCTGTTCTCTTTCCAATTATCTTCATTTCTCCCTTTGGGTGGCAGCACTTTTATGCCCCCTGGGAGACGGCATTGGAGTGTCACTTTTAGCACCATTCACTCATTTTCTCGTGCACTCACGCACCCAGTGTTTGCGTTCCAATTCTGCATAGGCCATCAGATACCAAGGCTTCAATGTTAAGAAGACACTTCCTGCCCCTATGAAGCTTACAGACTAACAAGTGGAAAGCAAGAAGCCTGGACTCTGAAGTCAGACAGAACCTGGCTCTGCCATTTACTTCCTAGCTAGAGAATCATATACACATTTCCTAATATCTCTGGGTCTTGGCTTCTTTATCTTTATTAGAGTCATAACACCCACCACGCAAGGTCGCTGGGAGGATTTGAGATAATATATGGAAGTGCCTACCACAGTGCCAGATGGTAGGGAGTGGAGAAATGGTAGCTGATTAGAACAGAGATCCAGGGGCCTAGTTGAGGGCCATAGAGAGACAGGTATGTAAATAAGTGGGTCGTGGTGTTTGAACTTAGATACCCTGAAATGAGCAGGCCCACTCCAGGAGATGCTGATACAGAACCCTCCAGGCCCTTCATCACCAGTAAGAGCTATTCCTCTAAAGTATTCAATTGAAACCTCCTTCCCACCCTCCCAGTTCTCCCATCCAGTTACTCTCACCAGAACCACTCTCGGATCCCTAACGACTCCCAGCATGTCCTTCCTTTCCTTGCTTCTTTCTCCATCAGCCCATACTTCACGGCCCATGGTTCAACTCCCAGCTGCCTCCTGGCCAATTCCTGAATCCCCTGTCCAGTATCCTTCCATTGTACCACCCCTGCCAAGTGCTAAACTTGGGTCAGTCTGACTCCTGGTCTCCTCTACCCCTAGAGCTGCCTACTCAGACTGCCTCTACTTCCCACGTGCTCATTCACTCCTCAACCCACCATGTCTCATCCCTGCTTCCATCATCCCATGAGCACCAAAACTGTTCGCCTCTGATAACCAATGACCCCCAGGTCACTAAATCCAACAGACGTTTCTATCCTTCCTCTTAGGGGACTTAACAGCAGCATTAAGGTTGATGACTACTTTTTCCTTTTTGAAACCTCTTCCTTTAGCTCCATGACACCACACCATCCTGGTCTCCATCCTATTTCTTCCAGCAACTCCTTTTGAATCTTCGTGACGCGTTGGGATTGTCCTGGAGGGTAAAGTGTGTTGGAGTCCCTCTGCATTCTGTTCCAAGCTCTCCTCTCTTGCTCTCCACTCCTGTTTTGTAAACTCACCCACTTCCAGGGCTTCAAGGATCATTTAGATGCTGATGACTCCAACATTTACATGGCCAGCAAGTCTCTCTCTTTCCCGAATTCTAGACATAGCTGTGTATCTAAATGCCTCTTGGATAGGTCCCCACTGGATGTCACACAGGCCTTAGTACTGTGATAGCAAAACTGTTCATCCTCTTAACAACAGCAACAATAAAGCTCTGCTTCTCCTCCTGTGATCCACTTTTCAGTAAAGAGCTCCACTGTCACCCATTGGGCCCCAAACAAGAAAAGGGGTCATCATCCTTGATTTCCTTTCTCTCTCACCTCCCACAACAGATCAATGATCAAAGTTCTCCAGCCTCATAAATATCTTAAATTTTTTCCATTTCTTATCCATCCCCACTGCAACTACACTGGTTCAAGCTACCATAATTTCTTGCCTAGATTATGGCAACACTGTCCTAACTAATCTCCCTGCCTTCAGTTTAAACCCCTCCAATCTATTCACAACTGTGTAGTCCAGGTCATTTTTCTAAAACATAATTTGATGTCACTCTCCTGACTAAGACCTGTTAATGTCTCCCCATCACTCTCAGGAAAAAGGCAGAGCTACTTAAAGTGGTTTTTAGGGGTCTTTCACATGTAATGCCCATCCATCTCTCCAGTCTCAGGTCTCAGCTCTCTTTCCCGCTCCCATTTTCAGTTCCATGAATCTGCCTTATTCTCTCCCAGCATGGGCATCGACCCACATTGACCTCAGCCTGGCATTCTTCCCTTCCTCCCCCAGTACCCCATTTTCTTTTTTAATAACTTTTCATATTTCAGATGGCACCACCTCCGAGAAGCCTCCCCAATTCCCCAACCAAGTTGGAGTCCTACATGTGTGCTCCTATAACATCTTATGCCTCCACTATAACAATATTTATCCTATATATGACTTGCTTACTTATCTCTCTCCCTTTAAGACATGAGCCCCAGAAGGACAGGAATTCTGTTTTGCTTACCACTGTATTCCCAGAGCCTAATATACTACTAGGTACATAATGGGTGTTCAATAAATATTTACTGAATGGATAAACAAGTGAGTAAATAAAAATTTAACCTATTAACATCTCTGTGAGTTTGGACCACAGTCTTTGGCAAGTTATGATTTCTAAAGCCCAAACCATTAATATTTGACTCTTATCAACTTCAAGTAAACACGCCTCCTTACCCTCTCCAGTCACCCTGCCACCAGCCCAGATTCCCTGTGAGTTGCAGGCTTCTGGGCCTGTATGTTCCTATACCTTTAACTTGTCTGACTGTTAGGTGTACATTCATATCCATGTGCTTTAGAACCAGGCATGGGCTCTCCTGGGCTTGGTTTCTCCTCCCAACCTGGAAGTACTCATCCATGTGGTACCCAGTGCAGACATCTCTTCAAGATGGAGAGTGATTCACATCAATGGAGGATCTAGATCTTTGAATAAAAGGGCTGCAGAATGGAGTTCCCAGATATTACCCACTGGCCAAAGCTGTGAGCTGGCAGCCAATAAGCACCCACCGTTTGGAACCTGAAGTTAAAACTGGCAACTCCTCCTGGTCGCTGGCAGAACGTGGACCCAAGGCTACAGATGCCCCTGGTATCCGCTTCCTACCTCTATCTCCTCTAAGACCAGAGCAGGCCCTCAGCTCTACCTGCAGGACCTGCTCTGAGCTGCCCACAGGACAGCGCCCTCTACACCTGGGCAATGAGCTGTCCCAAGTCACACTCTTGGTGGGCTTTCATCCTTCTTCAGATGGTGATGATGTATATTATACTATTCTGAGATTCGATCTCTACAGCAGATGGAAAACCCTTAAAGCAGAGCTGCTAATGGAAATGCCAAAAGTCGTGTCACTACTGCACACATAAATTGTGACCTTCAATACCATCCTGCTAGGAAAATCAAGATTGATTTTTCTTAAAGAGTTCAACAGGCTTTTGTCAGATTTGAGTCCGGCTTTGCTCTCTGACCTGGCCAAAGACCCAGGCTCTTGTGGCTCTAGGGATGACCTACCAGTAGTAAGCATAGTACCAGGTGTCCTTGTAAGCAAATGTGACAACACAGGTAGCCCCCAGGATATACCAGGTCCCAGGCAAAGAGGCCCTGGCCCTGGCCACATCCATTCAGGTCCCTTCGTTTTTCCAGACACCTTGCCCACACCTACCTTCCCGCCGCACCCCTCAGCACCCTTGGCAGTGAGAAAGCAGTGTTTACTCCATCATCGTTATGCGCCTTTCTGAACTTTTTTGGGGGGTGGGGGTGGTGGGAAGCTATGATTTTTTAGGCTAGTGCTAGGGGCCTTTGAGAATTAGCAAATACTGATGATGCTTTCTGTTCATTCAGGTTCGAGTAGTTATGGGTGTGCAGGATTCTGGCAAAGGTCATTGAAAGGAGTGAGGAATTGTCAAAATGTTCCCATTTAAGCCCAGATGGAAGCACTGTGGAGTTGTTGAAGCCTCTGGGATCAGTGGCAAAGACCAGCAAGAAAGACCTTATCTTTCCTAAGATGCTGACATCAAGAAGGGTTCCCCTACCACTGCTCACACAGGTCTGTCTGGTTCCATGAGTGTTCTCCACGCAGGGAACGTCAACTACAACCCCAGCTGGACATCTTTCTTATGGTCACACCCACTCCTTTGCATAGCATGAGTCTCCTCTGGGCACTTACCAATTTCTTATTCCTCCCTGGCCCCTCCATTCTCCAAATGCTCCCTGGGCCATACATCCCACCCCCCTCCCTCCTCCTTCCTTCCTCCTCCTCATGTCAGTTGTTTTTTGGAAACAATGCCCTGTTGAGATAAGATCATAGTTTGCTAGTAATACCAGCACAGAGAAAGCTAATGGCCACCTCTTGATCTGAGGGGCCTGGAGAACGAAGCACCCAGGAGATGGCCATGAGGACTGTACAAACCTCAGATATGGACAGGACAGAAACAGCCCCCAAGTCTTCCAACTCTGACACATGGGCAGCTTATGAGCTTTGGGCCTTCTGAAATGCAGTGAGGGTGGTGGACAACCAGGATGGCCTGAGAGGAGGGTGGGGGGCACACGTGGACTCCCTGCAACATTTTCTAACTCAGCTGCATCCAGGGCCAAGGTGTCTTTTTCTATTTCTACTGTGATTTTTTATGATGTGCTTAACTTCAGACAAAGCAACTTCTTTCATATCTGAACGGGCAGAATTTGGCATGATTCCCCCAAAAAAGTTCATTCTCCAAAGATGAAGACCCCAATGAGACAATTTACTCAGGGCTGGATGGGCAGTCATGTACCATCTGCACAGAAGGGCTGCCTCTGAATGCGAGAACAGAGTGTTCATATTAATTAACATCTTCATGGAAAGAAAACTCTCCAGGGAGTATCTGTTTGATTATTCCTATTTACTGAGTGACTTTGCTGCGTGGTTGTTCTCTCTCCGAAATCCTAAGGAGCCTAAATGGATTCTGTGAAGGGAGAGGAAGCAGTGCAGCCTTTGGATGGAGATTCTAGGGCGAGAAGGAGCGGGTTGATTCTCCTGTTGCATGTGGGCCTCCAGGCTGGAAAAGCTGCCACCAAGGATCGTGATGCTTACGTATATTCTATGCCCATGTATGCCTGCAAATTCTCAGTGTGGGAAACTCGGGAGACATCTACCTGGAAAATGTTTATGACAGAAAGTCCTGCACCCCCCCAAACCTTCTAAGTGACAGCTATCTCTGGTAGGTGTCCCTGCCCCATCTCATTCAGTCCTCATAACTGTCCCCAGATGGGAACCACGTGAGGAGCACCAGGATTACTGATGGGCTGGCTGACTCATGTACTAATTAATTATTAGTTTAATTAATTAATGGGTGGATACCATGAGGCAACAGAGAAAAATAAGAACGCTGCTAGAACTTTCCTCGTGTTTATATTGATTAGGCACCTTGTAGGAACCAGCTGCTGTGCTATATGGGTCTTGGGGGAGATGCTGATGAATCAGACAGATACGGTCCCTGCCCTCGGAGAGCCTCCTGTCTACAGAAGGAGACAAACTAGCATTACAACTTAAAGAACTCTCAAGATTGGAATGTAAGGTCGAGAAGGAATCAGGCTCCACGTGAAGTCTCCCAGCGTCTGCCCCTCACAACACGGACTCATACACTCTTCTTTAAGAGGCTATAAAATGACATATTTTCATATACACACACACGCCCCCTATTCCCACACCCACAGCAGAGATATGAATGTCTGCTATTCCGGGCCGGGGCCTGGGTTATGTTGCTGTAGAATTGCAGGCAAGCAGTTGCTCCAACGTCTTGTCCTGGAAGTCTGCTTCTGCTTGAGCTGATTTATTCCAAGGACCATCTGGGCTCGGAGAACAATGTGCTCTCCTATCTGAATGACCAGCCGTATTAGTCATACCCTCTTAACTCGACCCCTCCATCCCCTAATCTTCACACTTTCCTTCATTCCCTTTGACGGAGGCCAAGGACTGGCTCTCTTTTCTCACCTCTCCCTAGGCTGGAGAAGTTCGTCCAGGACAAAGAGCTCCGCCCTCGTGCCTGTGGGTCCAGCAGTCAAACTGGGACAGGCTGGATGAAAAGCTCCCCCTGCCACCAACTCTCCTGGCCCCCAGTGCCCTGTTTGGACATGGGGATAAACTCCCCCCAAAATGCTCACCCCAGGCTGCCCAGGGCTCCCCAGGCCCCAAGCCAGATGGACTTGAGAATTAGCTCTCATGTCCATGAGCAACTCCTGTCCTAAAAGCTCTCCTTGAACTGGCCCCACTCTGTGCTGAGAACCCACACGCTCCCCAGCGCTTGGACGTGTGGCTTGTCCAACACCGTCAATCTGCCTTAAATTGTCCTCTAGCTGTTTAACATAGGAAGCATCATATCTATTTTTTCTTTTTCTTTTTTAAATTTTATTGAAGTACAGTTGATGTACAACGTTGTGTTCATTTCTGCTGTACAGCAAAGTGACTCAGTTATACATATATTTTTTTCCGTTATGGTGTTAAGCTACATTTCCTCCAGAGCAGGGAAGAAAAACAATCTTCTATTTTGATCTCCCTTATGGACTAGCAATAGCAAGGTCCAGTGTCACAGCTCGATTTTGCAGTAAGAATGAATGATCCCCAACACAGAAACGCTGAATCTTCGGGCTGAATTTTAAAGAGTTTCAAGTGCAGCGTCATCCCACCTCCCGGCACTCTCCCCAAGGGAGGGCCCGGGTTTCTCTGGGATGGGAAGGAGCCAGCAGCTGTTCAGACCCCTAATCCAACATCATATACCTGCTCAGGAAATAAGTTCCTTTTTATCAATAGAATTGCACTTGGATGCTACAAGATGCTGTTGATGTTTGTGGCCTGTGGGTTTCGTCATGGTGGTTTTGTTGTTTTGTTTTTAGTGCTTAACTAGAGAGAGTGAATGAAAAAGAGAATTCTGGTCCATGCGGACATGCAAATCTCCAATCCTCCTTCCCCACCCCAGTTCCCACTACACGCCCCCCCCCCATTCTTGTCTCTGCCATTCAGATGAGGCAGGTCTCAGTGCATTCTGTCACTTTGCCCCAACGCTACCACTCCACACACACACACACACACACACACACACACACACACACACACACAGCTTTCAGTTTATGTCTCGCCTCGTGCCAAGGCAGAATTGATGGTGATGAGCAAAGGAGACAGGAAAAAACTCAAGCAGACAATTAGCTGGGTTAGGTTTATGGCAACAGGCAGCAAACTCATTCATTTCATGTTTTGCAGAATATAAAAGCACTGAAACATTTTAATTTTAAATTCTTATCATTGGATTTACTGCTTTTCTCTCGCAATGATTTGTGTTGCTTTTTAATTTTTACAGTCTCTACAGAAGCCAGATGCTACTGCCTAAGGACAAAATAATAAAAAGCTACTGCAGTCATGAGTTACAGAACAAAAAAGCAGCAAGCAGTTGACAGAAGTTAATATCTCAATTTAACAGTGCTGCTTTGCTAATGATCCTTTGATATGTGTTTATTTAGAAAGGTCTGATCTTGACCTTGAAGGCAAACTCAACCTCAAAGTCTTTATGAGAAAAGAAAAAGACTTTATTTATAGATTGGCTTTATGTCAATCACTCTGGCAGCTGGTCCCCAAATGCCAAGCCACCAGAGGAGGGCGGCGAGGGAAAGTGGGACCCACATCCCCAGTGAAATGTTCATTCAGGGATCGATGTGGGAGAGGGAAAGTGGAGGACGGGGTTTTAGGGAAGGTCAAACCCAAATGGGGCCATGTTCTTGGCTTCCTCTGGAAGGAAGTCAGGGAGCTTATATTCCCTCTAGAAAATGAGACATAACCAGCATTATAAACCTCAGAAAAGAGACACATGCAAAGGGATGGGGCGTGGGGCAGCGGGACCAGCTCGAAGGGTTCACCCGGACGAGACTTCCAGGAAGGGCTGTGCAGCAGGGCAAGGCCTGGTCTGAGAACCTTCCAGAACTGCACGGAGGACTGAACGTCCCATCCCCAGGAGCAGGAGGGGAGACCTGTCACCCCTTAAGGCCCCAGCAGTTCCGAGATGATTCCTTCAGCCTGACGGCCTCTTCTCTCCCGCCCCAGGCCAAGCTCTAGGCTCTAGGTCATCCCTAGAGCTCAAGGGAGCTCCCTAGGGTTCGAGAATGCCGGGTGCGGGGCCCCTGGAGCTCCTCCTCACCTCTCGTCTGTGGGAATCCCTGCAGAGGCCACGCCTGGAGGGCCCTCCAGAGACAGCCCTCTGGAGCCCAGGCCCGTGCTTCTTCCTGCGAAGCCTGAGGCTGATGGGGGCTGAGGCCCTCCTCAGCTGAACGGGGCCTTTGGCCCTCACGGTGTTCAGCTCATGATGCCCCCTCCCGTCAGTCTGTCCCTGGAAACTCTCCTCTCCTAGTCTCAGTGACCCTCAGAAGCTACTAACGACGCCTCCAGCCACACTTCTGTTCTGAGCGCAAAATCCATAAATCCAAGCGCCCCCAGGATATTCCACAGGCACTTCCACTCAACGTGTCCAAGCCTGAAACCCATGCCTTCTGCTCCCAATCCCACCCCCCTTCCTGGATCTCTGTCTCAGTTGTCAGCACCATCACCCACTCTGTCACCCAGCCTAGATGTCCGGGTGTCATCCCAGAGGCTTCTTGTCCGCCGCTCCCGCATCCCAATCTGGCGAATGTGGGAGTACCTGAGACCTTCCCATACGTGTCCCCTCCCTGTCCTCCCAGAAAGGCACTGCCTCGTGCCAGCCACCAGCATCCCCACCAGGATTCCCGCGAGAGCCTCCTGAACACAGCCCGTCTCCCCGAAAGCTTCCCCCAGACAACTGCCAAAGTGGCCTACTGGAAACTGATCTGATCTTGTAACTTCCTTTTAAAGGTTTCCCAGGACCCTCCATCACCTACAGATAAAATCAAGGCTCCTTAAGACGGCCTAGCCAGACCTCCGTGGTCTGGGTCTGCCTTCCCCTCCAACCTCCCCTGCCCCGTCAGTCTCAGATGTGATGCTTAGGCCATACCACCACCATCTCCAAGCACGCGTGGCTGTTTCTTCTGTCCAGCTCTCCCTTCGTCCTGGCTAATTTCTACTTCTGCTTTAAACCTTATGATGTCTTCTTCTCCAGGAAGCCTTATCTGTCCCCTGGGTATCTACGGTGCACCCTTCCTCCGGGTGCCCACAGTACCCTCTGTACAAACGTCTCCATCGCTGCGCCCAGCATTGTCCGTTATAATTACCTGCTTACGTGCCTGTCTTCCCACCTCTGAGTTCCCTGAATCAAGACACCTCGAGTTACCGATCCTTGTATCCCCAGCATTTAGCACATAGTAGACACTCAATGAATGCTGAATGGATGAATGGCCAGCTGTTTTGCTTCTGAAAATTCTAGGAGTGGGGCGGGGTCGGGGGTGGGCGGTCCTTTAGTGACATGCAGCTCAGTGAGAATCTGGGTTTGGTATAGGGAAGGGGCAGTGATGCGTCACACATCCTTCATCTCCGACTCTTCATAAGCCGAGGGAATGTGTGTGCTCTAGGCTGCCTTCAGTGTACATGTTTTTAGGCTGATAGCACCCAGTTTTGTCAGGTTTCTCTGGGGCCTAAACAGGTTCTTCCAGACCAGCTGGGTGGGCATTCCGCTGCCAAAGTTCATCAGTCTCCACATGTGGGGCTGGAGCAATAGTTCTCCCTGTCCTTTCGCCCAGACTCCTTCAGGCCAAAGGTAACAGCCAAGTCAGAGCCACTACTGACTCCAAGAGCAATTCATCAGCCTGGTGAGGGTGGGGCAAGGGAGGGAAGGCGGGGACAAGAGGAAGGAAGGCCCACCAGACAGCCCGGGCACAAGGCCAGCTGAGGTAAGACTCAAATCATGGCAACAAATGTCCCCACTCCATCCCCCGCTCTGATAGGAAATCATCAGTGCCCAGATCAGGGACTTTTCTTGCATTTGTCCCCCCAACCAACATACTAAAGCTGCAGCCTTTACAGGTGCAGTGTGTACAAGGGAGAGGGATGTGGGGAGAGAGAGAGGAGTGTCCTCTTCCCAGCTCAGTAGCCGCATGAAAAGGTTCGTTCACTTATGGCTGCAGGTCCTGTTCTTACCTTGTTCCTACTTGAGATAAAGTGGGAAAGGTGATAAGCAATGGAAACCACAGCCTTATCTTGGCCTTCCTTCATGACATACCACACCCCCGCCCTGGCTGCTCTGTTCAAGGGCTTCACTCCCAAAGCTCTTCCTGTTCTGGGTTAGCACCATGGGCAGGGTACTGGCCACTGAGTCCAGCCCCCTGCCTCTGACTTACCAGATGGGAGTAGCCAACCTTTCTTCAATTCTATTCATGGATGATGCTTGAATTTTATGGCCGACACCTATTACTCTTAAGGTGTGTAATCACAAAATCATTTAAATTCAACTTCTAAAAAATACAAAATGTTGAAAATCTACAAAAAACGAACAGCACATGTATGTGTGCACACTCTAGAGATGGAGATGCCGCTGTCTCTTGAGAACATCTTTTCTCGGTCATCTCGGGCTGGCAGGACAGGTAACCCTTCTCCACAATCCCCCAGAATGAGGAACCTGAGCCCCATCCTCTACCAGAGGAGATAGTGGACGAGGGAACAGGTGAATTCCAAGGCCACTCAAGAGGAACAAGATGGCAACTTTAAAACAAGTTCTTTTACTGCAGGCAGCCATCTTAGGCTCAGACTGAGTTATGAGTCCTTTGTGTTGAACAACTACTAGTTATCAGGTAAGTCATAAAGGATCATTCATAAAATTAGATGCACCACTTGTTTTTATAGCACTCATTAAGGAACACAAAAGACAATTCTTTTCAGCATTTGGGTGCTGAATTATAAATTCAATTAACTGGACACAGTTAAACTTCATAGATCTAGATATGCTTGTATCAAAGAGGCAACTCCCAACTACGAGCAGAAGAAAAGAGGACATGCTCTCCCCCGCTGGCATTCCAGGTCCCCAGTGCCAACTGGGCAGTCTCTCTGCAGTATTCCCCGTTCACTTCTGCTTTCTTCCCCTTTGCTCGTAACTTTTTCTTGGCCTTGGGAAAGGAAATGGATTTTGAAATCCTGGGGAGAAAAGGCTTTGAATTCTCGGTCAAGATACAGAGGCTCTGGTTCAGCCTTCAGTTCACTCTGGGGATAATAATAGCCAGAGAGCTGTTGTAAGGGTTAAAGCACAGCATAAATAATATACCGAGCAGAGTCACTGGTACCTGGTCAGCACACAGTGAAAGGGAGACAGTTATCAACATCATTTTCCTAAAACAAATTCATTTCAACCCCACCTCCCCTACTCAATCTTTCCTAGTAATTTAATCGGCATTTACAGAAGAGCGAACGTGTCCCAGCCCTGGGTTAGGTCTGGCAATGGAGCGATGAGTAAGGCGCAGTGCCCTTACTATGAGAGCCCAGAGATGAGACTCGGTGATGTCCTCATTAACATATCCCTCCTCTAAATTCCTCTCCATGCACCACCCAGGCTGGCATCTGATTACACAGTGACCTTTTGCTGGTCTCTGGTTGATTTATATATGTCTATATATAGTGTCGCCCAGCAAACTTACATTAGGATAGTGGGAAAAAAACAACAACATGAGCACTGGCATCTGAAACCCTGGGTTCCAGCCCAGCTCTGAGACCTAAAGAATCAGAGTGGTGGGCTTCCCTGGTGGTGCAGTGGTTGAGAATCTGCCTGCTAATGCAGGGGACACGGGTTCGAGGCCTGGTCTGGGAGGATCCCACGTCCTGCGGAGCAACTAGGCCCGTGAGCCACAACTACTGAGCCTGCGTGTCTGGAGCCCGTGCTCCGCAACAAGAGAGGCCAGTGATAGTGAGAGGCCCGTGCACCGCGATGAAGAGTGGCCCCCGCTCGCTGCAAATAGAGAAAGCCCTCGCACAGAAACGAAGACCCAACACAGCAAAAATAAATTAATTAATTAATGAACTCCTACCTCCAACATCTTAAAAAAAAAAAAAAGAATCAGGGGAACTTAAGGAGTTTAAAAAAAAAAAAAGAATCAGAGCGGTAACACGGTTTAAGGATGAACTCTGCGGTCAATCGCTGGGGCTCAAATCCAGCTTGGCCACTTACTACTGCTGTGTAACCTTGGGCAAGTTACCTAACTCCTCGGTTCCTGTTTCAGACTCTGTAAAACCAGGATGATAACAGTACCTACTTCACAGCGGTTTTATATAGATCGAAGATGATCATGTGTTTAAAGTATTTAGAACTACCCGGCATAAAGCAAACATTCAGTCAGTTTTAGCTATAACAGTTATCAGATATATACCCCAGGGAAAGTTGTTCATGTCTTCCTCATCTGGAAACAAGAATGTTCACCTTGAAAAGTTGACATAAGGACTAAATAAAATGATCAAAGTTCAGCATGAGCACAGTGCCTGGCACCCAGCAAATTCTATAAGAATTCGGTAAATGCTGGTTTCTCCTCTCACGAACAAGAACCAGGTCTCACACAAGTTTAGTATCTTCCTCACAGGGGTGCCCCACCAGCCCGAATGAGCATTCACTAATTTAACTGGAATAGGAATGAAGGGAATAGAAAGGAATTGGGATTTCTAAAGCAGCTCCTGGGAAGACAATTCTTTGTATTGTATTCTTTAAAGTGGGTGCGAGAAGGACAATATCAGGAATAAGGCAACAGGAGTTTCCTGTGATTCCCACAGATAACTACTCGAGGCAGATAATTTCTCTGCCTGGCTTTCCACCGTTGTTCGATGAGCTGAGAGGCACAAGAGTAACGTCTCTCTTCGCTGTCCTGGGGCATCACCAGGTAAGTCGCCTAGGTAAGACCTTGAGGGTTAAACGCTCCCCTGAGGAAGGGAGGCCACAGCAGAGCAGCACTGTACATACACCGAGGTGTCCTGGCCTGTCCCAGCTCTGGGTGGCCCCTCTAACCACGGGTGGACAGAGAGACACAGTCCACTCAGGCCACTCTCGAGCTCAGCTCAGGGGGATACGAACGGTTCAGAAGGACATCCAGACCATCAGAGTGACAAGGATTCGGGAAAGGGATGCTGCTATTTTCTACCAAGCAGAGGACACAGAGCCCCCCTCTCTGCAGATATTCAGGAAGGGGGCCAAGGAGCCACTCTTCTGTGCCATGTGAGCACACACTGTCTATTCAGAGGCCGGGGGGTCTCTCTAGCCCAAGGAACCTAGGAGTGGCCCCCAAGTTTCAAATATCTAGGATTTAAAAGCAACAACTGAGAATTCCCTGGCGGTCCAGTGGTTAGGACTCCACGCTTACACTTCCGGGGGCCCGGGTTCGATCCCTGGTCGGGGAACTAAGGTCGCAGAAGCCGTGTGGTATGGCCAAAGAAACAAATAAATAATAAAAGCTACAACAGTAACATCATGTTATCTTTACTTGGCATCCGAAACTTCGAGAAGCAACCCCATGTGCTAAAAGGAGCAGGAGAAGGAGGGTCAGGAGAACAGAGCCCAGTACCTGACCCTACAACCAACCAGCTACGTGACTCTGAGTAAGTCTTTCCACCTGCTGAGGCTCCATTTCCTCACCTAAAACAGGGGAACATTGCACCAGAGGGACTGAAGTCCCTTTCTAGGTTTTTACAGCTGTGCTACAGTTGAAGGACCACCTCTTTCCTTCCTGCTTGCCCAAGCTGGGGCCACACTTAGGCAGGGAGTGCAAGGAAACTCCAGTGATCCTTGAACGTGTCTGGGGAGGGGGAGAGACACAACAAAACCCTTTCCTTTCTTTCTTTCTTTCTTTTTTTTTTTTTTTCCAAAGTCACTCCCAGCTTCTCGGGACACAAAAGTGTCTGTTAAGGTAAGTTAAACCTTCTCAAGATGAATTTTCCTGCTACTTTTAATTAAAAGTTCTTTAGAATTAAAAAGACACTATTCAGAAAAGGTTGAAAAAAAATTTCATTGACACTCCCCCACACGCCCTCCCCCTTTTCCCAAGGCAAAGAAAAAGCTGTTTTGTGCATGGCTCACCCAGTCCGCACTGTACAAAAGGAGGTGGATTGGCGGCAAGACACATGAGATGACCCTTTGACCCCAAACCGCTGACAAGTCCTCAATGGCATAAATACCAGATAATCAATCACATGCCAGGAGGGCGAGTCCCCCTGCCCTCGCCCCAGCGCCGGGGTTTATGAGAGATACACTGTAAATAGACACTGGCTTCTTGCGAGAGGCCCCCTCGGCATTCCAGGGGCCGGCCATAATCCTGAACCGGGCCCGGCCAGATCCTCGACCATCTCGTTTTACAGCTTTCATCGCAAGCTTATAAAGCACTTTTCCCTCCCAATCCCCCACTGAAAGTTGGACTTCTGGTATGAAATGAAGCCGGTCCTCACCCACCCCCCATCTGGGAGGGGACTCCGAAAATAACTGCAAAGGAAGCTAGGTTAGAGTAGCCACAAGTGGGGCAGGTCACCCATCAAACCCCAATGTGCTGGGGACTGGGAGGGATGGGTGTGTGTGGCAGAAGCCATGCAGGGCCTGGGGAAGTGATGAAGAATCAGTAATAATACTGATGACAACAGGAATAGCAGTAGCTAATATCTGTAAACACTTAAAGTGAGTGCACTGAGGTGCCATACACCATTCTAGGCCCTTCACGTGTATCCTATCACCTATCCTCAAAAATAACTCTAGGAGGTAGGCACTGTCATGAATGTGCCCATTTTACAGATGAGGTAAGTGGAGCTCAGTTCAAATAAATTGCTCATTTAGTGATTAAATGACAGGGAGGGATTTACACCCAGAGAAATGACTCAGGTCCATATACCCGCTCTGCTCCATCCTCCAAGTCCATGGATTTCTGCCTGGAAGGGGAAAATACTCGAAATGAAGCCTTTAGATCAACCAGTACTTCGAGATCATACTGCAGCTGGGTGGAAAGAGGCATTAAAAAAGTTCTGACAGGGCCTCCCTGGTGGCGCAAGTGGTTGAGAGTCCGCCTGCCGATGCAGGGGATACGGGTTCGTGCCCCGGTCTGGGAGGATCCCATATGCCGCGGAGCGGCTGGGCCCATGAGCCATGGCCGCTGAGCCTGTGCGTCCGGAGCCTGCGCGTCCGGAGCCTGTGCTCCGCAACGGGGGAGGCCACGGCAGTGAGAGGCCCGCATACCGCAAAAAAAAAAAAAAAAAAAAAAAAGTTCTGACAAATGTGGGTCTAAAAATCAATGTCATCTGAATGCTGTTCAATTTCCAAGATAGCCAAGAACTGGTTCCAGAGGAGAAAGAGTTTTTAAATCCAGCTCATAAATTCTGAGCCCCACTGCAGTGCAAGATTCTCAGCTCTGCCCTTTAGCTCACCTTGGACCCCACGAGCTTGGACAGCCAGCGCCAGGCCCGGATGTCTCTAAGGCAACAGTGGTCTTCTGAACCTTTGCTCTTGCTCAGAGGAGTTTACCAAGGTCCTAAACCAGCCGCTGCAAACAGGGAGGTGGGGGGGGGGCAGGGAAAGGAAGACAGAGCCTCTTGGTAACTAATTTTGATAATGCTTTTGTGTCAGGGTCAAAGGTTAAATATGGCCACTCTAATCCGCTTCTTCCAGAATTAAAGCACAAGGGAGATTTTTCTGTAGCTTAGCAAGAGGGCTTTTCTCATGGTTGGAGAAATGCTCCTGACCAAGCCCACCAAATGGGGATGCCTGGCTGTCGGAGACATTCTTGCATTTATTTGGACAGAACATCCCAGGTTCTGGTCGCTCGGTCAGAGTTACTTATTATTAAGACCGAGGTGACAGGAATGCAAAGTGGCACTTAAAAAATGTAACCGTCCCTCTGTCCAGCTCCACCCTCTTCTGAATAATGCTTCCTGAGATACCCAAGAAAGAAGAGGGGGAGAAAACCTGTAAGAATCACACATGCGAACTGCCAGCAAACTCTGGCTCTGAGAGAAACCGTAACAAGCCACCAGACATTTGCTTCACAGGGAACCGAGCCCTCCATTCATATTATTTCACTGAGGTTCACAGCAGCCCCGTCGGTAAGTGGGGTTTTTGGACCCCTTCCTCCCAATGCAGAATCTGAACGCCTAAAAGGGCAAGCGACTTGCCCAGAGTCTTACTTCTAATAAGCAGCAACACCAGGACTAGAAATAGTCTTTGTTGCTGTGACCGCAAGGAGACATACAGACCGGCACCCTCCATGAAGAAATACGGGGCTCCCCAACAAACCAGAGACCCACAACAAAAGGCCAGAAGGAATTCGGGCCAGAAACATGTCTCCTGGATGCATTTCCTCGAAGCTCCCCGCCCAGGGAGGGGGTACCACTGAACTGGCAGGTGAGAGAGGAACGTACGTGGACGCAACCTGGGGAGCTGCCTGGAAGTGGCGGCTGCCGTGGAGGTGTCCCCTCCGTTCCTCCCACTCTGACTGGGAGCTCATTTCCCTCCTCCTTCACTGCCCCCTTCCCGGCTGGGGGAGCAGTCACCACCCCAAGGCAGAGAGGGGAGCTCCCAAGAGAAGCAATGGCCCTGCAAGAAATGACCGTGCAAGTGTCAACAACCTGCTGCTTCCCAGAGCCTCGGGGTCAGAGGCCAGGACAGAGCACAATGGCTTTCTCGAGCTGAAGGGTCCAGGGAGTGGGGCCTCTGTGGGGTCCCGGAAGGCGGCGGCTCTGAATCCAGCCACCAGGGTCTCCTGTCTTGCCCTTTTATATCCTTCCTCCCTCCGCAAATGCCAGACACCACCAACCTCAGAGACAGGAGGCCAAAAAAAGGAAGGGGATTAGTAACAGCCTCCATCTGCAAGCCTACACAAGAAGGTTTATTCTATGAGACGTGGCGAGCAACTCAGTTGCCAACCCCACAAGATAAATTTACCCTAAAGCAGGATGAGCAGAAAACTCAGTCTGAGGATCTCCTCCTGCCTCCAAGCCTTCTCTGCCCGCTGCCCTCATCAGAGCTGGACACTTGCCCTCCTTTGCTCCTGGGCATGCCTGTCACAGCCCTCCTCTTGCCTGCAAGCTCCTGGGGGGTAGGCGAGGCAGGCTATCCTCGGAGGCTGGCACCCATGCCCGTGGCTGGTGCTCCAGTCACATTGGATGTATGAGGAAGAAATGACAGAGTTAAGGTTCCTTCTGGAACTTTCTCCACGCTAGAGATGACCGATCTGGGATGGCTTGCACGTGGAATCTGTCTCATTGACCCATTCAGATCATATTTAGTCAAAAATCCTAGGACGCCTCTCCCTCTAACTTCTGCCCATCATGTTACACTGAATGCTTAATCACTGGATGGACCAGCCTGCCTCCCTCATTGTTTTCTCTGTAATTCAAAATATATGATAATAGTATTTGACGTGCTTTCATACAGTATTCACACATGTGCAAGGCAGAGCATGGCAGGTGCAAAAGAGGAAGTCAGGGAAGGAAAAGGTCAGGAAGAGCTGGCACGGGGAGGGTGTGGTGCAGAGGGCACAGACTGGGTCTCTGAAGGGCAGAAACCATAGCCCCCGAGGGTCCCAAGAGACGTCACAGTTATAAAAGTACCTTAAATCTGAATTGTGCCTTTCACCTTACAAGGACCTTACTTCTTTCTAGGATCATTCTGGTCCTCACACCCCTCTTTGAGGTAAATGGGGCAAGTATGGAGTTCTAATTCTTCAGGTAAGGAATATGACACTTGCAAAGGTTGAGTGACTTGTCCAAGGCCATACAGTTGGCAAGTGAAGAGCAAAAATATGAATTCAGACAAGAACAGATTCCCCTTTCCAGCTTCTAACCAGGAAGCTCCCTTTACTGCTTTTGGTTAACCACACAACAAATATTTATTTGTTCTGTTTTAACACAGTTCTAACACAGTCAAAGTGTCCAGGGACCCAAAGATGGTTCAGACACCCTGCCCCTAACACATGGAGTAGCAAGATGGCCAAATGCTACAAGTGGGGTATGTCCATGGTGCAGGAGACGAAGAGGAAACACTTTCCACTGCTTATCTGGGGGAAAGGTGTGAGAGAGGACACTGTCTCAGTCTGCTCGGGCTGCTATAGCAAAATGCTATGACCGGGCGGCTTAACCAACAGGCATTTATTTCTCATGGTTCTGGAAGCTGCAAGTCCAAGATCAGCATGCTGGCATGGCTGGATTTCTGGTGAGGGCTCTTCCTGGCTTGCAGGTGGTCGCCTTCTATCTGTGTCCTCACATAACAGGAGGGAGAGAGCTCTAGTCTCTTCCTCCTCTTGTAAGGATACCAATCCCATTATGGGGGCTCCATCCTCATGACCTCATTTTAACCTGCCCACGGCTCCACCTCCAAATACCATCACATTGGAGGTTAGGCCTTCAACGTAAGAATCGGGGTGGGGAGCAGGGAGGGGGAGGCAGACAGAAACATTCACATAACATAAACAATGGAGCTGAGAAGAAATGGTCTAGGCAGACAAGGCACAAGAAATTCTGGGATTTAGGGGAAGATACATGGAGAAGAAAGCCAGCAAGGAGAGAATAGGAAATTATAAGTGACTCAGGGTGAACACACTGCAGGTGGTGGCATGAGATGGCCTGAGACTGAGTGCAGGCACTTCCTGGGCCAAGCAGTGGAGTCTGATCTCATCACATCCGGAAGTTCTCAACCTTGGTTTTACATGTGAGTCTCCCAGGGAGCTTTAGAAAACATCCATGCCTGGGCCCCATGCCGGAGATTCTGATTCAGCTGGTTTGGGATGGGAGCCCTTTCTTGCTATTTTTTTAAAAAGCTCCTCCAGGGCTTCCCTGGTGGTGCAGTGGTTGAGAATCTGCCCGCTAATGCAAGGGACACAGGTTCGAGCCCTGGTCTGGGAATATCCCACATGCCACGGAGCAACTAGGCCCGTGAGCCACAACTACTGAGCCTGCGCGTCTGGAGCCTGTGCTCCGCAACAAGAGAGGCCGCGATAGTGAGAGGCCCGCGCACCGCGATGAAGAGTGGTCCCCGCTTGCCACAACTAGAGAGAGCCCTGGCACAGAAACGAAGACCCAATACAGCCAAAAATAAATAAATAATTAAAAAAAAAAAAAGCTCCTCCAAATGATTTGAATGTGTAGCTGGTGTAAGACAAGGAGAAGCATGGGAGAGGCAACACAGGGTGTGCATTTTAGATGCCAGAACCATCTTTTCCTTCCCTGAGATACAGTGCATGAGGCCAAGCCCTAAACCCAGGCTGGATCCACCAACTTCACACCTATCCTCCACTGCCACCTCTGTCTGACAGAACTGGGTCAGGGATTTGGAGACAACGGGGCTCTGCATGTCACCATCTGGGTCGTAAATGATAAACCTATCACCTGGGGTCCTTTCCCAGAGTCAGCTGCCTTCAGACCAGCGAGCTGCAGTCTAATCACGTGCTCCTGGGCGATCAGGCAGAGAAGGGATGTAACAGGGGGGATACCGTGTGCAGGAACTACGGGTTTCTGGCTGCAGCAGACAGGATTTCAGGCAGACGTAGGGATGAGAGACACTCCCATCGCCACCCCTGGATCCCCACAGTATGTATCTTATTCAAGCGCCTTGTATCATTCATTACCTTTTAAGATACACCTATGTTTTCCTCCCTAGCAATGGTTAGCTTTCTGAAGGTAGGATTTGGGTCTGATTTTTCTATTTTGCAAAAAGCTCTTAAAATACTACCGCGGCAGGCGAGTGAGGTCTGAGGAAGTCCAGAGCATCTGCACTGTGCATGCTCTTCTCAGACCTTTAGACACCCTGGCAGCTCGCAGTGCAGACCCTGACAAATGGATAACCAAAGAAGGCCACGTGGACAGAATCTCCTACTCTGGAGATTTCCAGGAAAAGGGAAGAGGATTATTTTCTGGAGATGGCAGAGTTGATATCCTGGGGCACAGGAGGAGTGGTCCAAGACCAGGATTCCCGGGTTCTAGCCCACAGTATGTCTCTCTAACTTGCTGTGTGATCCTGAGCAAATCACTGAACCTCTCTGAGGCTCAGGATCTCCCTCCTTAATGCCTCTTGCTCCAGTTCTGAAGACTACAAATGTTAGAATCGAGACCTTGAATTAGCCTCTTCCGGTTTGAATACCCCCAAACTGGGCCCAATATATGTAAATAGTGATTCCAAGGTTCTATTTTGGAAGGTGGGGATGTAACCCTATGGCTCACGGTTGGATGAGGCAAGTCCTCTTTCTGAGCAGCAGCCAGGCCCCCTTCCAACATCCAGGAGCTCAAGATGGGGAGCCCAGAAAGCATCCCAGGACAGGGAGCCTGGTGAGGGCAGTGGCCCAGACCCCGCCTTCCGGACAACCTCTCTGGAGACAGGGGATCCCAAGTCATTTCAAAACAGAGAAACACTTGGTGCTCCTTCATTTGTCAAAAACCTCAAGTGTGTTTCCCAGAGGAGAGAGGTCAGAGCGACTCCAGGGCCCAAGGGGCAGCTTTCAGATGCAAAGTCTCCCCCTTTTCAATTCCTGTAACTAAAATGAATATGGAAAAGATAATTACCTTTAAAACATACTTAATACTTGAACACATTATCTCCACCTGCAGAAAAAGAATGTTATCTGATGGGATCTTCCCCATAAGCTTAATCAAATTGCTATCTTAAAACTCTCTGGAGTCCTGTGAAACAGTAATAGAAAATCCGAAGCAGAGGCTGGAAGCATTTTATATTTGTTTGGTTGAGGGGAATGTGCATCCCATCTGACAATGGGCACTTAGAGACAAAGTCATTTCCAATCTGTAATGGATCTTCTCCTAGTGGGGGCAGGGAACATTTCATCTGACCCAAACCTGCAATCTCTCCGTTAGGTAACTTTTCCTAATGCTCAGAGAAGGAAATGCCAAAAGAAAAGCCTTTTTCCTAACACCTGTTTGGGGCTCTTCTTTGGCAGGAAATCTTCTCTAGTTAGGTCTGGGACACTTAACGTATGGAGGTGCTTAATTACCTTGCTACTTCACTCTGGGCTTTAACTTGGCAACTAAATTGATGCCTAGATTCTCCTTGGTCTGCCCAGCCCCCAGGCAGTGCCATCCCTTAAGTTAGTAGAGAAGGTAAATTACCTGCCCAGATCCTGCCCAGGGCGACTGGCCATTTGCAAGGCTGGAGAAAACCAAAGGCAAACAGCTTCTAAGAAGATCAAATGTGAGGACTGGCTATGTTCCCAGCATCTCAAGCTTGCCTGGAATGGCCAAGTAAACAGCTGCTGCAGAAGTGCCTGGCCAGCCCAGTTCATCTTGTTGACAGAAGACGTGATAGGTAAGAGGTGATAACGTGCTGTATCTTTGTTAGACACTTCTCCCGCCAGCAGCCCCCGGAACCTCCTTCATGTATGGGGGCTGGCTCCCCACCCCCACTTCCAAAACATGGAGGGCAAAGGGGGCGTCCCAGTGCACAAAGTAAGGCACATCAGGGCTTACAGAAAAACATGGGGGTAGGGGAGAATACTCGAGAAGTATTACAATAATCATCAAGATGCAGGTTTGTTGGCATGCAAGCAACGGATTACAAAACGGCATGCATTGCATATTATTGCCCCAATGTTGTTTAGAACAAAACAGAAAAAGACGGTGGGACTACAGGAGACACATTTCTTTTGTGTACATGTATCTTCTAATTTCCCCATACAGAGCACTATTACTTGTGTGATTCTTTTCTTAAAACAGGCTGCCTGGGTCCATGCTATCCATGTCCTGTCTTTGGTCAGAGTGACTCCTCCCAGGCATGAGAAGGTCTGGCTGTTCGTCTGCAGATCTGCAACACACGGCAACTCCCAGTTTCCTCCTGACTATGGATGTCAGATTCACACCCTTCACCTGCCGAGCGTCCTGACCTGATTCTTTCTTTCTTCCTTCCTTCCCCGTTCTGTAAATGGAGGCATGAGAGGAGGGGATCTCTGAGCCATCCTACTACTTGCTGCCTTCTGTGAATAGAATGATTCCAAAGGCACCACAGCCTCTTGCACTGTCTGAATGGTCACTATTCTGCAAACTGCTACTTATCTAGAAAATCCTGGGATGCAGCAGGTAAAGGGGATTGGGCTGAGTCTGTAAAAAACAACAACAGACCTGAAAGTTGCTTTTCATTTTAGTGGAGATATAATTCATAAAGCATGAAACACACCCTTTTTTTTTTTTTTTTTTTTTTTGCGGTACACGGGCCTCTCACTGTTGTGGCCTCTCCCATTGCGGAGCACAGGCTCTGGACGCGCAGGCTCAGGGGCCATGGCTCATGGGCCCAGCCGCTCCATGGCATGTGGGATCTTCCCGGACCGGGGCACGAAACCGTGCCCCCTGCATCGGCAGGCGGACTCTCAACCACTGCACCACCAGGGAAGCCCCAACACACCCTTTTAAAATACACAATCCAATGGTTTTTAATGTACTCAGAAAGTTGTACAACCATCATGAACACTAACTCCCAAAAAAGAAACTCCATACCCATTAGTTGTCACTCTCCATTTCCCCTCCCCTCAACCTCTAGCAATTACTAATCTGCTGTTTCTGTAGATTCACCTATTCTGAACATTTTGCATAAATGGAATCATACAATATGTAGCCTTTTGTGCCTGGCTTCTTTCATGTCGGTTTCAACATTCATCCATGGTGTAGCATGTAAGTACACTTCATTCTGTTTTATGGCTGGGTAATATTCTATCATGCAAATATATCACATTTTGCCTACCCATTCATCAGCTGATGGACAGCTGGGCTCCAGTTTCTATGTTTTGGCTGTTTTAAATAATGCTGCCATGAACATTGTACAAGTTTTTGTGTGGATGGGTGTTTTCAATTCTCCTGGGCTGGAAGTTGCTTTTTAAAAGTATTGATAAATTCTCATTATTAGCTTGTCATTTGTATCCCTCACATATCAAAAAAAAAAGAGTACAGGATATTTAAAAGATGGTTTGAAAAATCTGAGACTTTCAACTACTTGGGTTCCAAGAAACGGACAGTTGTGGGCCCGTGTTGATCCCCAATCCCACACACGTACTTTTATTGCAACTCCTTCGCCCCTGCACCCCAGGGGCCACGGCACTGCCATCTTTACCCCATGGGCTCCACCAGCCCTGTTCATCCTCTAAGCAAAAATCTGCACTGTAGCATATGAAATATTTTAGCTGTTTTTCTAAATATATACATTTAGCCTACAGTCTATAAAATATTTACATTGTTTGTCCCTCCCACCCCCAAATATCTGCATTATTTACAGTACAATCAGGGAAACATTAACCCTTGTTTGCTTATTGATTGATTGATTGATTGCTGTGTTAGGTCTTCGCTGCCACACATGGGCTTTCTCTAGTTGCGGCGAGCAGGGGCTACTCTTTGTTGCGGTGCACGTAACCCTTGTTTTTTGACTTGTGCTTTTTCCCCTATTTCCAGTGTCACTGGGTGTGCACAGCCATGAGAGGCAATAGTGAGTTCTCTTGTGTAAGCCACAGAGCAGGCCCTGCAGATGCAGGAGCTAACATGGTGTCCAAAGCCAGATGGATAGAACTGGTCACACCTGTCACCCCCATGGGACCAGAGGGCATATACCATAGAATTTCCGGGGGACAGTTCTGGATGCCAAGCTCAGTGCCCCACTAGTGTTGACATTTAGCTGCTCCCAGAATCTCCCCTCTGAGGAATGGGAATTCATTCCTACTGATCCCTGGCCTGGGTCACCCCTCCAGGTGTGACCTCAGTCCTCACTTAGGTGTGATGAAAATCTCTCCTCCTACCCACTTCTTGTGCCAGGTCCTTGTAAACAGAGACAGTGGCTGTGACCCGTGAGCGCTGGCACAAGCTTCCCAGGGTACCGAGTTCTCCATCTGGCAGTTACCTGTCTTAACAGTGGGAAACTGAGGCGCCTACCAGTGTAGCTGAGATATTAATGTCCTATATCTTCCTCAAAACCCATTTACTTGCACTTGTAGCCTTTTATTTTTAGAAATCCTCCTCCATAGAAAGAATGAGGCTCAAAGGTAATATTTGTATTATTTATAATGTGACCTTAATTTTAAAAATTATGTAAGTAATACATGCCAATAAATATCTATAATTATTATTATATAACAATAAAGAAAATAAATCCTAATTATTATTATTCAGAAATAGATAAAGCAGAAAGTAAAACCTGTTTTGCTCTGTAATCCCATTCTCTAAAGACAATCACTGTTACTAGGTATAGAGCCTTATAGAATCTTACAGGATGGCTTCTGTATTTTATATTAAAGAAGATCACACTATGCAGCCTTTTTCCCTAACCACCTTTTTTTTTTTTTTTTTTGGCGGTACGCGGGCCTCTCACTGTTGTGGTCCCTTCCGTTGCGGAGCACAGGCTCCGGACGCACAGGCTCAGCGGCCATGGCTCACGGGCCCAGCCGCTCTGCGGCATGTGGGATCCTCCCAGACCGGGGCACGAACTTGTGTCCCCTGCATTGGCAGGCGGACTCCCAACCACTGCGCCACCAGGGAAGCGCCCCTAACCACCTTTTATCACACAAAACATCGTGAACGTCTTTCCATGCAGGTACCATAATTAACAGAGTCCTTACCTTTGGACATGTAGGTTGTTCTCAATACTTTGTAATTACATATAATGTTTCAGTCAGCATGTCTAAGGGAAGCTAAAAAAATTGATCTTTGGTGCATGAAGGCCAAAGCTGGGCATGAAACACCGAGGGTCTCTGAGCATCTGTGGCGCTGTCGCAGGGGTGGCCTGCCCTGGGTTGGCGGCCCAGCTCTACAGCACATCCCTCTTTACTCAGACACCTCCGGTGAAATGTCAAGAGTGCGAAATCAACTCTCTCATCTCCTGGTTGTTTAACTCAGGAGAGATTTTCTCTTCCTCCTCCTCCTTCCCTCCCACCCCCCTTAGTACCTCTACTTACCCTGCGCTTCTGTTTTGAATCTCTAAAATAATGTGACAAGTTAATGATGGTACAATTATCTAAATGTTTAACAGACATGTTATCTAAGTGAGTCGGATTGAGATTCCATCCCGCTGACAATAAACATCAATGGTGGAGCAGAAAGCGATAGGCAAATTATAGCAAACCCTGCAATTTCAATGCTATTAAATTTGGAGGAATAACAGCCTTGAGGCCTGTAAACTCTGAATAAAATAGGCCCTTGTGTTTGTCCAACTATTAAATCAAAATGCTACCAACATCCTAGAAAAAACAAGGCGATTTATGGCTTTTCAAGTTTCAGTTACACATTGGTTTTTATTAACTCCTTTCTGTCATTGGGCAGCCATGGTGTCATGAGGGAGAAGGGAGCCCAGCCAGAGAGGAAGGGGTAGGAGTTGAAAAGATAAAGGAGACACAGACGGCGGGTGGGGACGGGAGGGAGGAGAGGTGAGTGCGAACCCAGGGTTGGGGGCTGAAGCTGATCATGGGGGATCTGGCAGGAGGACCACGTGAAAGGGAAGGGGTAACTCTGAACAGGAGGATGACAGGTGACCCCAAAGTCCTATCAGACTCACCACTGGGGCCCTGAACTTGAATCCCAGTCCTTCCATTGAACGAGTCATGTTACTTAAACCTCTCTGAGCCAGCGACTCCTCAGCAGTGATACAGGCAGTGAACTGCCTCTTAGTGCAGTGATGCTGGTTCTATCAGATAATATATAAAAGCACCAGTGCCGGCACAGTCCAAGCTCTGAACAATAGTCCTTAAAGATCAAAACACTATCACATTTGGTCGAAAAATTTTAAATAATTTATCACCATTGTTCAAAAAATTAGATGTACATGATAGACAGATGATAGATAGACAGACAGAAAGATGATAGAGATATTGCTTTATTTTTCTCTTTAGGGTATGTGTGTGTGTGTGTGTGTGTGTGTGTGTGTGTGTGTGTGTGTATGAAAAAGAGAAAAATAAAACAGATATGGAAAAATGTTAATTGGCAAATCTACATGAAGGATATATATGAGAATTTCTTTTAGTAATCTGTCATTTTTCTATATGTTTGAAATTTTCAGTTAAAAATATCATCATGATTTAAAAAAAGATCAAAACACTATCATTCTCCTCAAACTTCTGGAATAGTTTTTAAAAGGCAAAAGATCTTCACCTTTAATCTCTTCTTCACACACAGTATGCATGTTATTTTTTATTAAATAAGCATCTAAATAAAATGAAAGAAATGCTTGCTAACTGGTGAGAGACAGAAACTGTAAACGTCCAAAGATCATATTAATCATAGTGTACAAATGTGCTAAAGTTGAGAAAAATGTAGACCCTCCATACAAGATTGGAATCTCAGGCTATGCTTGGAACCGTGGAACCCCTCAAACAGCAATTTTTCTTACCTAATTCCCACTCCCCACATTTGAGAGAGGCAGAGAAACAAGGCAATTTGTCCCATGTCATAAAGCAAGCCCGTGACAGAGCCAGGATAAGAACTCAGTTCTCCTTTCTCCTAATTCATTATTGCTTTTCCAAATACCATGCGTCTGTCACACAATAACGTTCATCATTTCCACTATGATGGGAGGCTGGTGAAGGCGGGGACCAGTCCTGCTCGCTGCTGTATCCCTATTCCAGGACCCAGCATCAATGTCCAGCACAAAGCAGATGCTCAAGATGTCTACTTGAGTGAATGAGCTTCAACCTTTTCTAACACCAAATCAACCTCGGGTCAATTTTCCTCTCCAATCCCAAGAGAGCCAAACCTCTCAAAGCAGCAATGCTTCACATAAAAAAAAGCACCGGGGTGATGGATGGGCAGAGCACAGGGGGTCTGTAGCGCAGTGAAACTCCTCTGTATGATACAGTGGTGGATGCACATCATTATACATTTATCAAAGCCCAGAGAATTTACAACAACAAGAATGACCCATTAACGTAAACTTTGCGTGATAATGACGTGTCCGTGTAGTTTCATCAGTTGTAACAAATACACCACTCTGCTGGGGGATGTTCACAGTGGGGGAGCTGTGGTGGGGTGGGGAGCAGGGGGTACGTGGGACTCTCTCTACTTTCCACTCAATTTTGCTGTAAATCTAAAATCACTCAAAAAAAAAAAACAACAAAATTTATTAATTAAAAAGAAGCACTGGGGCTTCCCTGGTGGTGCAGTGGTTAAGAATCTGCCTGCCAATGCGGGGGACATGGGTTCGTGCCCTGGTCCGGGAGGATCCCACATGACGCAGAGCGGCTGGGCCCGTGAGCCACAACTACTGAGCCTCTGCGTCTGGAGCCTGTGCTCCACAACGGGAGAGGCCGTGGCAGTGAGAGGCCCGCGCACAGCAATTAAAAAAAAAAAAAAAAAAAAAAAGAAGCACTGGGGGTCCATCCAGAAGGAGCCCAGAGGGACCCTGGGTGCCACTAGGGTGAACGGTGCAGAAGGATGGCTTGTCTGGGCCAGCAGGTGACAGCTGGGTTGTCCTTCCCTACGCCACAGCAAGCAGCTCCAACAGAGCCGAGAGCCCTGGGCTTGGAAAATAAAACTCTATATTAGGCATCAAACATGCCATTATAGTAACAGCATGAAATGAGGTCAAGAGTAAGTCTATGCTGGTGAATTGACTGTACAAACAGCAGCACATGACTCTCCCTCCCAAAGTGCCCATGACGTTCAGCAGCCATTCCGAGCTTGGGCTTTCTCAGGTTCAATTCCCTGGCACACCACGTGAAATGCTATACAAATCACCCCTGATATTTATAAAAGTCGAAAGCTATTATGTTTTCAATGGGGAGGTCATGCCAACCTAAGTGGAGTCCACGTGTCCACCCGATGACCCCCTGCCCTGTCCTGCGCGTGCCCTCCAGCGTGGGCAGGGGTGTGAGGCTCGCTCTGCCGTTTTCCACGTCCAGTTTTGGGTAGATGAAGTTCTTTCTTGTCCGCTGGCCCTTCTCCCTTCCCCTCCCCCGTCCTCTGCGGCTGGGCACCCAGAGGCTGCCCTTGGGAGCAGGAGCCAGAACAGTTGCTGGTTTTCCTACTGCTGGAGGACAGGGGCCAGCCACCCTGACGCGGCTCCAATGTGCCCAGTGCCGGCCCTCGTGCCAGGCCCGGGACAGGAGGTGGGCAAGGCCGGCACCACCCCGAGGGAAAGAATGCTGCTGCTTACTCTTTCAAGTCTCTGAACTGCCTGCCCATGTACCACCGAAAGTCCTGCAAACAAGGACTTCATTTTCTCCTCTGAAGTTCAGGGCCGGAGACTGTCCCCAAAACTTTTTCCAAGCATCGTTAATGTACCAGGAGGGAGAGAGGGGCCAGTGCAAGCAGGTAGCCGGCCGACACCACCAAGGCGGGGGTATAGCTCTGTGCGTTCAAAGGGGGTGTTTACTGAGCTGCTGTGTGTGTGTGTGTGTGTGTGTGTGTGTGTGTGTTTTCTCATTGCCTTCTCCTTCCAAAGTCACAACAGTGTGCCTCCTAGCCTGCTTCACACTGAAAGAGAGAGGGCCCTGGGGCAGGGTGACCTCCAGCATCTGCTCCCTGCTACCAGGGGAGGGCAGGCCCCGCAGCACGGGTGCCCTTGGCCACCAGGCATGTTAGCTGTTCCTGGACCGCAGGACCCTCCTGCAGCTGACACGGAGAGGATGAGAACCAGCATTTGCATCTGCTTGAGTGGCTTCCTCTGTGACGCAGGAAGGTGGAAATGAAGCAGTTTTTTCTAGGCCAGTGAAAGAAAGTCCTTATTTTGCAGTCAGAGTGGAGAGAACTTTGGACTGGAAGTAAGAACTCGTGGGTCCTAATTCTAGTTTGGTTTGTTTGTTCTTAACTGACCCCCTTTTTCAAATATGGGCTTCTGAGCCCTAGTTTCCTAGGCTGTTGAACGGGCAGAGTTGAGCCCCCGGGCTGCACATTAGGTACAATGCCCAGGCCCACGTGGGGAGGGAAGGCAGCGGTAAAACGTGGGCTCTGGGGTGCAGGACCCCGAGGCACACATCCTACCCACCCTGGACAGGCCGTCCTTAACCTGTCTCAGTTTTCTCTAGCAAAGAAATAGGGAGGAAAAATGTCTGTTTTAGGACTGTAGTGAGGACTTAATAAAATAATATCTCCAAAGTATCCAATTGAGTACAGTTATTATATTATCTGTACCCAAGGCAAATGTGCCTTACTTGTTCATTTCTTCCACAGCACTGTAGCCTTTAGGAAGGCAGGCACCAAGTTTTCTTCACCATGAGGCACTGGGTCCACAAAGCCCGTTGCACATAGTAGGTACTTTAAAACTTAGGGAATAAATGAATGAAGGAATTATGGGACAAACCAGCTGCATAGGCTACTCTGATCTGTAGCAAACTGAAGTCACTAACCTGGCTGACCTGGTGCGACAGGGTGGGGGCTGCAGGAGAGAGCGGAATTGCTTTGGGGCAAATCTGGTGATCTAGTTCAACCTAGTGTCCTGGCCTCTAGGGCTTCCCCGAAGCTTCCTAGCCCCAGAACTCCTAAACCTAGGAATGACTTTAGCCTCTTTTCCTTACCAGGGCGCTAAGAGGGGATAAGGAGGCATCACACAGAAGGTCTTATTTATATTTCCAGAATACCCAGGTTCCTAATGGTAACAGACATGGGCCAGGACACCAGCAGGGGACTCAAGATTCCTCAGCCTTCAAGGGCACCAACCAATGAGGCATCCTCTAAGATGTGGCAGGGCATATCCCTGCTGCTCCTGGAAGGGGGAACACCTGCTTCGTGCTTACCCCAGCTCTGTAGCTTGTCTGACCTAGCTGTATAGAGCATTTGCTTAGATATTATTGGTAGAGGGTGGTCTCCCTGGGCAGCTTTGAGCATTCTAGCTAGGGCCTTACATAAGATCTACCAAATCTGCTCTGTGAGATTGTTCAACATGCAGAACTGCATTCTGCCCTCACCTCTCCCCACTGCACTTAGAGGACTCCAGGGGCTGTTAGCTCTCTGGGCAGGATGGAAACGTCCTCTTGGCCAGAGGACAAGTCAGGGATCCTCAAAGATCCCATCACCTTGGAAAAGCAGCTGTACACCATTCCCATTCCTCCACCACCATTACCGTCAACCTGGCCCTTCCCCTCTCACCTACCTAGTCAGGGGAATGGGTACCCTCCAAGACCTCTGGTGAAGACCATGATGGTTCAGTGTTAGTAACCACCACCACCATTTACTGAGAGTTTACTCCACGCGAGGCCTATGCTCAGTGCTTTCCATGGATCACCAAATTAAATCCTCACAGTATCCCTTGTACGATAGCATCATTGCCATCATGTTACCAAGGAGGAAGTGGAGGCTTAGGGAAGTTAAGCAACCTGCCCAAGCTCATAAAACGTGGAAGTGATGGGACTAGGATTTGAATCTAGACAGTCTGACACCAGATCCCAAGCTCTGTGTGTCACTATGCTCCGAATACCCTGAATGTCACACTCAGACATCAGGCTTCAATGGTCCCTCTTCCCTGAAGCCTGCAAGACAAACCTGACCCATGCTATCAGGGCCCCAACTTGCCTAGTGAATAAAGCCCTCAAGAGGCCCTCCTCCCCACTCCCCTGCCTTTAGGCAGGTCCATCCTGCCCAGGTAGCCAACCGCACATCTGCCTTTCCTGCTTTGGGGGTTCTCATAGTCTCTCAGGCCTGGCCCCCAAACACTAGCATTGGCCTCATCTCCCCCATGCTCAGCTCACACAGAGGCAGGTGCTCTGAGTTCCTTACATATGGATTAAAAGAGCTGTAGGTTCCTACAGCTCAACTCCAAGGCTGCCCCATTGAGCTCTCCTCACTCCCTCCCCGACAGGGCACACTGCAGACTGTCCCAACCCCCTCACCTTCAGCTCAGCAGCTGTGGTATCTCCCCTGCCTTCTAATTAATGCCACCTGATCCCGGCCGTTGCCCCCCAGGCCTGTTCAAATCCCAAAAGGGGACGTACAGTGGCTTGGACAACATTATGATTTGTAAAACCCACTCCTAATTAGTTTGACTTTGAATGAAGAGGGTAATTATTTTTAAATTTATTAACTGCTGCCTGGCCGGAGAAGTTTCCAGATCAAATGACACAGAGAAGCTATTTCTGTTCAGTGATGCAGCAATTTATATTACTGATCGGTCATTAAAACCTCTGGCACAAAACCCCTTGCGTTTCCTGAGCCAAGATAGTGTCCATGTGTCAGATTTCAAACCCAGAGTATAAATTAAGCCATTAATGGTATTTATCAGTTTATCTGGACTTTAAAGGACTACTTACTAATTTAAGACATTCCTGATATAGAACCCAAGTGGTGCAGTGGATGTGTGTGTGTGTACACGTGCGTGGATGTGTGTTTTCTCGCTTTTTATTTTACTGAACAGTGTAAAAAAATTCTGATGTGTAAATGAAGTACAAGCATCTTGGGGAGCTGCAGAGCTGTTAATTCCTCACTTCTCTGCAACCCAAACATTTTGGAAGCAGCAGTGTTTTGCAATATGTATCTGTCATAATATAAAAGGTGTAAAGTGACTCTGTTTATCTCCTCAAAGTCTTCGCTGTAGCAAAACAGAAAACTGAAGTGTGACAACGAAGCCTGAGCCCAACCCAACCATAAATGTGTCCTCCCTGAGCACCAGCAGGAGCCCACCAAGATCCTGGAGGGAGGGCTTCCCTGGTGGCGCAGTGGTTAAGAATCCGCCTGCCAAGGCAGGGGACATGGGTTTGAGCCCTGGTCTGGGAAGATCCCACATGCCGTGGAGCAACTAAGCACTTGTGCCACAACTACTGAGCCTGCGTTCTAGAGCCCACTAGCCACAACTACTGAAGCCCACAAGCCACAACTACTGATCCTGCGTGCCACAACTACTGAAGCCCGCGCGCCTAGAGCCCGTGCTCTGCAACAAGAGAAGCCACCGCGATGAGAAGCCCGTGTACCACAACGAAGAGTAGCCCCGCTCGCCACAACCAGAGAAAAGCCCGTGCTCAGCAACAAAGACCTAATGCACCCAAAAATAAATAAATAAAATAAATACATTTATATATTAAAAAACAAAGATCCTGGAGGGAGGGCACAAGGAGGGGTCACACACACCAGGACAGAAATCCAGGGTAAGTGGGGTCGAAAGGATGAGACGTGAAGATGACGTTTGTTTGACGAAAACAGAATTGGAAATACTTTCTACTAAATTCATTCTTCAGTGTCAAGAATACCTGTGAGGCACCCTGATCACTCATCTGATGCCATGCGACACATTAGCTCTGTGAATTCCGACATGGCGGGCGGCGTTGGGCATGGAACTCCCAGACCTGATCTGTTTCAGAGAAATTGTATCCTATCTCCCAAGGCGGGACATGGGCATCAGGGTGTTGAGGATTCTTAGTTAAATGGGTCACAGGGATTCAAAAGAGCCCTGCCCAGGACAGGGCCATGACCTACACGATCTCTCCCTAAACCGTTCAGCCACACACCCACAGACAACAGTGAGTCAATGTGCAGGCAGCTGGGGACTGGTGGAAAGGGCACTGAAGTTAGAGTTGGACCGAGTTCCAGCTCTTCACTTCCTAGTGGGGGGCTTCTAGGCCTCCATGTCCTCATCTGTTAAATGCGTATAACAGAGGAAAGTGTTTGATAAACAAAGGTATCAGAAATATAAGGTGGGGACTTCCCTGACGGTTCAGCGGTTAAGACTCCACACTTCTAATGCAGGACGCACGGGTTTGATCCCTGGTCGGGGAACTAAGATCCTACATGCCACGTGGCGTGGCCAAAAAAAAAAGAAATATAAAGGTGGCATTACCATGACTTTACTCTCCCAGGGTCTCGACTGCTTCTCCTTTACAGAGTTCTCTCTCTGCCCTCCTGATGGCTCTCCAACCATACCTGGTACCCCACCGGCTTTTCCCAGTCCAATAACATTAGCATCACTTTCAGCATTCCTCATAACCAGGCCTCTCTCTTCCTCAGAGACCCCCTGTCTTAGAATAGAGACGGCAACTAGATTTCAAGTTGTGTGTGTTCACTGATTATTAAAAGAGTCTAGGGATCTATCTGGGTTTTGCAGGAAACAGCACCGTAGATGATAAACGGGCGTCAGAAGAGCTGCCTCGTTGCCAACTCAATGCTGAGGATAAGGCTGCTACTGCCTTTCTCCCCAGCCAAGGGCACCCTGCCCCACACCAGGGAGTGGCCGAAGTCCCTCCCTCAGAGGGAGCTTGCCTTGTGCTCGCAGCCAGGTGGGGAGGGAGCCTTTCTCAAAGCATCCACCTTGGTCTCTCCTCCACAATTTGGATTCAACTTGGAGATAAAGCAAAAGTCAGTCTGAATGGGCTGGGACCCACCTCTGCTACAGGAAGGATGGGCACTATACTCCTTTGCAGGTGAGAAGACTTGGAAGGTCAGAAAGGATGAGGAACAAAGTTATTTACTTGCTAGACCGTGGAGTCAGATGCCCCCTCCTCAGCTTCTGACTCAAACTCCAGGTTCTTTCCAATCATACCTGAAACTAATATCCTTTTTTGGAAAGTGTTGATCACTTTCAACTCTGCACTGACTTAATAAATCCTGGAAGGGCATTGGTCCTAAGATGCCTCCTGACTTTCAAAGCTGAATCAATACCAAACTCTAAAAACAGGTTGGAATATCATTAATTGCTCTGAATTGTACACTTTAAAATAGTTAAAATGGCAGCTTTCATGTATATATCTTTTACAACCGTTTTAAAAATACACTAATAGATCAAAACCCACTGAATTGGATACTTTAAACAGGTGAACAGGATGTAAATTATATCTCAATAAAGTTGTTTCATAAAGAAATACAGGGAGCACATCTGTGTTGCTCACCGCCATATCCCCAGTGGGTGCCAGGCACACAGAAGGTGCTCAATAAGTGTGTGGGGTCTGCTTGTGAACAATATCCCTACCCGCTCACCGAGCGGGGACTCGGCCTCTCGCCCTGGCCCTGGTTGTGAGGGCAGCTTGCTCCCTGCTGCTGCAAGTTTAATCTGGATGGACAGAATTAAGCTGCTTGGCGAAGCTGGCTCAGATCTCAGTCTCCTCAGCCCCCCAGCTGGAATTCTCAGACTAGGATTCTTGGTTACATATGTGGTCCAGCAATAAGAAACTGGCTGGGAGCCTAGGAGAGCTACGTCCTCCTCTGGCTTTGAAGATAACCAGCTCTGGAACTCCGGGCAAAATCTTGCAAAGTTCCCTTCTTTAACAAAACCAGGGGGTCACGGGCTGGAATGACAGCTCACCTAGAAAGTTTTCCTGGTGCCACAGGCCAGGGCAGCACCAGCCCAAAGCCCTTGATACCAGGGCTAGGACGTATGTCTTCCACTCAGAGAGGCTGATTTGGTGAGGCAGGCGGACAAGAAGATATTGACGATAACTGTTCCAGCAGCAGCAGTGGACCGATCTTCCTTCTCCCCTCCAGTCCCTGTGGTCGCTTAGTGGCTTGTCTCCACAGATGGCTGCCCCAGCTCCTCTTCCCCTACGTGTCTGTCAGCCCCCCCTGAGAAGGGGAGTCTACTCTTCCATCCTTTGAATCTGGGGCTGTCCTCTGCCTGCTAAGAGCAATGAAATATGGCGGAAGTGATGCTATGTGTTTCCAGCCTAGCTTTTTTTTTTTTTTTTTGCGGTACGCGGGCCTCTCACTGTTGTGGCCTCTCCCGTCGCGGAGCACAGGCTCCGGACGCGCAGGCCCAGCGGCCATGGCTCACGGGCCCAGCCGCTCCACGGCATGTGGGATCTTCCCGGACCGGGGCACGAACCCGTGTCCCTTGCATCGGCAGGCAGACTCTCAACCACTGCGCCACCAGGGAAGCCCCAGCCTAGCTTTTAAGAGGGCTGGCAGTTTCTGCTTCCTGACTCTTGGAGCCCTGAGCAGGCAGGCGAGAAGTCCAGGCTGCTCTGTTGTAGAGAGAGGCCATGGGATGGACTGGGAGGTGGATATATGAATGAGGAAGCCATCGTGGACACCCAGCCCTATCGAGCCTGCAGACGCCTCTGGTCCCAGACACCATCCGACTGCAACCAAGTGAGAGACCCCAAGTGAAAACTGCCTAGCTGAGCACAGTCAACTACAGAACTGTCTGAGATAATAACACATCGTGGCTTTAATCTACTGTTGGAGTGGTTTCTTCTACAGCAATTGATAACTGAAACATTCCTATGGTCAGTTCTCAACACAGGAACCAGGGTGATATTTTAAACCCATAAATCAAGTCATGCCATCCCCCCATTCAACACCCTCCAATGGACTATATTCCCCCTTTTCTATAAATGTTTGTGTGTGCTGGTAAATGCAGCTTTACTGAGAAATAATTCATATACCATATAATACACAGCTCATGCTTTTAAAGTATAAAGTCAATAGTTTTTAATATATTCAGAGATGCATAACCATCACCACAATCGATTTTAGAACATTTTCATCACCCCAAAAAGAAACCCCATACCTTGCAGTCACTCCCTATTTCCCCCCAAATCTCCCAGCCCCTGGCATTTACTAATTTACTCTCTATAATTTGTCTATTCTGGATGTTTCATATAAGCAGAATCACATAATATGTGGCCTTTTGTGACGGGCTTCTTCCACTGAGCATGATGTTTTAAAGATTCATCCATGTTACAGAATGTGTCAATACTTCATTCCTTTTTATAGATGAATAATACTCCATTGTATGGATAAATTACATTTTGTTTATCCATTCATCAGTAGGTGGACATTGAGTTATCTCTACCTTTTTGGCCATTATAAATAATATGCTGTTATGAACACTTATGTGAAAGTTTTTGTGTAGATACATGTTTTCACACACGTAGCAGTGGAATTGCTGGGTCACACAGTAACTGTTTAACTTCCTGAGGAACTGCCCGACTGTTTTCCAAAGTGGCGGCAGCATTTTACGCTCCCACCAGCCGTGTGTGAGGGTTCTGATTGTCCCACATTCTCAACATCACTTCCTACTGCCTGTATTTTATTAGAGCTACATCTTGATGGGTGTCAAGTAGTATCTCACTGTGATTTTGATTTGTATTTCCCTGATGGCTAATGATGTCAAACATCTTTTCATGTGCTCAGTGACCATATGTCTATTTTCGGAGAAATGTCTATTCAGATCCTTAGCACATTTTTTATTTTGGTTATCTGTATTTTTATTATTGAGTCCTAAGGGTTCTTTACATTTTCAAACCAAAAGTTTCTTATCAGATGTATGATTTGCAAATATTTTTATCCCCCTCCCGAGGACTCTTGGCACATGCAGAATAAAATCCAAATTCCTTGCCAGGGTTGAGAGACCCACCTGATTTCCAATCTCACCTCCCACCACTCTCTGCACCTCACTCCCCACCCCTCGACCACACACTGCTCTTCATGCTCTTCCTTGAACTTGATAAGTTCAACACAACCTCAGGGCTTTTGCAAGTGCTTGTTCCCTTTGCTCAGACCTTCTTCCCTGAAACCTTTGAATGACTCACTTCCCAACTTTAGGACTCTACTCAGATATCTCCTTCTCAGAGAAGCCTGACCATATGATCTACAATACCACTTTTCTCTCTATCCTGCTATATTTTTTCACACTAGTACTTATTATGACTTGGCATTATATTGCACAATTATTTGCGTATCCTGTCTCCCTTGTAGAATCTCAGTTCCATGAAGAATGCTACCTAAAGACCCCAACAGTGCAGAGCACGCTATAGGAACTGAATAAATATTTATTAAATTAAATGCATCTACTACTATTTATTGAATGTTTATTATGAGTTAGGCATTCCCCAAAGCACTTCAAATAAAGTATCTTATTTAATCTTATAATATCTTATTTAATCTCCCCCAAAAATCTATGCTATGAGGTAGGTGCCATTATTACTCCACTTTTCTAACAGACGAGGAAACCCAAATTAAGAGAGCTTAAGTAACTGATCCATGGTCCCACAAATAGTAAGTGGCAGAATCAGGATTAAACCAGGCAGCCTAAGCCACACCACTCCTGTCCTCAGTGTTCCCTTCAGCAAGTCACTTTCCTTCCTTTGAACCTCGGTTTCCTCATCTATGACATGGGAATAGCCTCCTACCTAACAAAGTCATGGAAGGACTGGACAAATGAGATCAGGTAAAGCACCGAGAACAGCGCCTGGCACATTGTGAACGTTCAGTAACTGTGAGCTACATTGACGATGATGATGATGATGATGGCGCCAGTTACCACTGAGATGACACTGACACCGTGAAATCACAGCAGTATCATGTTCGTTAATATTGTTCAAACGCATCCCTGTGGACAGACTGCTTTCTTTCAGACAATGACCAGACTGTTTCAGAGGGAGAACCAGCCCACTACATGATGGTTTCAGAGTTAGTCAGATGGGGTGCAGTTTCCTGACCCTTCACCAAGGGAAGAGGATGCTTAGATAACATCACGGACTTCCTAAGGCCTCCACAAGAACGTACTAGAGTCTCCATGAAGATAGGATCTAAGTGGCCTATTAGAGACAGAGGTCTTGGCCTAATCCAGGGCAGCTGTTCTTCTAGGGCAAAGTCACACACATAAATTCCTGCCCAGCCAGCCCCACAAGCAAGGGTAGCTGAGCACGGCACAAGCCATCCCCACTCACAGCTCCCCTGGGGAAACAAGATACTCACGTCCATGTGCCGTCACACTGCGGAGGACCTAGGGGATGGGGATCAGTCACTCACCAGTATGGGTCTGCCTGTGTGTCTCCAGGGCATCCTCCTTCGAAAACTGGGCACCACACTGATCACAGACAAAGGCTTTCGCGCCCGCTGAAAGAAAGGGGAGGCAGTTACCTTATTATCAAGAGTGATATTGCATTAGGAAAGGGGGTCGTGGGCCAAAATCTTGCAGGTGGACCCTGGGGGAGGGGGCTTAACACCTGTGAAGATCCCAAGTCAGGAGTAACCCATGGTCCCAGCAGCCAGCCCAGACCCTCCTCCAAGATGTGATCACCCACCCAACTGAGCTTCGAATGCCCCCACTGAGGGCTCTCCCAGATAGAAGAGGGAACAGAACCAGCATAACCAAGACAAACAGAGATGGGGTCCAGGAGAGATGCCCAAGAGGAAGGGGGATTCTGGGGGGCTGGCTCCAGGTGAGAGATGGAAAGGAGTATATGATCCAATGAGGACTAACGTGCCCTGTTGCCCAGATTATACTTTACGGGAAGATAGGAATTGCTGACATACCAGTACCTGGATAAACTCCTAACTCAGTGCGTCTAAAACTAAACTGTCTACCCAGCCACCTCCTGTACCTGACCATTTAAAACCTCTGAATGACTTCCCAGTGCCTTCAGGATAAAGTCCAAACTCTACACGGTGACTCAGAAAGCCCTTCTTGCACTTCTCTTTCCTGCTTCTTCTCTCTCCTCATCCTTGTTCCCTGGTCTCCAGCCCTTTGCTTCCTCACTGCAAGGTGTCCAAGCATCCCTCTGTACCTCCTCTGGCTCTGACATTCCTGCCCCTCTCCCCAGCCCCACAGTATGGCTAAGCCCCGCTTCATCATTCATGCCTCAGCTCCCAAACCCTTGCCCCGTGTCTGGGTGAGGTAGTCCTTCTCTGTGCCCCCACAGCACCCTGTACATTCCAGGTCACGGCCTCACCAGGGTGTCTCCTAAATGCCTGTGGCTCCGTTTCCAGCTCCCCGAGGGAGGGAATATGTCATCTCATGCACAGCTGCATCTGCCTGACACCCAGTGGGAATGTATTACTGTACATATCTGTGGAATAAACAATCAATTCAATGCAATTCAATTTGATTGACTTTTCTGGAACCATATTTACAAGCCTCAAAGCGACAGTGTCACGATGTGAAGATGACTTTCTACCACTTGCTAACACAGTCTTCAAGGCTGTTATCTCGTCCAGGGGGCACCTGTCACAAGCCTTGGCAGTTTTCCCTCAAAATGTCTTCTAGATGCATCTCTTCCACTGCATGTTGATAACCACTGCCCCTACCGAGGCTCTTGTTGGGTCATGCCCAGAATGACCCAATGACTCAGGAGGGCTGCCACACCATCAGCCACCCTCTGATCCACCCAACAGAGGCAGGTTCCTTGCAGGCCACTTGATTCCTCACGTTTCCTTGCTCAAAAAGATACCATGGCTCAAGACATGGAAGCAACCTCAACGTCCATCAACAGAGGAATGGGTAAAGAAGATGTGGTACATATATACAATGGAATATTACTCAGCCATAAAAAAAGAATGAAATAATGCCATTTTCGGCAACACGGATAGACCTAGAGATTGTCACATCGAGTGAAGTAAGTCGGACAGAGAAAGAGAAATATCGTATGATATCGCTTATATGCAGAATCTAAAAAGAAATGATACAAATAAATGTATTTACAAAACAGAAACAGACTCACAGACTTAGAGAATGAACTTATGGTTACGGCGGGGAGGGGGGAAGGAAGGGAGAGTTACGAAGTTTGGGATTGACATGTACACACTGCTCTATTTAAAAAGGATAACCAAAAAGGACCTACTGTATAGCACAGGGAACTCCGCTCAATGTTATGTGGCAGCCTGGATGGGAGGGGAGTTTGCGGGAGAATGGATACATGTATATGTATGGCTGAGTCACTTTGCTGTGCACCTGAAACTATCACAACCTTGTTAATCGGCTATACGCCAATATAAAATTAAAAGTTAAAAAAAAGTACAGTGGCTCACAATTTGCCCTGATTCTAAATTCCTCTACTTGGCTTCAAGGCCTTCCATAACCTGACCCAGTTGTCTGTCCAGCTCCACTGGGAGTTGTCCTCACTGGCCCTCTGGGGGCGCCGCTCGACCCTCGGTGGGTCTCTGTGCCTGAGCAACGCCCCGCCTCATTCCTGTCCGCTCGGGTCCTCGTCCATTTCCAAGACTGGAGTACGCATGCGCCAAGCACGCCGGCCCCTCACCGCTCTACCCTTCCTAATCTGCAGCTGCACTGCGTTCCTTTCAACACGTCTGAGCATTTCTTTAAGTGTACCTGTGTTTTAGTTTCACATCAGGGTCTTGTAAGAGACAGAACTACTTCTTCTACATGTTTGTAGTAGAAAGCAGTCTAGTGCTGTTTTCAAACCACCTCAGATTTCCTGAGGCTGTGGCATATACCAGGTATGAGGCTAAGTATTTAGGATGTATCATTTCATTTAATCCTAACTACCTTTTTTTTTTTTTTTTTTTTGCGGTATGCGGGCCTCTCACTGTTGTGGCCTCCCCCGTTGCGGAGCACAGGCTCCAGACGCGCAGGCTCCGGACGCGCAGGCTCAGCGGCCATGGCTCACGGGCCCAGCCGCTCCGCGGCACATGGGATCCTCCCAGACCGGGGCACGAACCCGTATCCCCTGCATCGGCAGGCGGACTCTCAACCACTTGCGCCACCAGGGAGGCCCTACCTTTTTTTTTTTAAAAGGAGATGTTGGGGGTTGGAGTTTTATTAATTAATTTATTTATTTTTGTTGTGTTGGGTCTTCGTTTCTGTGCGAGGGCTTTCTCTAGCTGTGGCAAGCAGGGGCCACTCTTCATCGCGGTGCGCGGGCCTCTCACCATCATGGCCTCTCTTGTTGCGGAGCACGGGCTCCAGACGCGCAGGCTCAGTAGCTGTGGCTCATGGGCCTAGTTGCTCCGCGGCATGTGGGATCCTCCCAGACCAGGGCTCGAACCCGTGTCCCCTGCATTAGCAGGCAGATTCTCAACCACTGCGCCACCAGGGAAGCCCTCCTAACTACCTTTTAAGGGACATAGTATGAATATACCCATTCAGCAGATGAGACAACTCAAGATCAGAGGTTAAATAGCTTTCCCAGTGTCACATAGTAGGTAACCACAGAGGTGGATTAAAACCCAGGGAGCCTGACTTCAGAGCCTTTGCTCTTAATCCCTATACCCTTCAGCCTCCCTAGGGGTCCATCTGCAAAGATGCCTCATGAATATGAAGTTGGGCTTTGAACTCCCTTTCCCCAAATAAAAAAAATTAAAATCCAATTTACGCTTTTATACATCAACCTTTTGTAAAATTCTATTTGGAAAAAAGGGTTCCACTACTCTTTAAATAGTTTTAAAATCTTGGACTTGGAGTATTTAGCACATTAAGGGCGAGAACTCAGAATACAAGTTGTACTAGTATAGACTTAAATTAAACACTAATAAACATTTAGGGCATTGATCTTGTCTTCATTCCTAATGAGAAGCAGGATATACCCTCTATTAGATACTCAATAAATATTAGTTGACTAACTAAATAAATAAGTGATAAAGTGACCCAGTAAAGATATGAAATCACTTTTCCTTAAGAGCTTTAAAAATAAATATTGTCATTTGTCTTAGGTGGCTGGAGTTGAATTTCGCCTCAAGGCAGGGAGAATACCATGATCCCCTCCAGGTGTCCCTACAAGCTGCAGGCGTCCTAGGGCTAAGGACCTGTCAGCGGCTTCTACAGCTTCAAAGAAAGAGAGCCAGGGAACTCGATGGCAAAGCAGTCACAACTTGTGTTCACACTAGAGACAGCCAAGCCACTTTCCATTCATTTATCATGGAAATGCAGCAAGTACCTCAAAGGGCAGAGGTGGGAAGGCTGGGGGTGGATGAAGTCGCAGCCCCGTCATAGTGAGAAACTTTCCCCAGTTCCAAATCATTAGCCAGCAATGATTTTCTGCGGATCTGTAAGGGAGCGGATTTTAACTGTATTTATTTCTTTATTTCTATATCCCACCGGTTCTCATGGCTCCCTAAAGAAGAAAGGGGGAGGAGGGGCCTGAGGAGGGAAGCAGGAACTGCAAAGGGGAGGGTGCCCCGTGGACTCACCGTCACCATCACCATCACCATCACCATGGTGCTGGAGCCCTGCCTCTGGGTGAGGAACCTACTCATGCCATAGCTTCAGAGGGCTGTGGGGGAGGAGGTTTCTTAGAAAACAGCCATCCATGTGGCTGCAGGAGCATCTGCTTTAATGACTGAGAAGCAGGGAGAAAGGAAGGAGTGCAGGTAGGCAGTCAAGAACCGGATGTACACCATCATACAAGCTCAGATGAAGATAAAGCAGATTAGCACACATGATCGCGGCAAGGCTGCCAGCTTGGCCCAGGCCTGACCACATCTGGATGCCCTCAAAGTCCTCCCCGCTCCACCCCTGCCTTGCTGAAGTCACAAAACTGAGCTGAGTGTGTGAAAGTCCCGTCTTCAGGGACTGTGGGTGACAACCCCCTTGCCACGCAGATACCATGGACATGGGCTCCCACGCCAGCCCCCATTCATGAAGCCTCCTCACTCCCCACCCCCACCCAGACTCCCCCCAGGACGGGCAGTTCCAGGACACAAGAGCCAAGAAGAGAGAGGCAGAGACCCCCCTCTCGCAAGGAGGCATGTGCCTTTAAATTGTCTCTGTAATGGCTGGCTCAGAGGCAGAAATATTTGGCAGCCCTGAAATTAAAAGTGATAAATTTCCTCACCGAGCTTTGATCAATAATAGAGGCCTCATCTGTTAATCAATAAGACAGTCTTTGCCTGTTTACTGTGCATATGTTGTCCGCTGCTGCCTTCAGTATGATGTCAGGTTTGCATTCAGAGCAACTCAAGTGTGCATAAACCACACCACCATTCCCAAAATGCATTACGGTGACATCATTCAGCCACTAATATATTTATAAAGCATCAGTGCAAGGGGGTCGGGGGGGAAAGGAAGGAGGTCATGCCAGTTGAACACAATGGGCACATACGGACATATCAGCTGCATTTACCACCCCCACCCCCAATATTTCCTGGGGCTCATCCTGGAGTGGGGAGAAGTCCAGGGCATGGCTCAGGGACAGACATTCCTCCCCATCTCCTTCCTACACAAACAGGATGTTTTTGAAATGTCTGTTAAGTAGATGCCAAGTGGGGGGGGGCTTACAGCAAATGGACAAAAGAGACAAATCCCTGCTCTCAAAGAGCTTATATTCTAGAGGGGAAAGCACATTTTAAAAAGTCCAGTAAGGGTCTTCCCTGGCGGTCCAGTGGTTAAGACTCTGCACTCCCACTGCGGGGGGGCAAGGTGTTCGATCCCTGCTCCGGGTAAGATCCCACATGCCATACAGTGCGGCCAAAAAAAATTGTTTAATTAAAAAAATAAAAGGTAGGGCTTCCCTGGTGGCGTAGTGGTCGAGAGTCCGCCTGCCGATGCAGGATACACGGGTTCGTGCCCCGGTCCGAGAAGATCCCACATGCTGCGGAGCGGCTGGGCCCGTGAGCCATGGCCGCTGAGCCTGCGCATCCGGAGCCTGTGCTCTGCAACGGGAGAGGCCACAACAGTGAGAGGCCCGTGTACCACAAAAAAAAAAAAAAAAAAAAAAAAAAGTCAGGTAAATATAAAATAGGTGGCAATAAGCGATAAAGAGAGAAATAAGTGAAGAGGGACAGAGAGGGCGGGGGCTGCTGTTTTATATGGGATGAGCTGACATCTGAGGGGAGAACGAGAAGGTAAGCCCCCTCTCTAAGAAAGCCCGTTCCAGGCAAAAAAAGAGCGAGGAGGCTGGCCCATTGGCATAGCATACGAGAGGGGAGAGGGAGAGATGGGGTATGGATTGCAGGGAAAGAAATCAAATAGCCAAGAGGCGGAACCATACCATGATAAAGTGGGCTAGACCCACGCATCCTCCCCAGCAGTTACAGATCTGAGTGAACTAGAGGAGGTAACGGTAAGATCCAACGTGGGAAGAACTGGGTCCCAGGCCTGGTTCAGCCACTCCCTGCTGTGGACAGCACACACTTCACCACACCTCAACGCGCCTGTGTCCCCGTCTGTGAAATGGGAACGATCGGATCCCTCTGCCTCACTGGAGGCTGTCAGGATTGAAGGAGACAGTGGATATTAACAAACACAAAACTTGTTAATTGCCAGGCACTCTGTGGCTATGAGATTACTAATGTTCTTTATACTTCCGGGGGCGGCGGGGGGGGGGGAGCAGTAGAATGTGGTTAAGAGCTCAGGATTCGGGTAAGACAGATCCCAGTTCAAATCCCAGCCAAGCTAATCACCAGCTGTGCCCCTCAGCGAGTTGCCTCATCTCAGTGAGGCTGCCGCTCCATCTGTAAAATGGGAATAGCGAGAGACAGTCCCAAAGGGGTTGTGACAAGGTGGGGAAAGCGCCGGGGCCATGCATGGGGGCAGAGCCACAGAACCGGTCAGTGGCGCTGACGGTCAACCCAGCCAGGCTCGGAGCCAGGACTCCTTTCAAGAACTCCTTTGTGCAAAGTATGATTGATTTTTACTGAAATTCAGTGTACAGCTATTTGGGGGCCATTTATCTTGTGTAAAGTGAGTCTCACATCTGTAAAGACATATTTCACTATAATCGCACGCACGCACACACACATACACACACACACACCCCTTGTCCTGCTAATTTAAACGTGAGTGATTGTCTTGTTGAAGGAGCAGGAAGATCTGTCATACGACCAGCATGTCAGTATTAGCAGCTCTCCCTCCCTCCCACGGCACCCCCTCCCCCAGCTTTTACATCCGAACTTGACAAGCCCCAGGAGCCCCATTCACAGGTCCTGTGCTGCCTTCTGGGCTCCTTTCCTCTTTTCTGTCTCCCCAGCAGACTGTAAGCTCCATGAGAGCAGGGCTGGCATCTGTCTTGTCCTGTTCTCCATCCCCAGTTCTCCACCCTGTGCCTGACACACAGCGGGTGCTCACTGATTGCCTGATAAACAAAGAAACCCTCGGGTAGGTTCCCGGGGAACAGAACTGGCCTGGGAAGGGGGCACTGACAGGCTGTCCCCTAGGGGGTGGCAGAGTCCTTCTACACACCCTGGGTTCTCTGTTGTCCCTTTTTCAAAACTCAAGGAAATGGTCTCTGGCTGGATCTCAGGCAGTTTCGGGGAGAAGGAAAGGAGAGCTTAGAAAGTGGAGCTGTCTGCTTCCTCTGGAGCAGGATGTCCCTTTCTTCGGCCCTCTGTTCCTCGTCCAGCTGCCCAGGACCCACAGCCCCACAGCAAACAAGCAAGCCCTCCTCCAGGACATTCAGGAGGCTCCGGTCAGCCCGAGTGGACCCTTCACTGGCTGGCAGAGGTCTGCTGAGTGATCCCACTCCCAGCCCAGGCACTGAGTTCATCTGAAAGTCAGTGTTAAGGGAAAGACAGACAGACATTCTCGCCCCTGCCAGTCTCCCAGGGATGCTGCACTGGTGCGGGGGGTGGGGGTGCGGGGAGCAGAAGCTGCCGGACCATTCGGAATTCTCCCCTTTCCCCATGACTTCCTGATGCCTCCAGAAAGTTAAACGGGGGCCAGAGGAAGGAGGAGGGTTCGCAGCAGGTTAAGGCTGGATGAAAAGAAAGGAGGCAGTCGCCACAGCCCCCATGGAGGCTGGAGCCGGTGTAAGGCTTCCGTGTGTGGGAGCCACTTCACTCTGGGCTAAGGATCACCCTGACTCGCAGGAATCAAAGGAGAGACCTGCCAGAAAAGCACTTTCAAAACCATAAAGCTTTCTATCAAATGCCCAGCATTCCAACAGCAACAGAGCTGAAATCCAGTAGAAGCATGTCAGGCAGGCTCCCCGCAGCTGTGCCCCTCCTCAGCCACTACCTATGGCTTCTCCCCCTTGGCAGACTACAGAACCTTCCTCCCTACTAGCCTTCCTGCCCAGAAATGGGGTGGGGGGTCCCGAGCCCCTAGGAAGGGAACGAGAAGATACTGAACACGATCAGATGTGGGCTGGAGTCTCTCTGAAGTAAATAAGGCAGAAGCCAATGAGAGCAGAAAAAAATGTCAAAATCCCTCCCCCTCCAAAACTTCTCCCGCCCCCGTGCTAACAAGAAGGGAGGGGGAGGGGGGGAAGGAACCACTGAAAAAACACGTAATGTTTGCCAGCATCTGATGTTGAGTACTGTGTCCTTTTTCTTTTAATTCCTTGAGATTTTAAAATAAACATCTTGACTGTTCTGATGAGATATGCATGCCTGCTTACATAAGGAAGTACAGAGTGTACCAAAACAGCAGACCCAAAAAAAGCATAAGCTATCAGGACAATGAGTACAGACGCCGGGCATTTTACAACAGGCCATGGCGTACAGTTTTATTTACAGTACCTCTTATCTGACAGAGAACAGTACACTGGCTGCCAATTCCAAAGGCCAGCACTGCGTGTTCTTTCACTCAAGGAGATGTGTACTCCCTCAGAGGAGCTGGAAGGCCTGCTCTCTCTCTAACACGTTCTTTCTCTCTCTCTCTCACCTTTATCAACAAAACAGACACTGATACAAAACCAGCACCTCCATAAGATACACACATTCAGGGGAGAGGGAAAAGGGAAAGCAGGCGGGCAGATGTGGGTTGCCTGGAAAACAACCAGCCCTTCTGATCGGCTCAGAATATGGTTCAAGGGTAGTTCTCCGTGACAACGAAAGAGGAGAAAGGTCCTCAGGGCCTGGCCTCACTACAGGATGGGGGTGGGGAGATGAACTAATGACACAGGGCCTCAATCAAAGGTAGGACTGAGAAAGCCACCAGGACAGTCTCCCTGGCTGGGTGACAGAGATCACTGAATGACTGGGGATTTCGGGCAGCAGGCTTTCCGATCTCTGGAAGTCAATTTCCCATCAATGACCTGCTAAGTGCCAGACACCTCACATCTGGCTAGAAGTCCATTCTGTAGAAGATGAGATCTTGGAATGGGTCAAAAGGAAGGGCTGAGGCATCTCTAGTCTGAGAGACCGTTTCTTAGCCTACCTAATACACATCATACTACCAGGAGGTTCTAGGGTACCCTGGCACCCTTGGCTTTCACTGCTCCTGTTCTCATATCTCACAGAGAAAACAGAGGTCCACCTTGTCCCTTATCCCTGCCACTCAGTTCGCAGCCCAGAGAGGCTTAGAAAACTCCTTTGTTGCCACTTTTAGCACCAGCAGTTAACCTGATAGGCTTAGAAACACAGTCCATGGCCCCCAGAAACACACACACTCAATATACAGCTGCCTAGTAGAGAAGAACCCCCAATTCTGGAATCAAACAAACACAGATTCAAGTCCTGGGTTCTACCATTTCTAGCTACCACCCTGGGTAAACTAATTATCTTCTCTGGACCAGTTTCTTCACCTGTAAAACTGGGCACAGAATATCTACTTCACAGGGTTGAGTGGTGATTCATTTAAATAGTGTATGTAAAGTCTTTCCCACCATGTCCGGCATCCAGCAACTGCTCAGTAAAAACTACTTGTCCTTAACATCATCTTTATTACCATTGCTTCCTCCCCCCAGTGTCAATGTCTGAGACCCACATAGACGTCAAATGCATGCAATAAACATATCATAACATTTAAAATATTCTTACCACCCCAGACCAAACACAAAGAGAAAAAAGGAAGGAGGAGAGACTCCCACTCTGGGTAAGTCTTCAGCAGACTTTCTCTGAGGAGTGGAAGATAAAGAAAGGCAAATGACAAGGATGGTTGTGCACCCCCAAGACACCCCCATACAAACCAACAATGTACAAGTAAAGACAGGGCCCGATCACCCTCCACTGGGAGAAGGTCAAAGAAATGGCCCATCTCCCCTCAGCTCCCAGCACTCACCGCCAAGTTTTGATGGGCGTTATCGTCCTCCTACTGAAATGAGTGCAAACCTATTTAAGGTGAATTATTTTAAATAAAATACAAGTTGGATGGTAAATCTGTTGCAATGAAAACAACATACAAATCTTCCTGAAATCTAAGAGTGCTGATGTAGGGGTTCACCCTACCACTGCCTTTAATCCCTTTCTTGCCCAGGCAACTTTCATGACTGGCTTAATCAAAGTATGGTGGGAATCAGTGCAATAGCACAAAAACCTCTCTAACCGTGGGAATGTCAGCCCTTGCTGTGGTGCAGTAGACTCTCTCCAGACACTCCGTGCCAACTCAGAGATCCCCCCGAGGTAAAGCCCTACAGTGGCTAGTGGCTAGACATGGCTTTGGGGTTCTGCCATTCACTGGTGGTATGGGCCTGGCATCAACTTTGTGGCCTTACCTCCCTCCTTAAAATGCGGTTATCTGTCCTCCTAAGAGAGTGTGAATAAGAACCTGTATGAAGTACCTGGCACACAGTAAGTGCCTAGATAGTTATTATGATTATGGAATAATTTCACTTCATCAAGTTGATGAGTTCCAGGAGACCAGCCTTTGGCCTGAGCCTTTAGGAACCCCAGTAATACTCCAGCCCCACAGCTCCCGGGAGAAGGCCCACCTGCAATGAGTATATGGCCCAGAAAGGTGAGCCACTGCATTCTCTGGGGCTCTTGAATGCATGGGCTTCAGCTGTTTGGGACGAGAGAAGAGGCCCTCCCAAGATGAGGCAGGAGGACAGCTGGCTCGAGGAGGGGTCTGCTGGCCAGCGGCACCCAGGGGCACCCAGCTTTCCTGCAGCAGCACAGAGAGAAATGGACCCAGAGCCCTGACTGTCCGTGCCTGAGCTGTGTGGCCTTGGGTGAGTCACTTCATTTCCCCATCTATAAATGACAAGTGTTTAGTTGAGACCTAAGGGAGAAGAAAAGATGACAGGGTGTAGTTGGAGAAGCAGCTGGAAGCACATGGCAAAGAAGGCTAAGCATGGCTGAAAAAGGGGCTCAAATGCTTACAACCTTGGTTATGGGACGATGGTGGCTGGATCAAGCTGGGGTTGGATCCAGCCAGGAGGTTCCCTCCCCAGGGGAAGACCTTTCTCTATCAGGCAGGCAAAGTGGGACGGACAGTCCAGACACTGAGAGAATCATTAGCCAGAGACAGCTGGCCTGAGCCAGCAAGGCAGAGGCTGACCCCTGAGTTCCAGGGAACACCCAAGCTTCCAGGTGTTCACGGCTTCATCCTGTAGCACTGCGGTCTTGGCTTTTGTAAGAAACTAAGGAAAAAGGCCAGAAAAACCCCAGTGGGGATTTCTGCCATGATTTTACTGGATATCCCCTCAACCCTTGGTCACCAACAATCGTCTTCCTCCCTGGTCCCCACTTGGGGATTCTCAGGTGAGAGGATCATAATGGAAAGAGGGCTTTCTGCTGGCATCTAGCAGCCTCAAAGCACTTTTTGTGACCTAAGCCTTTGTCCTCCTGCTCTCCACCTCAATTACCTTGCTCCTTCTACTGAAGCAGCTCCGGAGTTCCCTGTCTCGGGCCTTCACCCGAAATCTGGCATGGAGGGGAGGCCCCCCACCCCGCCCGCCTCCCAGGGTAAGGGTCATGAGCACTGCCTGGATGATGGGGAAAAGTAAAACCAGGCCACTCCAGGGGTGATGGCCAGAATCAAAACCCTGCCTACCCACAAATCACAAGCTGATGTTTACCACCACTCCAGTCCCCTAACATGCCCTGATACTCCCTCCAATTAAATTTTCCCTTGAGGTGCTTTCAGAGAAAAGGGAGGGCAGCCTTGCTCAGCCCTAACTGCATTCTGGCCCTCCCTCCCTTTCTCCTCGCAGGATCCTTCATTTCTCACTGACTGAAAAGCATGCCAAGGCCTCTCACAGCCCTGGGATCTCTTTGGGATCCGTATAGAGGGAATTCCTTTATCCCCACTCCTTTCAGAATCCCCTGCTCTCTCCCAACACCTGGCATCTTTCTCCAATTCCACTTGCAACCGTGTGTGTGTGTGTGTGTGTGTGTGTGTGTGTGTGTGTACTTTGTTTTTCAATTAAAATATCCTTAGGCATTCATATTTCAACAGGTGACAAGGAACAAAGCATTTCAGAGGGCTTCAAATGCTGTCACAGTGTGACAACCACCGGGCAGGGATCTGCATACAAGTGTCTGTTGACTATTCCCTTGGCTGTGACCTATAAGAGCCCTGCAGACAGAAACTTCTCTTCTCCTGAGAGCCCCACCAGGAAGCCATGCCACAGCCCTCACAGACATCCGGCCAGGCTGCCGGGAAGAGGCAGGACTGAGTCATTGTCAAGTCTATCCCTGGCTTTCAGGTCGACAGATTCCAGCTCAGGTGCCCACCAGCTGCATCAAGAGCAGAAGCAGTCTAACCTCTCTGAGCCTCGGTTTCCTCACCTGCTAAAGAGGTAATGATACATCCCTTGTATCCTACAAGGCGGACTGTGAAATTGCACAACTCCAGGGGGCACCACTCAGCCAGAAATGAGGCCACAAGCTTGTTAGGAAGTTCACATGAGATGATGCACGTGGAGGTGCCCAACAAGGGAACTGGCGTTTGGCAACTGCACCCTAACACTTCCCTTCCCACGATGCTACGGGTCCCGCGAGGGCTGCCCTGTGATGAGCAACGACGCTACTGCTGCTGCAGCACTGACGGTAATAATAAGAATACTGATAACTAACAGTTAGTGAACATTTATTACAAAATAAATAAGCGCCATACTAACTACTTTATGTGCCACATACCATTTTAACTCTGTCATCAATGCTAAGATTATCCCCATTTTATAGAGGTGAAAATTGAGGTTTGCAAAGCTTAGTTCACTGGTCCAAGGTCTCATAGCCAGTAAGTGTAAAGAAAGAGAAACAAACTCAATCAGGGTGACAGCATGGGAAGCCCACCTAACCATCAGGGCCTTTGATTATATAAAAGGTTAAAGAGTAAGAAGTTCAGGGCTTCCCTGGTGGTGCAGTGGTTGAGAGTCCGCCTGCCGATGCAGGGGACACGGGTTTGTGCCCCGGTCCGGGAAGATCCCACATGCCGCGGAGTGGCTGGGCCCGTGAGCCATGGCCGCTGAGCCTGGGCGTCCGGAGCCTGTGCTCCGCTACGGGAGAGGCCACAAGAGTGAGAGGCCCGCATACCGCAAAAAAAAAAAGAGTAAGAAGTTCATATTAAGGGGAGTAGAAAAGGGTCCCAGAGGCAATGTGCTCGAGGCCTCTGCTGTTCTCCATAGTCTGGCTCATCCCTGGAGGTAGGAGATCTTTCCCACCATCTCTGAGGCCACCTCCTCAGTTCATCCCTCTTCTTTAAAGAACAATCCTCCCCTCTTGGTCCAGAATGTGCCACTGCTGACCATCAGACAGGGCCTGGACTGATCTGGCTGTGCTGTGGACTCTGATGTACTACTCGACCTCCGTTTCTCCACCTGTAAAATGGACATCGTGTTCCCGCCCCCCCGCCCCCCGCCCCCTAAAGCTGTTAGGAGGAGGAATGAGTTCAAGATATGAAAATGTGCAGGGCTTGACGGAAGAAAAAGGTACCACCGATCTTCAAGATGGACTTCCAATAAAACCACAGTTGGGACTATCCTTCCATGATTGGCTCCCTTCCTGGGCATCCTCCTTTTGGCTTTTAAGCCAGCAAGATATTTTATCATAAAAAACAATCAATTGTATTCACTTAAAGTAGAAAAACGGCTTCTCACATTGATGAATGACAGCAAACTACAAAGAATGAAATAGACAAGGTTTTCTAGGTTGACCTTCAGTTAACCAGAAAGTCCCTTTCTTCCATCTTGCCTGAGCATCCTAGTGAATCCAGGCTCGACAGAGCAGATGCTCAATCTTGGCTCTGAGGTCTCTCCCCTTCCCCATCTCTGTCTGCATGTGCCCCTGTAATTTGCCCTTTACTCACTGCCCAAATTAGATCGTCCCCACCAAGAACAGCAGGTAAACCCAATTAGTTTAGGGCTGAATGTGTAAATTTTAGGGTAAGTTGTCCATCCTAGACTCCAGCATTGTCAGTTACTTTAAATTCATTGATACACACACACACACACACACACACACGCACATCTTGGGGGGGGAGGGGTGTTCTTCAAAACCAAGGCAGAAGCAACCAATCCACAGCTTCCACTGTCACTCTATTCTTGATGAACAGCTAGGAAAGAGGCCCATCACCTGGCTTGCCCGTCATAACACCCACCACCCCATCTCAGACCGGGGGCCCCAGGGACTGCCACACTCCCTCCCCTTCCTCAGGCCCCTCAGTGGCACCTTGAGGCTGCCGGTCTCTCCAGGCCTGCTGTGGCTTTCAGAAAACAGAGCATTTCTATTTTTAGCACTTCTCAGCCTAATAATACTCCCCAACACCCATTCAGCTTAATCACTTTATTGAGGACAAGAAGCAGGCTCTCCAGCCCGGGTGCTTCTGATGTTAGGAAGTAGTAAAATGTTCAAACTGGTTAAAAATGACACTCATTGGTTTGCCTTTGGTGTTTCTGAAACCTTAATTGTGGCTCAGGCTGTGGATCTAACGAAGCTTGCAGGTTTCAGAGTCTTTCTTCCTTACCACCCTGCACCATAATTGAGGTGTTACATTACAGCCACGGCATTGACAGTTCCAGGCTCAAAATTCAGAAGCCTTAAGACTCCACACTTTTCCAAACAGAAACATTGCCTGTCACACTTAATGCCCATTCTTAACATGAGCCATCAAGCCTGCCCCCCCAGGAAAAAAACCCTCGCCTTTTCTGGCTGACGTCATGCAAAAAGTCCAGGCAGGGTAAATATTTCCCATGTTAAGTCTTATTAAAGTGCATCTAACAACTAAAATGGCATCAAATTGCTGCTTGAAAACTGGAAGGTTTGTTTGGTGTCATTAGATGACCTGAAAATATGGTGAGTGCAGAACATAGGCTGTTGGCAGCTCTTCCAAAACTTCAGGGTGAGCTTTTGCAAGCATGCAGTCTGTGCCGCGTGAGCTAGGGGTTGGGAGAAGTGGGCAGCCAGGAAAGGACTGGAAACAGGAAAGGACTGGAAGCTGGAATTTTACCTCTGAGGTTAAGACCAGGGGCTTTGGAGGCAGGCAGACCTGCATTTACAGCCCCACTCTGCCTCTTCCTTGCTGGGCAATCCTGGGCAAGGAAACTCAGTTTCTTCATCCATAAAGTGGACATAACAATAGGGGTTGTCATAGGGGTTCTCGTGGGGATCACGTGAGATCATGCAATAAAGTGTCTGGCACAGTCCCGGGCACCTGTCAGCCCTCAGTAAATGTCGGCCACCCTTATAACTGTTGCCTTTGGCCTTCTCCCTTCTGCCGTGGGCGCCCTCTAAGACGAAGTGTTTGGTCTTTGTCTCTTCAGCCTTGCACAACCACAAAAAAGGAATCTGGCACTAAAATAGCTAACCATAGCCAGCTGTGCAGCCTCAAGGTCCTTGGACACGAGGGAGGGAGCCCCTGTGGGTTCACGGTGGCTGATGGAGGCTGTCCCAAAGCTGAAGCTTTGAGGCATGACTTCTCAGGCCCCTCCCAGCTAAACAGGCCACAGTCAGGTCCTAGGCCTGCAAACTCACCTGGACAAGGCTCCTCCACATTCCTGGGCTGCTCCCTCCCTTTCTTTCCTTCCTTCCTAGGCAAGGGGCTCTAGGCACCTTCATAAACTTCCTGCTCTTCAGAAGGCAGAGGCGGAATGCCTCATTAAGTTTCCTAGCTAATTTTACAATTTAACCAAACAACACATTCCTGCTTCGATGCAGCCAGCCTCTGACTGGGACAAATTTATCACTGTGAGATGGAGGAAGAAGATGGGCCAGGCCAGAGACTGAAGGCAGAGTCCTGAAAACTCAAGTGGGAGATGGAGAAGAGAAAAAATGGGCCACATACTTTTTTTAAAAAATAGCTCTACATTTGCTCACAGAGCAGAATTCTAGGCCGTGCCAGGCTGAGAAGTTAGGGAAGAAAGCCACGCAGGGCATGCGGTGTCAGAAAGATGGAGAGCTCTGTGACAATGACTCTCCCTGTCCCCCTGGGGGGCCGGGGGCTATATCTGGAAGCACAGTTACATGCTGTCCTCTGAGGGGCATGATTCAATGCAGGTGGGCAGCCGGCCAGAGGCCAGGAAGGGCCACCCAGAGGACAAGGTCAGCTTGGCAAGGCCCTGAGAAGTCCTTCCCAGGCCTGCTTAGCCCAGACCTGTGGGTGGCAGGCTCAGGCCCCGACCTGATTACGACTCTGGCTGGGGGTGTGGTACCAGGGAGGGTAGCATGTCTAAGAAAGTTTCACCATAAAGAATCCTCTGGGACAGAAAAGACTGTATTTACGCAGGCCCACACCTCACCCACTCAGGATGGACAGACCCCAGTTGAGACAGAGGGTGTGATTCCAGCCTTGTTACCTGCCATCAGGCCTGCTCTCAGCACACACGTCAGCAACGAAGATGCTGGCCTGTGAGTCTCCCTGCCTCCTGGTCAGCTGTCCCCAGGCTTCTGATGCCTGTACCCATCCCTCTCCATCCTATAGTCCAGAGCGTCTGATTCTGGACCCCAAATCTCAATCCATGTAAACCTGGCCCATCAGGGCTCTCCCAGGTGTGCCAGGTTGTTCTCATCAGGCCCCAACAAAGGGACCAGGCAATCGGAGCTGTTCAGGCAGAAATCCCCGATGGAGAGCAGCCTCCCAGAAGAGCTGCTCTCGAGGCCTTTGTCTCTCCTGGGCTCCTCTCTTAATGAAGAAATAAAATGAAGAGGATTCCAGCAAATCAAAAGTTTCAGGGAGTTCTCTCCTTACCTGGAGTTACCTTGTTACTGAAAACCACCGTGGCCTTGTATAATTACTCCAGCAAAATGCTCGCTGCAGCCGCCAATGAGCTCCCGGCGCTCCATTAGCTTGTAATAGTCAGTGAGACCCACCGAGCTTTAATCCCACTACCCCAGAAGACTTCCCATCCCAACTACCTAATGAAAAGTTTAGAACTTCCTTTTTTTATCCTTTTCTCAGGCAAGCAAAAGAATTCCAATCAAAATAAGATGGTTGGTCGGGAGGAGAAGGGAGCGTGTTAATTACCGGGGAAAAGTCTAGAAGATATGTCTTCGTGAGGTTGAATCCTGGAGAGGACCCAAGGGAAGCAGTGCCAACCTCCGCCTTCACGCCGCACACACAGGGGCCTCACCATGTGGTCTGAGAAGGTGGGCGGGGCCCTGGGGGCCTCAGCCTAAGAAATTCCTCCCCCTTCCTCCATACCCTCCAGGGCAGCCAAGTCTCTGTCCTCAACCTTAGAGGCGCAGCCCTCTAAGCTCTGTGTTCTCAACCTGGGCTTCGTGGAGCCTGGGCACTCACGACATATTCTGGAGTTCATCTAGTCTTTTTTTTTTTTTTTTGCGGTACGCGGGCCTCTCACTGTTGTGGCCTCTCCCGTTGCGGAGCACAGGCTCCGGACATGCAGGCTCAGCAGCCATGGCTCACGGGCCCAGCCGCTCCGCGGCACGTGGGATCTTCCTGGACTGGGGCACGAACCTGCGTCCCCTGCATCGGCAGGCGGACTCTCAACCACTGCGCCACCAGGGAAGCCCCAGCTTTTTATTTTTAATGCAGTGTTTCTCAACCTGCAGCCCAAGGAGGGTATTAACATCCTTAGAACTCTGAGGATTCTCCAGTATGAGAAACTGGGCTTTAAGCCTCTTCAAGACAGCTATGGGCAGAGGAGGGGGAGGAAGAGGAGGAAGGGGAGGGAAGAGACACCTGCCCGACTGGCTCTTGCTCACAGAAGTTCTTGCTTCTTCTTGTCCAAAGAAGCAGATCCACTGCCCACCACAAAGCTCCATGTGGACATTACAGCAAGCAGCCCATGAAAATCCCAGGAACCTCCTTCCTGAAGCCGTTCCTCATCACCCTGGACCTTGGGAGTTTTTCCCTCCTGTAAACTGCTGCACTCACTCTTTCCCCTTGTGGTGATGGGGGCACACCCAGCCTTGCTGGGGGCTCACATCATACCCTCAGCCAGACCGACAGCCCCTGGAAGGTAAGGACCCTGGCTGCAGGCCCTCTGTCTGTCCCGCCAGGCTTTGCATCAGCTGGCCCTCACTGGCCATCAGCTAACTGAAGAACTCATTCATGAACAATTTTACCCCCAAAGACAGTCACATCTAGTGACCCAGAAGAGTCACCGAGGTTTCTCTGCTGCCCCAAGCTTTACCATCTGGTTCCCATTTGGTTGATGTTTTGGTCCCCGGACAAGGCTCCAGCATCCCCAGCACACGCCTGGGGAAGAGGCGGTTGTTGCAGAACAGACAGAATGAGTCTCAGGCCAAGTGGTCCAGCTCCACTGGACAGAATCCGGAAGATCAGGGAGGCCGTGATCTTCCTGCCGCGTCTCACTCCAAAACTGAAGTCTGAAGAGCTAGCGACGCCCTGAGTCGTCACAGGTCCCACGTTTCGGGGATGCAGCACTGGTCAGCGGCCCCTTTCACTCCTGATTCAGCATCACTGAGCACAGAGCCTCCTCCCCCCAGGAGCAGAGCGTGCAGCGGGGTCTCCGTGCAGATGAGAGCACCGGTGCCGGCTCCCTGGTCCTGCCCCTCCTCTCCGTGTGGCGCGGCCGTGGGGTGTAGGAATGCGCACATGACACAGCCAAGCTCTCACCTGGGTAGGGGGGCCAAATACCCACAGACCCTCCAGCAATGCTCCCAGAACCCACTGCCCTGCAAGGTGATGGGGAGGGGTAACAGCCACCACGGCAGCTACAACTGAACACACGTGACTCGGGCAGAGCAGAAAGAGGCTCATAAGCCTCACACCTGCTCCTGGTGGCCCAGATGCAAGGCCCTGAGCAGTAGCCAATGACCCCATCCCGCCCCCAGGACCGCTGGGGACAGAGACTCACTGGCTCTCCCTGTCTCAGCCCCCCAGTCACTGAGACACTGGTTATCTTTACAAACAGGAAAGCAAGCCTTTGGGCCAGCACCGCAGTGCGGTATACTGGAAAAGTAAGGGGCAGAGAGCCCTGGCTAGGAATCCAGCTTCGCCACTCCTGGCTGTGCGACCTTCCACAAGTTACTTCCATTCTTTAAGCCTTAGTGTCCTCACCAGTAAAATGGGACCAGCACAACTACCTTGCAAGGTCAGCATACGATAAGTGAGTTCAGACATGGAGAAGGCCAAGCACCATGCCTGGAACACAGTAGGCATCCAATACGTATACTGTAGTGATTTTTCTTTCCTCCCCCTGGCCCAGCCATGCCTCCAGAGCCATTCATTTCTTCAACAGTATTTACTGAGAGCCTGCTGTGTGTCAGGCTGTGGGGATGCCACCGAGCACGCCACCGATAAGGTCCTGCCCCCTCGTCCAGAAGGCTGACCCCCAGGGCTGGAAGGATGCAGGGTAGCGCTTTGGGGCTATTCCCACCAGGCGCCTCACCACACACTCACCCATTAGTTTATTCAAAACACTGAGTTATAACCACCTTGCAGGTCACTCTGCTAGGTAGTATGGGAGACATAAATAAATCACATGTTCTGAAGAAGCTTAGAGTCTAGTAGGCGAAAAAGGACAAGCAAATAAGTAGCGAAGAAGGTGACAGGTGCCATAAGAGGGGATAGATAAATGGCTATAGGCAATCAGATGGGGGGTGGCCTCTTGTCCTGCCCAGACAGATGCAGCCCATGGCTGAGCCGGCTGACTTTAAAAAGAGAAGAGAAAAAGGATCACTTGCCTGGCTGGCACCGTTCCTAGCACGGGAAACGGGCAGGATCTATTTAAAATGGCTAGAGGCAGGTTAGAGCCTTTTCTGGCAATTCCCAAAACTCGTGCTTCCTCGAGCTGACTGGATAGTGGGACAGACCGAATCCTGTCAAAATCCTACAGATCTTTAAAAAAAAATCATTTAGCTGTTGCCGGGATGATAAAAGAACCCTGCCATTCAAAGGAAGGGTCCGCATGGTGGGGGAAGGTGGAGCTGGTGGGGGAGAGGAGGAGGAGATTGAGAAAAAAGGGAAACGCCCCCCAAATATGGATCAGGGCAACCGGCAAGGGAAATTTATGCATCGTAGTGGCTTTACTACCTAATTAATTCAGTAATTTCAAAAACAATTTTATTTATGTTCCATTTACATCAAAAGTTAAAAAAAAATTGTACTGATGCTAAAATAATACCTCAAGGCGTCTATTTTTAATCAGTTAAAAAAATTGGGGGTGGGGGCTCTGGAAAAAAAAGCAGCCCTGGGTTTCTATACAATCTCTCCCGGGCAGACCACCAACCCTGAGAGAGAGAGAGAGAGGGAGAGAACACAGCCAAGCCCTCTCTGAGAGCCTTCCTGGCTGCCGAACACCGAGCTTGTCAAAAAAAACAAATCCATAATGGCCCGAGGCTCCTCTCCAATCTATTTTCTGCTCAGCTGGTTTTAAATGAAGTTATTATGAGTCATTAAAACACCCGCAAGCCAGTGGAAGTCAGCCAATTACAATTTTAAATTTAGCCTGTTCTCTGCCCCATTCTCTTGTTTTCTTCCTTTGCCCACAGAACACTGCTGCTGTTATTTCTTCCCTCCCTTCCTCTGCCCAAAGTGGAAGAGACAGTTATGAAAATGCAGAGTATTGCACGGAACGCAGAACCATTCATAGGAAACCCAAATTATTACATTAAAAAATGCAAGATTTCTGCCCCCTCCAAAGTCAACCCCATGTCCCACCTCAGCCCACTGGATTCCTCGGAAACTCTAGACTCGATCCTAGAGATCATGGGGCTATTTTTAAAAATAAAAAGGTTCTTGAGGGGCTTCCCTGGTGGCGCAGTGGTTGAGAGTCTGCCTGCCGATGCAGGGGACACGGGTTTGTGCCCCGGTCCGGGAAGATCCCACATGCTGCGGAGCGGCTGGGCCCGTGAGCCATGGCTGCTGAGCCTGCGCGTCCGGAGCCTGTGCTCCGCAACGGGAGAGGCCACAACAGTGAGAGGCCCGTGTACCGCAAAAAAAAAATAAGGTTCTTGAGTGGGGTCCTGTTGAGAGACATTTCCATCCATCCCACCAAATCAACATGTTCATGGTTGAATCCAAGAGAGGGAAACATACCACCCATATCTGAGAATTAATAACAAACAATGAAGTTGAAATTCAAAGGTAACGCAGGCTTTGCAATCGGGCATGAATGTCGGGGGAAGTCACTAGATATGATGAGCTCATTTAGTTTTTAAATCTGCAAGGTAATGGTCTGTGCGGAGCCATTACAGCAAAGGAACAATTTTGAGTATTTCACGTAAACGTTTCTTCTCAATCTCTTTTTTCCACGTGTGCACCCACAAACACATGTGCACACACATATACACCCACAAACACATGTGCACACACATCTACACCCACAAACACATGTGCACACACATATACACACAGCTGCCCCTCATTATTGGGAACATAACTGTAGCTTTCCCACATCTTCCAAGGAGTAAACAGTGTCCTTGCCAAAAAACTGTCCAATCCTACTTCCTCCCCCAACCCTAATTAATGGATGAGTCTGGAAGCTCAGCAGAACAGGCCCCTAGACCTCTAGGTACACTTTGCATCACCTCCAGGACCCTTCACCTTCCTGGTTCCTCTCCAAGACACACGCGCACACGTGCACACATGCACGCACGCGTACAGACCATGAGAGGACCAGTGCTTTGCCCCAGTCAGACACAACTCTACAGCCCAGGCAGATGGAGCACCTAGGAAAGGGGTGGCTACCATGTTGTCTCATTGAGAGTCCCTGAAGGCCAGGGTGCAGGCAGGATGCTGCCATGTGTACTGATCTACCTAGCGTCTCTGGGTGAGATGGGACTTAGGGTTGGTCTGTGGCTCCCAGACAGGCTCATTGAGAAGAGGGAATGAAATACAGAGGCATCCACCAGATCCGATGGGACCAATGGCAATTTAACAAAAGCGGGAGGATTTGTCCTGACCCTTGTAGAATGCAAACCTGAGGCCTGCAAACACAGCTGCCCCATGCTCTGAGGGTCCCCAGAGCAGGGCCGATGTCATCATCCTATCCTTAGCCTTGAATTTCCCCATTCAGTTGCTCCAACTCTGGGGGCCTCAACTGGCAGCTCTTCATGGTGTTTATGGAGGACCCATCTTCCTGAAGCTCATAAAACAGAAGCTTCAGCACCCACCCCACCCCGATACTGCATGGACCTATTCCCTGGGAGGGGCTCTCACATTTGATATTCATAATCTTTTTATTTTTTTCTTTTTTGTTTTTAAATTTTATTTATTTTTATACAGCAGGTTTTTATTACTTATCTATTTTATACATATTAGTGTATACATGTCAATCCCAATCTCCCAGTTCATCCCACCACCACCCCCCACCCCCACACTTTCCCTCCTTGGTGTCCATGCATTTGTTCTCTACATCTGTCTCTATTTCTGCCTTGCAAACCAGTTCACCTGTACCATTTTTCTAGGTTCCACGTATATGCGTTAATATACGATATCTGTTTTTCTTTCTGACTTACTTCACTCTGTATGACAGTCCGTAGCTCCATCCACTTCTCTACAAATGACCCAATTTTGTTCCTTTCTACGGTTGAGTAATATTCCATTGTATATATGTACCACATCTTCTTTATCCATTCATCTGTCGATGGGCGTTTAGGTTGCTTCCATGACCTGGCTATTGTAAATAGTGCTGCAATGAACATTGGGGCGCATGTGTCTTTTTGAATCATGGTTTTCTCTGGGTATATGCCCCATAGTGGGATTGCTAGGTATTATGGTAATTCTATTTTTAGTTTTTTAAGGAACCTCCATACTGCTCTCTATAGTGGCTGTATCAATTTATATTCCCACCAACAGTGTAAGACGGTTCCCTTTTCTCCACACCCTCTCCAGCATTTGTTGTTTGTAGATTTTCTGATGATGCCCATTCTAACCAGTGTGAGGTGATACCTCATTGCAGTTTTGATTTGCATTTCTTTAATAATTAGTGATGTTGAGCAGCTTTTCATGTGCCTCTTGGCCATCTGTATGTCTTCTTTAGAGAGATGTCTATTTAGGTCTTCTGCCCATTTTTTGATTAGGTTGTTTGTTTTTTTAATATTGAGCTGCATGAGCTGTTTATATATTTTAGAGATTAATCCTTTGTCTCTTGATTCATTTGCAAATATTTTCTCCCATTCTGAGGGTTGTCTTTTCATCTTGTTTATAGTTTCCTTTGCTGTGCAAAAGCTTTTAAGTTTCATTAGGTCCCATTTGCTTATTTTTGTTTTTATTTCCATTACTCTAGGAGGTGAGTCAAAAAAGATCTTGCTGTGATTTATGTCAAAGAGTGTTCTGCCTATGTTTTCCTCCAAGAGTTTTATAGTGTCTGGCCTTATATTTAGGTTTTTAATCCATTTTGAGTTTATTTTTGTGTATAGTGTTAGGGGGTGTTCTAATTTCATTCTTTTACATGTAGCTGTCCAGTTTTTCCAGCGCCACTTATTGAAGAGACTGTCTTTTCTCCATTGTATATCCTTGCCTCCTTTGTCATAGATTAGTTGACCATAGGTGTGTGGGTTTATCTCTGGGCTTTCTATTCTGTTCCATTGGTCTATATTTCTGTTTTTGTGCCAGTACCATATTGTCTTGATTACTGTAGCTTTGTAGCATAGTCTGAAGTCAGGGAGTCTGATTCCTCCAGCTCCGTTTTTTTTCCCTCAAGATTGCTTTGGCTATTCAGAGTCTTTTGTCTCCATACAAATTTTAAGATTTTTTTTGTTCTAGTTCTGTGAAAAATGCCATTGGTAATCTGATAGGGATTGCACTGAGTCTGTAAATTGCTTTGGGTAGTATAGGCATTTTCACAATATTGAGTCTTCCAACCCAAGAACATGGTATATCTCTCCATCTGTTTGTGTCATCTTTGATTTCTTTCATCAGTGTCTTATAGTTTTCTTAGTACAGGTCTTTTACCTCCTTAGGTAGGTGTATTCCTAGGTATTTTATTCTTTTTGTTGCAGTGGTGAATGGGATTGTTTCCTTAATTCCTCTTTCTGATCTTTTGTTGTTTGTGTATAGGAATGCAAGAGACTTCTGTACATTAATTTTGTATCCTGCAACTTTACCAAACTCATTGATTAGCTCTAGTAGTTTTCTGGTGGCATCTTTAGGATTATCTATGTATAGTAACATATCATCTGCAAACAGTGACAGTTTTACTTCTTCCTTTCCAATTTGGATTCCTTTTATTGCTTGTTATTCTCTGATTGCTGTGGCTAGGACTTCCAAAACTATGTTGAGTAATAGCGGTGATAGTGGACATCCTTGTCTTAGAGGAAATGCTTTCAGTTTTTCACCATTGACAATGATGTTTGCTGTGAGTTTGTCGTATATGGCTTTTATTATGTTGAGGTAGATTCCCTCTATGCCCACTTTCTGGAGAGTTTTTATCATAAATGGGTGTGGAATTTTGTCAAAAGCTTTTTCTGCATCTATTGAGATGATCACATGATTTTTATTGTTCAATTTGTTAATATGGTGTATCACATTGATTGATTTGCGTATATTGAAGAAGCCTTGCATCCCTGGGATAAATCCCACTTGATCATGGTGTATGATCCTTTTAATGTGTTGTTGGATTCTGTTGCTAGTATTTTGTTAAGGATTTTTGCATCTATATTCATCAGTGATATTGGTCTGTAATTTTCTCTCTTTTTTTTGTAGTATCTTTGTCTGATTTTGGTATCAGGGTGATGGTGGCCTCATAGAATGATTTCGGGAGTGTCCCTTCCTCTGCAATTTTTTGGAAGAGTTTGAGAAGGATGGGTGTTAGGGCTTCTCTAAATGTTTGACAGAATTCACCTGTGAAACTATCTGGTCCTGGGCTTTGGTTTGTTGGAAGACTTTTAATCACAGTTTCAATTTCATTACTTGTGATTGGTCTGTTCATATTTTCTATTTCTTCCTAGTTCAGTCTTGGAAGGTTATACCTTTCCAAGAATTTGTCCATTTCTTCCAGGTTTCCTTTTTATTGATATAGTGTTGCTTGTAGTAGTCTCTTATGATGCTTTGTATTTCTGCAGTGTCTGCTGTAACTTCTTTTTCATTTCCAATTGTATTGATTTGAGTCCTTTCTCTCTTTTTCTTGATGAGTCTGGCTAAAGGTTTATCAATTTTGTTTATCTTCTCAAAGAACCAGCTTAGTTTAATTGATCTTTGCTATCGTTTTGTTTCTATTTCATTTATTTTTGCTCTGATCTTTATGATTTCTTTCCTTCTACTAACTCTGGGTTTTGTTTGTTCTTCTTTCTCTGTTCCTTTATGTGTACGGTTAGATTGTTTATTTGAGATTTTTCTTGTTTATTGAGGTAGGATTGTATTACTATAAACTTCCCTCTTGGAAATGCTTTTGCTGCATCCCATAAGTTTTGGATTGTCGTGTCTTCATTGTCATTTGCCTCTAGGTGTTTTTTGATTTCCTCTTTGATTTCTTCAGTAATCTTTTGGTTATTTAGTAATGTATTGTTTATCCTCCATGTGTTTGTGTTTTTTACAGTTTTTTTCCCTGTAATTTATTTCTAATCTCATAGTGTTGTGGTCGGAAAAGATGCTTGATATGATTTCAGTTTTCTTAAATTTACCGAGGCTTGATTTGTGACCTAAGATGTGATCTATCCTGGAGATTGTTTTGTGTGCACTTGAGAAGAAATTGTAATATGTTGTTTTTGGATGGAAAGCCCTATAACAACCCAATCCAAAAATGGGCAGAAGACCTAAATAGACATTTCTCCAAAGAAGATATACAGATTGCCAACAAACACGTGAAAGAATGCTCAACATCCCTAATCATTAGAGAAATGCAAATGAAAACTACAATGAGGTATCACCTCACACCTGTCAGAATGGCCATCATCAAAAAATCTACAAACAGTAAATGCTGAAGAGGGTGTGGAGAAAAGGGAACCCTCTTGCACTGTTGGTGGGAATGTAAATTGATGGAGCCATTATGGAGAACTCTATGGAGGTTCCTTAAAAAACCAAAAATAGAATTACCATGATACCCAGCAATCCCACTACTGGGCATATACCCAGAGAAAACCATAATTCAAAATGACACATGCACCCCAATGTTCACTGCAGTGCTATTTACAATAGCCAGGTCACGGAAGCAACCTAAATGCCCATCGACAGACAAATGGATAAAGAAGATGTGGTACATATATACAATGGAATATTACTCAGCCATAGAAAGGAACAAAATTGGGTCATTTGTAGAGAAGTGGATGGAGCTAGAGACTGTCATACAGAGTGAAGTAAGTCAGAAAGAGAAAAACAAATATCATATATTAAAGCATATATGTGGAACCTAGAAAAATGGTACAGACGAACGAGTTTGCAAGAAGAAACAGAGACACAGATGTAGAGAACAAACGTATGGACACCAAGTGGGGAAAGTGGGTGTGTGTGTGTGTGATGAATTGGGAGATTGGGATTGACATATATATAGCAATATGTATAAAATGGATAACTAATAAGAACCTGCTGTATAAAAAAGTGAATAAAATTAAATTTAAAATAAATAAATAAATATCAATTAAATCTATCTGGTCTATTGTGTCATTTAAAGCTTGTGTTTCCTTATTAATTTTCTGTTTGGACGATATATCTTTTGGTGTAAGTGAGATGTTAAAGTCCCCCACTATTATTATGTTACTGTCGATTTCCTCTTTCATAGCTGTTAGTATTTGCCTTATGTATTGAGGTGCTCCTATGTTGGGTGCATATATATTTATAATTGTTATATCTTCTTCTTGGATTGACCCCTTGATCATTATGTAGTATCCTTCCCTGTCTCTTGTAACATTCTTTATTTTAAAGTCTATTTTATGTGATAGGAGTATTGCTACTCCAGCTTTCTTTTGATTTCCAATTGCATGGAATATCCTTTTCCATCCCCTCACTTTCAGTCTGTATGTGTCCCTTGGTCTGAAATGGGTCTCTGGTAGACAGCATATACATGGATCTTGTTTTTGTATCCATTCAGTGAGTCTATGTCTTTTGGTTGGAGCATTTAATCCTTTCACATTTAAGGTAATTATTGATATGTGTGCTCCTATTACCATTTTCTTAATTGTTTGGGCTTTGTTTTTGTAGCTCTTTTTCTTCTCTTGTGTTTCCCACTTAGAGAAGTTCCTTTAGCATTTGCTGTAGAGCTGGTTTGATGGTGCTGAATTCTCTTAGCTTTTGCTTGTCTGTAAAGGTTTGATTTCTCCATCAAATCTGAATGAGATCTTTGGCAGCTAGAGTAATCTTGGTTGTAGGTTCTTCCCTTTCATCACTTTAAATGTATCGTGCCACTCCCTTCTGGCTTGTAGAGTTTCTGCTGAGAAATCAGCTGTTAACCTTATGGGAGTTCCCTGGTATGTTATTCGTCATTATTCCCTTGCTGCTTTTAATAATTTTTCTTTATCTTTAATTTTTGTCAATTTGATTACTATGTGTCTAGGCGTGGTTCTCCTTGGCTTTATCCTGCCTGGGACTCTCTGTGCTTTCTGTACTTGGGTGGCTATTTCCTTTCCCATGTTAGGGATGTTTTTGACTATAATCTCTTCAAATATTTTCTCAGGTCATTTCTCTCTCTCCTCCTTCTGGGACCCCTATAATGCGAATGTTGGTGCGTTTAGTGTTGTCCCAGAGGTTTCTTGGGCTGTCTTCATTTCTTTTCATTCTTTTTTCTTTATTCTGTTTGGCGGCTGTGAATTCCACCATTCTGTCTTCCAGGTCTCTTATCCGTTCTTCTGCCTCAGTTATCCTGCTATTGATTCCTTCTAGTGTATTTCTCATTTCAGTTATTGTATTGCTCAACTCTGTTTGTTTGTTCTCCTTTTTTGTTTGTTTGTTTTTGTTTTTATTTTTGGTCGTGCTGGATCTTCATTCTGTGTGAGGGCTTTCTCTAGTTGCAGCAAGCGGTGCGCGGGCTTCTCATCGTCGTGGCTTCTCTTGTTGCAGAGCACGGGCTCTAGGTGTGCAGGCTTCACGTGTTGTGGCACACGGGCTCTAGAACGCAGGCTTAGTAGTTGTGGCTCATGAGCTTAGTTGCTCCACGGCATGTGGGATCTTCCCAGGCCAGGGATCGAACCCATGTCTCCTGCATTGGCAGGTGGATTCCCAACCACTGCTCCACCAGGGAGGCCCTGTTTGTTTGTTCTTTAATTCTTCTCAGTCTTTGTTAAACATTTCTTGCATCTTCTCGATCCTTGCCTCCATTCTTTTTCCAAGGTCCTGGATCATCTTCACTATCATTATTCTGAATTATTTTTCTGGAAGGTTGCCTACCTCCAATCCATTTTGTTGTTTTCGTGGGGTTTTATCTTGTTCCGTATCTGGTACATAGTCGTCTGACTTTTCATTTTGTCTATCTTTCTGTGAATGTGGTTTTCATTCCACAGGCTCCAGGACTATAGTTCTTCTTCCTTCTGCTGTCTGCCTCTGGTGGATGAGGTGATCTAAGCGGCTTGTGCAAGCTTCCTGATGGGAGTGACTGGTGGTGGGTAGAGCTGGGTGTTGCTCTGGTGGGCAGAGCTCAGTAAAACTTTAATCTGCTTGTCTGTTGATGGGTGGGGCTGAGTTCCCTCCCTGTTGGCTGTTTGGCCCGAGGCAACCCAGCACTGGAGCCTAGAGGCTCTTTGGTGGGCTAATGGTGGACTGCAGGAGGGCTCAGGCCAAGGAGTATTTCCCAGAACTTCTGCTGCCAGTGTCCTTGTCCCTGTGGTGAGCCACTGCCACCCCCCGCCTCTGCAGGAGACCCTCCAACACTAGCAGGTAGGTCTGGTTCAGTCTCCTATGGGGTCACTGCTCCTTCCCCCTGGGTCATGATGTGCACAGTACTTTGTGTGTGCCGTAAAGAGTGAAGTCTCTGTTTCCCCCAGTCCTGTTGAAATCCTGCAATCAAATCCCGCTAGGCTTCAAAGTCTGATTCTCTGGCAATTCCTCCTCCCATTGCCGGAACCCCAGGTTGGGAAGCCTGACGTAAGGCTCAGAACCTTCACTCCAGTGGGTGGACTTCTGTGGTATAAGTGTTCTACAGTTTGTGAGTCACCCACCCAGCAGTTATGGGATTTGATTTTATTGTGATTGCGCCCCTCCTACCATCTCATTGTGGCTTCTCCTTTGTCTTTGGATGTGGGGTATCTTTTCTGGTGAGTTCCAGTGTCTTCCTGTCAATGATTGTCCGGCAGTTAGTTGTGATTCTGGCACTCTCGCAAGAGGGAGTGAGCGCGTGTCCTTCTACTGCACCATCTTGAACCAGTCTCCCATAATCTTTTTCTGAGAGTGGGCACCGCAAATTGTGGAAGCCTCAGGCCCCACCAAACCCAGATGTTCCCCACAAGTACAAAGAATTTAGTAACAGGGTATTCCCTTATTCAACAAGTACTCATCAAAAGCCTTCTATGTGCCGGGCACCATGCCAGGCCACTGGGGTGTGGGGGTGAACACTTCCCAGGTGCCTGGTGGGCTCTGTACACAGGTGCATGGTACAGACCTCTGAAAGCACCATGCCAGCAAGGTGTACTTTTTAGTGGCAAAGTCCAGTAAGAATCTTGCAAAACCTAACCCTGCTCATCCACTTGCCCATGCTCAGCTCAACTTAAGAAAACATCCAGGGACCTAGGAAAAGCAGGAACCAAGCCAGAGAAGCCCCACTCTGGTCCCTGAGAGGCAAGGGACAGGAGTGCTGGGAGCACTCTGGAGTCCTCCCCAGGCCTTCTGGGACAGAGTAACAATTAGTTCCCCACCTCAACCACCGCCCAACTTCCAAGCTAAGAAACTCGGAGCTGTGAGAGAGAAGGCCAACCAAGATGGAGGGAGACAAAGTCTAATGAAGACACAAGAAGGAAGACACGAAATGCACAGGAGCATTGAGAAAAGGCCCAGGCCAACACAGATGCAAAGACAGGGACGAAGAGATGGAGTGACATGAAAGGAGACTGGGGAAAAAATGGAAGCGAGGAGAAATGCAGAGCTGAAAAATAAACACCTGCCACCAGAGAGAGCTCAGAAGACAGCACCGAGAAGAACAGCCAGCAGAGAGTGCCGTCACTACATGGTCTGGAGGCAGCTGGTCTATCGGGCACAGCCCTGGACACTGGGACCCAGGCACAGCCTGGGTAGAGAGCAAGGGCACGAGGGCTGAGGAGAGAAGAGGGCAAGGGAGGACCACCTAGGAATCCTGGCAGGGTGCACATCCGGGAAGGTGAGAAGACCCCGGATATAAGAAAATGTCATCACCTTCGGGTGGATCCCACACCAACATCCTACCCTGCAACCTTGTTAGCCGTCCATCCTCAGAAAAAAATAAGGGCCAGCAAAGCAGCCCAGAATGTAGAAGGTCGGTGGGAGCGAGAGAGAGGGAAAGAGAGAACAGGAGAACAGATAGACAGACGGGATGTCCCAGCATCCATCTCTCGAGGGCCATTCATTTCCTGACAGGAACGTCATTATCTTGCTCGACAGAATCCTATGGTACGAAAGGGAGTATGGGGGAGAGAAGCCACCCTATTTTGGGATAGAAAAATCAGAGAGAGAGAAACAGAGGGAGAAAGAAGGTTATTACATAATTTCCACTTTCTTCCCTCCACCCTTAATGTTCTATCTGACAGGCTCCTCTCTTAGGGGGGAAAAATGACAAATCCAATCCAAAATTCAACAGCCTGTGCTCTGTTCGGAGAGCACACAGTGTACTGTACAGCCCATAAAACTCCAAACAGCCTCCAGACACTGCCGCAATCGTCCTCCATCAAAACACTTTGTCTTGCATACAAAAATAAGATACAGCGCTGAACGGAATACAAAATCAGCCCATTACAGTACAGGGAGACTGCTACTTAGCAACGAGGGGGCTCTAAAGCCTCGATGCTCTACAGGAAGCAAAATCTGTCGAGCCTGTTGGGCAAATGATAAACATTAGCAGTATTAAAAAACACAAAAGCCATGTAAATGGATAGACATAATGTGGAAATGAATTTATAGAATAAATTGGGAGGGGGGACTCAAGCCTAGGGGGAGAGGCTGGGCTCCAGAGGGGTAGATGCACGAGCTTCCCAAACCCCTGCTAAGGCACCATATGGAGGGAGAGACATGTGGATTTGGGGGGAGGGCTATGTGAACCCCCTTTTCACACAAGGGCTCTAGGTGAAGGGGTGGGAGAGAAGTGGTGAAAACACTGTTTAATACAATGATCTGCGATGAACTTTCCAAACTTCCTCTGTGCAGCTGGCCCCACGTGACATCTTCAGGGCCGGGGGACCCAGGCACACACCTCCAGCAGCACTGCGGTGGGGAGATGGGCGGGCTTTATCTGCCCCGGGGCCAGCATCGCACCCAATGCCGTCACAGGACCTGTCACTTGCTGTAAACAACATCCTTGACCAAAAAAAAAAAAAAAACCAACCCAGAAAACAAAACCAAAAACACCCCATCTGGGCTGGAAACACCAGTATATTTCATCAGGTAAAGGGGAAAAATACCCTGGCTGTGAATCAGCAGCGGGGTTTCGGTTCTCCGCCAAAACGGGAGCTAAAAGGCAAAGCCATATTCTTCTGGTCTCCTTTTAGGCTCTTGAGGCAGAAAGGGAGAAGGGGCGGGGGTGGAGGAGAGCGGGGAATGGGGAGGAGAGGGGGAAGAAATGTATTTTTCATCAGCCAGTATATAATTTATAAACAGCACTAAACAGTTTTTGTTTTCTTTCTCGTCTCTCCCGTGTACGGGCTTGGACAGCAGTCAAGGCTGCGTTAATTTCTGCTTTGGGTACAGTGTGTTCTTGGAGGCACATCTGCAAGCGATCATAAACTCTCTGGAATGCTGGCAGAACATCCAGACCTGCCGGCAGGCCGGTGACGACACCACTCTGGGAAAAAGTTCGGGAAGCAGGCCAGGTTCAGAGCAGGGAGGGAGAGAGGGGAGCGTGCTGGAGAGAGAGCCGGGGAACGTAGCTTCTCTTCCCTCTTCCTGTGCCCCCATCACCCAAGAGGACCAAGGGGAAGGCAGGCTCTGAGCCACTCACATGCCATCTTAACCCAAACCCTCCATCGTGCCCAGCTCTGCAGGCATGCTGAGTGAGGCTGAGGTCCTGAGAAGTTTCTTCTTGGTTATCTCCTGGTTTTACCCTGATGGCAGAAAGCCAACCAGAAGAAGGGAGTGAGCAGAGAGGGAGCAAATGGACCCTGGGTTCCAAGCTGCCTGGATAACCCGACTCTTGCTTTTAGCAGATGCCTGATCTGAGAAGAGAGAGGGGAGTGAGAGGAAGAAGCTGCAAGGTCAGGAGAAGCCATCTTTGCATCCTGAGATTCCTCTCCATCATCGTCACGGGGACCAGCTCATCTCCCGGCCTCGCAGTCACAGGGCATAGTCCAGTTACCTCGTTCCCCCACATGTTCTCTGTCTTTGGGAGGAAGGACCCTGAACCTCAAAGCTTAGTGTTCCCAAAAGAAAAAACAAGGGGGACAAGTACAACCCACAGATCTCTGACATCTCGTGAAAGTTTGTTTCTTCCATCTGATCAGGGGAAAGCATGAGAGAACCAATCTGGTTTCTGACCCCAACCCCTCCTGCCCTCTTCCCCGCCAGACGGTGACCTGGCCCCAGATGATATGCCCTGGTACACCATGCTGCTGCTGGAATCAGGAGATCTGTCAGCCAAAGACCATGTTCCTTCCTGGTGGCTCTGACTGTGGCAAGGAGTCTGGTATCGGGGCGTTTCTCAGTAGCCAAGGCTCACAGTGCCTGGAGAAGGGTGAGGAGGAGTGAGCATGCAGGATGGGACCCCCCAAAGAAAGGCTGTGTGCCCCTAACCACTGCAAGAGGCACAGGCCACGCCCCCTCCAGCCACGCCCCAGGACTGACTGCCAGTCACGCCATTTCCCCAAGAGTCTTATGCACCCTATACTCCAGCCTAGTGTGCATCAAGAAGCCCAACAGTCCTTTCTATTCCAGAGGAATGAAAGTGTCCTTTCCTTATCCAATCTTTCAGCGCTTTTGAGTGCCCTAGGTAAAATGCAAATCATTTTGCTACTGGAAGACCTTGCAATCTTGCCCGGCTCCTCCCTTCTAAACCCTGCCCCCTCCCCCCACACCCAGCCTACAGGCCCAGCTACACGGCACATCACCCCAGGCAGCGTGGGCTGCCCTCACCAGGTGCTCTCAGAAATCCATTCTACCACCTTCTCCCAGGAACCCCCTTCCTCCTTGAACTCCTCCTAGAACTCTTTCTTGGCACTCAGCACACACCACCTTCTTTTATCCTAACTTTACAGTCAAACATCTCTCCTACTAGACATAAGCGCCCGGAGGGTAGGGGGTGCTGCCTGTTCTCCAGTGTTAAGTACACAGAGCCTGATGCATCTGCTGGCTCCAAAAATGAATGACAGTCCCAGAACAGAAGCAGGCCGCAGAAATATGCAAGCCTCTAAATAGCATGCGGCCAAGGCAAAAATAGGGGCAAGCAGTTCTGGGTGTGCTCAGTTATAATCCACCAGCACATTAGGCCAAGCTGTGGGAAATACTACCTAATGGGAAACGTTACCCGAGCAAATCGCAGGACCAACTCGAGTCATCACCCGAGTCTGTAGTTTCTGCATGGACGTCCAGAACTAGGATGTTCTCTTGAGTAAGAACAAGGAGTGGCAAAGAGACAGAGGGTCACAGATGCTCCCACAAGGGATGGGCAGGAGACTTCAGAGTGATCCGGGGATGCAGAGGGGCTGGGATTCTTCCCCGGCTCCCTGCACTATCCTCCACCCAAGATTCATGCTCCAGAAGGGGCAGCTTGGCAAAGTGTTCTAGTGGTCACTTTTCTCACCCCAAATCTCTTTCTCAAAGCTCAGATCTCCTGATCCCCAAAGCACCTCTGAGAATGCAGGGTCTGGCCAGATCAATCTCATTACTGAGTGAGTTAGGTTATTGTTCCTTAATTTAAACTTATTGTTATCATCAGGTATGTCTCATAAACACTTGTTTAGTTAACGCATTCAAATCGAAATCAAAACTTCAATTAAGCTGAACATTCGCTACTACCATTTAGGGTCTTAAAAAAAGAAAAAAGAAAGGGGAGACAGAGAGAAAGAGAATTGTCTCTAAGAAGGGCCTCCTACAGGGCAAACTTCTAATTAAACAAATTGTCAATTTCAACACAATGAAAACTGATTTAAGAGTATAAATTTGGTATTCCAGTCACTGAAAATAAGACCTCACAGTGTCGATCTTTTTTTTTTTTTTTTTTTTCTTTTTGTGGTACGCGGGGTCTCTCACCGTTGTGGCTTCTCCCATTGCGGAGCACAGGCTCCGGACGCGCAGGCTCAGCGGCCACGGCTCACAGGCCCAGCCGCTCCGCGGCATGTGGGATCCTCCCGGACCGGGGCACGAACCCGTGTCCCCTGCATCGGCAGGCGGACTCTCAACCACTGCGCCACCAGGGAAGCCCCATAGTGTCGATCTTATACAGGTTGATTTCCTTGGATAGGGAAACATGGAAGACAGGAGGAAGACAATTCGAGAAAGAGGAAAGCTGGGGCAGGGGGAGAGTGCGCCAGAGCGTTTTATCCTTTGAGAAATCATATCTCCGCAGAATTCACTGAGGCCTGTCCTCAAGCATCAGAGAAACTCCTTTCCTCCTCCTTCACCCCACCCCTACCAGATGAGAAAAAAAAAATTAATCGTGTATGATGACAAACTTGGCTCAGCACTCACTGTACACACTGTACCCACAAGGCTGGCACCCAGCCAGGCCTGGCCCAGCGCCAGAACTACAATAACAAACACAGGCCACGCTCGCCAAGAGGGGGGTAGGGCGGCAAGCGCGCGGAGCCCGTGCAGCTCTGCGGAGAAGGAGAGACAGCGGGAGTGAGCCTCTCCTGGGCAGGGACAACCTTTAGGGGAAGCCAGGAGCTCCCTGACCCCAACCCAGAGCCCAGACTCCCTTCACCACGGCCTGACCCCTTTTTAACTCTTGGTCCGCGATGCTCTGCACTGCTGCTCCAACCCCTGGTGACCTTGTGTAAGGTGGGTCTGCACTACAGACCCTCAGGGGCCATCCTGGCTGTTGGCTCCCTGCATGGAGCCTTCAAAACAGAGCAGCAAGAAAATCTCATGTCATCTCATCAAACGGCTCCTCTAAGACCTCAAAAAGGTCTGTTATCGTGCAACTGGGGGAGGAACCGGAACAGGTAAAACCCAACTTCTGCTACTGGAATCCTGGAGAAGACCTGGCGCCACCGGCCCAGCCCCCTGACCCCACCTCCCCGACATGGTCAGGTCTCTCTAGAGGCCTCAGGGCCTTTGCTGTTTAACAGGGGGGCAAACAATTCGGGATCTAGCCTCATGAAGCCCTTGTTGCTGCTTTATTTTCAAGCCTTCCTGGCACAGTGGGGGAGAGATATATAGGACCAGAGAAAGAAAAAACAGAGCACAGAACTATCAAGAGTTGAAGCAGGCTATGAGCTATCTGCAAGGGTGAATTAAGGCCCTGCTGTGACCCATCATACCTCCCCCATCACCGAATCCTCTTTTATAAGGGCAGTGGCAAGTGAATTTCAGAGGGACAAATCATTTGCACGGACTTCAGGGACAGACAGGAAAAGTTAAGAAAATAGGCCCCAGCTCCCAAAGCTGCCAGGGTACCCATACAAGACTGTGGGACCTTGAACTAGCATCTCGGTCATGGGGTGGTGCAAAGTCACTCATCTTGTCAGAAGCGGGGGCGCTGCACCCCCTGAACGTGCGTAAGCAGCTCCTCCTCTCTCTGCCACCCCACCGGCCCTACCAACACTGCTGAAGTGTTGGGCTTCACGACGGAGACCTCAGCTAACTCACACTCAGCCAATGGGTTCCTGGATGCCCTCCAGTGAACCCCTGGGACACAGTCTAAACACTTCCTATTGCAGAAGAGACCCGGTGGGAGACTGGAGTTTCCTTGAGTTGCCCGGCTTCCCAGGCTGCAGTCATCCATTCAACCAATATCTACAGACTCCAATAACGTGCCAGGTAATGTGCCGCACATAATGGGGACAGACCCTGTCCCCAAGTAGCTTATTCCAGTCTATTAGGGGAACAGAGGGAAAGGGAAGTTACATTTGCTGAGAGCCTATCGTGTGTCGGGCAGAGTGCAAAGCATCTAACGGGAGCCTTCCGTTTGGAAGCTCAGAGGGTTGACATTTCTTGCCCAAGGTCACATGGTCAGGAGGTAGATGCCCAAATTCCTAACCCTGATTCCCAAGCAGGAGGAGATAAGGCAATTCCATTAATAACGATAATACAGAGAAGAAAGATTGGGTCCAAAGACAACTTTGGATAAAAAAATATGGACCCCAGGAGAAGGCTCAATTGCTTCTGGCCGGAGGTGAGGAACAGCTGAGGATGGCATCATGGAAGGGACCCTGGAAGATCTGGGAAGACTGGGGATGGGTTATTCCACGCAGAGGGAAGGGGGTGAACAAAGCCACAGAGCTTGGAAAGCGAGCTGTGCTGGTCCACACACAGAGCACACCGACACGCACACGAGTCTGGCTAGTGCACTAGACTCCAGGAAACAGTAAGGAGAAAGGGTGCTTACCAGGCTGAGTTACTGAGAGGGTGAGGAAGCTTTAACCGCAAGCTGTACTACCCACGTGGAAGTGTCCAACGGCACGTAGTCAGAGACCACACAGGGGGCTGGAGCAGGGAGCCAATGAAATGGAAGACACACACTCTGCTCTGGGGGAGGGTGGCTGACCTGTGGGCTCACGAAACCCCCCCACTAAACCCTGAACAACCTGCAAAGGTGAAGGGGGAGCAAAAAGATTGGAGGTGCAAGTTATAAAACTAAAAAGAGTGCACGGGTACCAAGCAGGTGCCAAGCGCAGGAGCGCCTGGGCCCAGGACTCTGGGCCAACGTGGGGCAGGTGGGGGATGAGGATGGCTCTGAGGGGCCAGGTGTTGGGGAGGGGAGGCCCCACGGGGAGGAGAAAGGGAACACAAAGACACGGGGTACAGCGAGACAGACAGTGGCCCGGTGCGGCCCAATCTTTGGATCTGGAAGAGGGAAGGCTGGGAAGTGAGGAGGAGTTAGGGCACTGGGCGAAGGGCCGTGAAGGCCAGGGAGAGCGACAGCACCCCATGCAGCGCAGAGGCACAGGGGCTCTGCAGTGAGGCGGTGGCGAGCGGAAGCATTTACAAAGCTACCGAATGGCACTTCCATGACCAAGGCGATGGAAGCAGCGAGACTGTCCTCAACAGGAGTACGGTGATGGGAACGCTCCCGAACGACAACTTCAGAACTGGGGGAAAGGAGGGAGGTGGAAGCAGAAGCAGCCACCGTATGGTAAGGAGTGTACTATAGACGCCTTCGTCATATATTCTGTTACCTAACTGATGTGAGTTAGCAACACCTGCCCTTTACAGATACAGAAACTGGGGGAGAAGACAGACCTGCCCGAGGTCACACAGATGGAGATGTGCCCAACCCCAAAGCAGGCTCGTTTCACAAACACCTGAACCACCAACCGCCTGGAGGGCCACTTGCTGGAGGCAAAATGGGAAAGGAAGAGCAGACACTGACCATGGACTAGACGGGAGACAGCAACACCGAGTAAGGAGACAGCCCTCTCTTCTCCCCCAAAACGTGACTCCAAGGTGGAAAAGCAAGGGAATTAGAGGGAAAAGAACACCGGCCCCAGCAAGGAAGTGCGGTGGCCTCTGCAACTGAACCCAGGCGACGGCTTGGCCTCGAAGCAGCAGCCCTGGACCTGCTGTAACCTTCCCTCCACCGAGAACGCCTGGGCATGCTACATGTCAGTGCTTTTCCCCTCTCCACGCCTCATGGGGCAGAGAAGCTTTGCTCAAACACGAGCAAAAATACCAGCAGCCGCCGAGTCGACCCCACTAGAATTGGATAAAATTAACTTGCAAAAGACAGCACGCTGTAACTAGCTTTGTGTTCCAACCTTTCTATATCTATTTAATTAAAGGCTCCTGTATAATTAGTGAACCCAATAGTCAGATTCATTAGACAGAGAGAACCTAATTCCACAACTGTTCTGCTAATGAAACCGCAGTCTACTTTGGAAGGTGGATCACACAGGGCACTGGGTACCAACGAAGCCCCAGGAAGCCCAGGAGAGCAGGAGGATGGGTTCATCCAGACGGTCACATGGTCAGGATGGACTTTTTGCTCCAGGAGCCTGGAGGGAGCATCCACAGGATGAGGTGGACCAAGGCCCGGCTGGCAGTGGGGATATCCATGCTCTGAGTGGGGGTGAAAGGGGGCAGGAGGTGGGTGCCCGTGCTCCAACAGGCCAGTCAGGGCATCCCCGCCTACCTGAATGAGCCAGTAAGTGCATTCTCAGTCGCAAACTATCCAGGAACCGCTTTCCGCAGAGCTCACACCCGTACGTCTTCATCCCACTGTGCAGCTTCCTGTAGGGGAAAGGAAAAGACAGGTTGCTGCTGCTCTGGCTGGACAGAAAGCAGGCCCACCCCTACCTGGGGGCTTTGCAGCCATGCCTGTGGCAGGTGAGCAGGAGGAAGGGAGATGGAGGGCAGGGGAGCTGGAGATGGGCACTGACGGAGACACAGCCCTGGATCCATGACAGCCGGAAGCCCCCTTTCCCGTGGAAGGCTGCCAAGGGAGCATCTACTCCCAGTCTTGTCCAAGGGCTAGAAGAATAGGGCACTTCCTACTTCTTCATCCACTGGCACATAGACCAAGAAGAAAAATCACATTCAATTGTGGAGAGAGGAAAGAGGAAGCACCAGGCCAGTTAGACAGACATAATCCTCACAAACTAGCACAAACCATACGTGGAGGCAGAGGTGCCTCTGCCTACTTCACTCGCAGCACGGCCCTCGCTGTGCTGCACTGTGCATATACCTGGCTCCCCCAAGAGACCACTGACCCGGGAGGGCTGCCCCGTACCCGTTCTCTCTCACAGCCCAGCACCCACACAGTGACTGGCACATCGCAGCTTATTAGTGAACTGATGCCTTCGTGGACAAAAGATGCTCCTCTCTCGGGGCATCCAGAGGTTCTCAAAACTGCAGTCACTCTCCAACACACAAAACGTTCCCCAAAGGCCCAGCTGTTAAAGTGTTTTCCCTCTACGTCTGGCCAGAGGATGAGCCCTGGCAGAAAGAAAGGTTTGAAGAAACCAGGTAACATCACTCTATAAACAGAAGGCGGTAGTCGTCGGTTTCGGCTTTCCAAAGAACTTCCATGTACGTTATCTCATTTATTCTGTGAGGTGAACCTGCACCCATGACCAACCCAGGAAGACAGAGGCCCTGGTAACCCCTGGTCACAGGCCCAGCCTGCAACCCTCTTCCGACCCCAACTCCCAGCCTGGGGCCTTTCCCACCAGACCCCGCCAGTCAGTCAGGAGCCAGCAAAAGAGCTGGTCAGAGGCAGGGAAGCAGGCGGCTAGTGGGGAGGTGCTGGGAGAGTCTGGGTCGCGGGCTGGCCAGGGGGCCCATCTGACCCAGAACTCTGCCTTTCCTCCCACCCACACTCCTGTTTTCAGGCCTGTCCATGCCTCTGCCAGATACAGGATCCACCCCACCCTGTCTCTGCGCCTTGCCTGCCGCCTCCCCAGGGGCCTCAGCCCTGAGGAAGGGGACAGGCAGTGGCAGCCAGAGGCAGGAGCTGAGGGCGATAGGGCCGGCAGGTGGGCACCCTTATAGCCAGCAGCCCAGTGCAGTCAGGATGTTGATGTGTTAGAACCACAGTCAAAGGCTGGTGCAGTCAGGATGATGATGTGTTAGAACCACAGTCAAAGGCTGGAGGGCTGCCGGTACTGATATTAGATGAATGCAGGTGGGGAAGGGGAGGATTATACACTCAAGCCAGTGGTGCCCGGATCTGCTGTCCAGATCACAGAACTAAACCAAGCCACCCACTGCCAGCACCTTCCAAATCCCACAAGAACCCAGAGGTGCGTCAATACCCTGTGGGCCCCGGGATGGGGATGGGTGCCAGTCTAGTGGCTTGAAGACAGCATATGGGATCCACCGTGTGCAGCTTCTGACAGTAAGCAGGCCCAGTCCCCTTCACAGAACTCTTTCTCAATCCCAGTCGTGTTTGCTTGCTTTCCCTTTACCCCTTTGCCAAAGACAACAAATGATTTCTCAATCACAAGTGCACACACACACCCTCATCCATGATACTGTCGTGCACCCCACCCCCATGTTATCTGATCCCCGGCCAAGGCTGATCCATCCCAATTGAGAAATAGTAACGGTACGGAACATTTTCACTGAACATTCTCAACCCTAAACATATTTCACAATGCTGGGCACTGGGACATGTCCTAATAGCATTCTGGGCAAAGCATGGTTTAAAATATGTACCCAGGCATGTTTGTGTGGTGTGTGCACACATGCATGTGCACACACTGTAGCTGAGTATGCCCGTCACTTGCCTGGGCATGACAAAGGTTTGCTTTCCTAAGAGCTGTTCCATGGAGCAGCAAAAGCTCTATTCACAAGTGGTTCCACAGGTGACCCTCGTACACAAGTTCATGGTCAGGTCAGGTGGATGGCAGCATGTGGGTTCCAGTCTTATTTACCTCCATCTTTTTCTTCACGAATGCTTTTTTTTAGTATATATATTTATTTATTTACTTGGCTGTGCTGGGTCTTCGCTGCAGCACATGGGATCTTTGCTGCAGCATGCAGGAGCTTTCAGTTGCGGCACACAGGATCTAGTTCCCTGACCAGGGATCAAACCTGGGCCCTCTGCATTGGGAGCATGGAGTCTTAACCACTGGACCCCCAGGAAAGTCCCTTCACTAATGCTTTCTTAGCTTCCAGGGGTGCCCATCTCTGGGGTGGCTGTCAGGAGGAAGACAAGGACAAACACCCACTCAGATTTGTTTTCCCAAAGGACACTGGAGTGGCCAGGCTTCAGGTTTCAGCAGTCACCACCAGGATAAGCATCCTCACCCTGGCTCTTGGACTCCCATCTCTTCCCCCTGCAGGTTTCAGATCAAGTCTTTCATCGTGATGAACACTTTCTGGGTAACCCTACTGTTGTTTTGTTTGGTTTGGTTTGGTGCAAACGGATGTGCCTGGCAACTGGTGTCAGTGGCTTTCTTGACCAACTGGATTGGCGTGGTGTGTAAGGTGATGCACTCTTGCCCTCTACTACAGAGGGAGCAGGATTCGGGGAAGGATGCCAGTTGAGCAGCCAGAAGACCTGGATTTTTGTCCTCACTTGGCCATTAACTTGCTTTGTGACCTTAGACAAATCATGCTATCACGATCTGTCTGCATTTTTTCACCTGTAAAGTGATGGGTGGTATCTAAAGTTCTGGTTTCTCATGGTGTCAAAACTTTATTATTCCAAAGTCTTACCCATGTCCTTTTACCCAGCCTCCAAGGAATTCCTCTGAGGGGCACTATTATCTCTCTGAGCCACGTTCCACTGTGTGATGTCTCACGACACCAGGGCAGTCAGGCTAGGACAGCCCAAGCAAAACACTGACACCCATTCTCAGATATCTACTCATTTTAAAACCTTCTAATCCAGATGACCTGAGTTCCCTCCTTTACTCACCTATGATCTTTCAGTGAAAGAAACTTCCAGAACTCATGACCAGCCTTTCTTTGGAACCATTCTGCTGCCATGCATCTTGCAGCCTTCAGAGACATGGGTGTCCTCTCCTGCCCAATCCTTGGGGTAAGGAGACTGCCTTGCACCTGACCCACTAACTCAGTGCCCTGCATGGGTTCCCAGAGGTAAGCATGGCATCCAAGTGATCCCACATGTAGTTTGAGGACAAAGTCCTGCCTCACTGGCAGATGGACCAGGGCAAAGCACACCAAGTTCAGAAGAGAAAAAGGGAACACCTCAGAGGCCTGGAGCCCAACTGAGCCCAGTGCCGGTTCACCCATCCCTGTCATTATTGTTCAGACACCAAGGGATGGATGTGAAGAGGTAGAGACTTCTAAGTCAAAGCAAAGGGAAATGGCAGAGAAGAATCTGAGCGCATTCAAGGACCACCAACAGACTTTCTATGGCACGGGCTGCGGAATGGCCCATGTGGAAGCAGAATCGCAACTGGTTTCCAGAGTGAAAGTACAAACTGCAGGAACTCAGGGTCTGTCACCCTGGACCCCACCCCTTACCACCTCTGCCGCCACACTATGCCGCTGCAACCCGTTCTGATGAAAATGGAAATTCCGTCCGCCTCCTTCTTCCTTACCACACACACTCATATTTTCCCAGGCCGGCCCTGCCTTTTCACAAGGTCAAACTACTCACGGTCATCTGAGGTCATCGGCCTCCACGATAACACAGGAAAGGAGGACAGCTGGGGACACCTTTGCACCTTTCTACATATGCTGCCTTGGTTTTCACACTCTCTTCTCTGAGAAGCAATAGTGTTGAACACTGTTTTGAAAGTAACCCAGTTCTAGATGGCCCAAGCAACTCCATGCTGGACTCAGAGGAACGTCCATTCCCCATAGGCTTCAGGGCCCCACCACCCACTCTTGGGGAGCAGGCTCAGGTGCTCCCCAACTATGACCACACCTGGCCCACTGGGTAAACTCATCCTGAAGGTAACACGTTCTCAATTTTGTCCAAAAAGACAAAGAAAACATTAACCTCTAATGGGTTTCTAGCTATTGTCTCAAGAGAACTGAATCATGCTGGGAAATCAGAGTTCAGCAGATACGAACCTTTTAACAAGGAACTGGAGGGAAGGACACATTCCTTCTCACTGATTCTCAACCACACAACTCCCACTAGTAAAACCAAGCTAGCAAGCTACACACTCATTCAAACCACTTTCGTGCCACTGTGAGGCTGAAAGTTCATAAAAATTCATCTGCTTCAGACTGTAACTATACAGTAGCAGAAGCCGTGTTTATCTCTCCTTTTATTTATAGGGCCTAGTTTAGAAGCAACTGCTCCATGCTGCTAAAGAAATTCCTCGATCTGAGGTGGGGTCCAGGCATCCCCCTCTCATCTGAACACTAGGCCAAGCACAAGAGTTTCATGGGCAGCCTCCAACCTCATCCTGTGCCCCCGAAGTCCACACAAGGAAGGCCAATGGCAACCTCATAGCCGCATAAAGCCCGAGCTTCAGACCGACCTCACCCTCGGGATACATCTTCGTCTCCCCAGCCCGCTAGAAGACAACAGCAGAAAAAGTGGCAGCAGGGAGAGACTCACGCCAGGCTCCATCCTCCCCACCCGCAGCCTGCAGGGACAGCTGACTACAACAGCTGTTCCCGAAGGGGTGCCCTCTGTACTACACCCTGCAGGAGAAGCTAGGCCTTCCTGTAACCCACACAGCCAAAGACTAAGGGGGGAAGTCCAGAAGGGCCAGCAGCGCTGTTTGTCTGAGAGAGAGGGGTTCAAGGCCCAGCACCACCAATGTTCCATGTCTTCCCAAGTTCTCTGCCTGGAGACAAATGGCAGTGAGAACACACCAATAGGTACGAAAGTCTAGAGAGGGAATTCTGTTCCAATAACCCAAGGGCTACCCGTCTTCGCTGGGCCCCTGGGGAGATGGAAGTGCCTGCCCTATGAGTTTTGCTGAGCACACCACACCAGCCCTGAAAACTAGGATCTGTTATGAGGGAAAGTGAGTGGAAGGAACTACCCACTTCTGCATGAGGAAAGATGCGGTGGGGAAGCCATCCTGTAAGGAAGGGCCTTTATGAGATAATGTGTTCTTTGTTCTCACCCTGAGTGACTCTCTCCCCTGCCCCCACCAACACTCCAGCTCCAGCAGCTCTGAAGGTCCTTCCAACTCACCTCCTCTACTTGGTCTGAGCTGCCCCACATGCAGAAGTCACCCCAATGCTTGATCTTTTGCTTTCTGATCCCGTGACAGTCAACTTGACTTATACAGTGCTTCTAGGGGTACTCAGAACAAGGACAAGACAGGAGAGTCTGTGAGTCAGCTCCCAACGATGGTCTAAATGATCCTACTTTCTCAAAAGCCTGCTGCTCCATGGGAATCAGTACTCTCCGAGGCCCTCTACTTACCATGGGAACACAGCCCTGTGCAAACCTCTCGTCCCACTCTTGATCAGGACCTGCCCGCTGGCCCTGACATGCTACCGTGTCTCCCCATGTGGGCACTGTATGAGGAGGATCCCTTCACAGGCTCTGACAATGCTCTGTCTTCAAAGCAGTCAATAACCCTTAAACCCAGTGGTAAGAGAACCTCACCTGGCCTCGCTCACCTCTCTGAGTCGAAACGGAACTGACAGAGGAAAAAGCTTATGTACTTCAGCAACGGGCCCACTCTTCTTCCCCAGACCATTAAGTTCACAATGTACCTTCAATGTCCACTTACCTTCAATTCGAATAACAAGAGCAAGGCCAAATAGTCAATGCCATTCTGGGCTTGAATTTTAAGAGAAAGAGACGAATGAAATGCCATTAGGTTACCAGGGATTTACCCCCAAAAGCAACTTCCAGGGAGACTGAAGGGTGCTTCCATTCATGGTCTAGCCTCCTGTACTTTCACCACATGCCTTTCTGTGGCGAAGGAATCCTCTGAACACAGCCTGTTCCACTAGAGGCCTCCACCCTAAGCCAGAGCAGGTCATCCACAGGACATCTGGGATGCTCAGGGAATGTTCCCTACCTTCTAAGGGTGACATGGTACCTTCTCAAGGAGCATCTCTTAATGCCACCAACGGTGAGTGACATATATCAGTCCCCGTGGGTCAACAATCACACCCAGTACCATTCTCCTTATGTACTTACTTGGAGTACCAAGTTCCTGATTCTGGACTAAGCCCTTTGTAAGTTCTTCAAAACTATAAGTTCCTAGAGGACAGGAACCAAGTCTCCATTTCCACCTCCCAATCCCTCAGCACAGATGCAGGCAGCCAGAGCAGACCCATGAGAGGCTACCGCTAGTGAAGCAGCCACCAAGCACCCCAAGACAAAGGGATACTTGACACTGAAATCCAGCCCTGAGACTGCCTGGATTCAGAGAGAAGGTCTGGTACCCCCAGGGAGAAAAAGAAAATAATAGTTCTAATATTGCCTAGGAAATGGGTCATGTTCATTTTCTCAAGGCATAAATAAGGGAAATTATCCTTTTACCCACTTTTTTAAAATGTTGAGATTGGACAGTCATTTGACAAGCTGTGAATGCTTAGCTGATATTACCGCAAATTATCCTTCTAGCAATAGAGTTTGTTGCTCTCTGACTAGTCAATATTAATAAACATTACCGAATGCTTTTACAACACAATTTATTTTTTAATACAGTTCTTTATGTATGTCATAAAGTAAATATACCAATAAATGGCAAGGATTTCAAACAACAGATTAAAAAAGGCAACCAAGAACCAACAGAGTGATAGATAACACCTTCCGTGCTGCTGAATAGGGGGCAGGCCTGCACCGAGTGTCCCTCTGCTGGGAATCCAGGCCTGTGGGCCATGGAAGATGGTGGCCATTTGGTTGTTTCAGAGCCTTTTAAAGGGAGGAGAGAGAATACCGAAGGAGGCATGTTTTCTCAAGAATGTAGATGAGAAATGTGGTATACTGACTGACCGAAACACTAGACTAGTGGTGGGGGGCTCAGTGTTCACCCCAGCTCTGCCAGGAACCATCCAGATGACCTTGATCAAACCACTTAACCTCTCTAGATTTCACCCTGCAGCTTTGCAACAATGCAAGAATTGAGTTAGATGGTTTCCTTGGTCCTTTCCAATCATGTTTATGACACTGAAAGGCTGTGGGGTTGACAGGGGCCTGTGCTAGCCAGACTATACCCTCCTTCGTGAAGAATCCATGCCAGATCCATCCCCTCAGCCTCTGTTATTGAGCCCAGAACACAGGAGGGGACTCAGTGCATCTTTGTTGAATGAATGAACAAACAAACATGAAAGGGGATTCAAGGAGAGAAAATGTAGAGACTGAAAACTCCCCCACTGCCTCTACACACACACACACACACACACACACACACACACACACACACACACACACCACCCCCTCCCCCGCCACACCCCAGTACGAGAACAGCTGTCCCTACAGATGGCCAACAAGCACATGGAAAGATGCTCAGCATCACTAATTATTAGAGAAATGCAAATCAAACCTACAGTGAGGTACTACCTCACACTGGTTAGAATGACTACCATTAAAAAGTCTACAAATAACAGATGCTGGAGAGGGTGTGGAGAAAAGGGAACCCTCCTACACTGTTGGTGGGAATGTAAATTGGTGCAGCCATTATGGAACAATATGCAGGTTCCTCAGAAAACTAAAAATAGAATTACCTTATGATCCAGCAATCCCACTCCTGGGCATATATCCAGAGAAAACCATAATTTGAAAAGATACATGCACCCCAATGTTTATAGCAGCACTATTCACAATAGCCAAGATATGAAAACAACCTAAATGTCCATCAACTGATGAATGGATAAAGAAGATGTGTGGGGCTTCCCTGGTGGTGCAGTGGTTGAGAGTCCGCCTGCCAGTGCAGGGGACACAGGTTCGTGCCCCGGTCCGGGAAGATCTCACATGTCACGGAGCGGCTGGGCCCGTGAGCCATGGCTGCTGAGCCTGCGCGTCCGGAGCCTGTGCTCCGCAATGGGAGAGGCCACAGCAGTAAGAGGCCCGCATACCACAAAAAAAAAAAAAGAAGGGGTTGTGTGTGTGTGTGTGTATGTATACACACACACACACTCAATGGTATACTACTCAGACATAAAAAAGAATGAAATAATGCCATTTGCAGCAACATGGATGGACTTAGAGATCATCATACTAAGTGAAGTAAGTCAGAAGGAGAAAAACAAATACCACATGATATCACTTACATGTGGAATCTAAAATATGACACAAATGAACTTATCTACAAAACAGAAACAGATTTACAGACATAGAGAACAGACTTGTGGTTGCCAAGGGCAAGGGGGGTTGGGGGGTAAGGATTGGGAGTTTGGGATTAGCGGATGCAAACTATTATATGTAGAATGGATAAACAACAAGGACCTACTGTATAGCACAGGGTATATGCAATAGCCTGTGATACATCATAATGGAAAAGAATATGAAAATGAATGTATATATATGTATAACTGAGTCACTTTGCTGTATGGGAGAAATTAACACAACATTGTAAATCAACTATACTTCGATAAAATAAATTTAAAAAAAAAGAACAGTTGTCCCTATTGTCCACAAGAGAAGACTTCCTTGAGGTTCTTAGAAAGAAAGTGGTGCTTTCTGCCTTGGCCTGGGATGGAGGCCAACCTGGAGCTGACTGAAGGGTGGTAGGAGCTGTCCTGAGCCTTGAAAATATGAGGAAAAACAATAGCATTCCGTGGCCATAACCACACCAAGTACAGTGCTTTCAGATAAGGCTGCCCGAGAGTGTGAAAATACAACGTCAAAAATGACAAAGGGCCATGCTAATCTCCCCGCAGCAACTGCTCAGAGAAGGATCTCCGTGGCTGCCCAGTACCAGGAGGCCTGGGCTTCGGGCTCTCATGTCACCAGCCTTTTGTTTTAAAATACCCAGTTCTCCTAAGTCATTTATTTGAAATATCTCTAACAACAAATTTCACCAAGAACAAAAGTTTTTCATTTTTGCACCAGGCTATAGGATGATCTTATCACACACAATCTCATACTGTCTCTTTCAACAAGGTCTTAGCGTGCTTATCTGCGAAGTTCCTGGTAGCCAAATATGATTGAAATGTTCTATTTATGCTCACTGGATTAAGGAGATGTTGCAAAACTGCACAAAAACCTGGCAGATGTAAGCAAGGTATTACAGCCTGGGCAGTTAAGATCTGAGAGAAAGGGATCAATACACACTTTTGTAGTTTCTTTCTTCTTCTTTTTTTTTTAAAGAAACCAGAAAAGTTGTGCTTTTAGAAAAGGGAAGAGGAAAAGGAGTAAAATGCCTTAAGATTTATAGCTTCTCACAAACAGGGCACCATGATGCATGCTTGATGATGTCAGCCCGAGGGAAACAAAAATAAATCCAAAATATTCTCTCCAGATCCTAAAAGGCCCTATAAGGGAACTGAACTATGGTTACAGAGGAACAGCATTTTTGCTTTCTCTCTCTCTCCCATATGAGGCTTTTAACCAGCACAGATAGCCAATTTCTGGGAAAACCCTTTCAAAAATCTACAGATTCCTCCTTAATCTTCCTGTTTTGCCTGGGTGTGGGCAGGAAACATCGTCTCCTAGTCATCTAGGCACATTTTGACATGTTCTCACTTTAGCCAGGCAGCCAAAATGCTACCTTCAAATCCCACAGACCAGCCTTGGATCCTCAGAGACTACTGAAAATAACTGCAGTTTATTAAGGACCTAAGAAGAAAGCTCCTGTGGAATTAAACCCTCCTGAAAATCTTCTTAATGTATATTGCCTCGTTCTTTCTGCTTTAGCACACTGAAAATTGAACTACTTTTCTATGAGGATTCTGAGCTTTAGAGCCATCACTCTGAATATCAGTTATGAACACAAGATAAGAGAATACACAGATGAACCTGTAAGGACATCCAATCACATTGTGAAAGTCACTGTCATTTTATTAAAGGAAAAAGGCAAAACCCCACCAGATGAACCAAGTCACTTCTTTGTTGGTTCTTTTTTTCTTCTAGAAGAATGCAAAAAAAAAAAAATCTAGTCAATGAAGGTTTTATAATAATAAGGCTAATGCATTGATATATCACATCTGACTCTGAAAGGGTCTGCCGAGGATCATCTCAACTGCCTCATGTCTGGGGAAGAAGGGAGTACAGTCCCCGTTCTGTAGATGAGGCTGAGTGACTTACCTTCCCGTGAAGAAGGCGGAAGTCTCCAGACTTCTCAGCTCCAGATCCACATTCACACTTGCCCACCTGAAAGAACACCCACCCCACCCATAACATCCCCTCACTGCCTCCCCATAAAGGCACTGGAAAACAACCAGAAAGAGAGGAGACACTGAGAACACACCCAGGATTCACAGGACCCGAATCAGAAAGAAGCAGGAACAGAGGAGCGACTAAGAACACAGGTGAGCCCAATGACGGCACCCAGAGCCCACGGCAGGCTGGGTCTCAAAGGATCTTCATCACCTCCTACTGGGATGACCGCAGGGAAGGCACACAGCCTCACCCCCTACTGCTGTTTCGTATCTGTTAAGCACCTACTGTGTGCCCGGTTCTGGGAAAGTAAGACTACACTTGAGCTGCAGTCCATCTGGGTAGGTCCTACATCAGCATTATTCTCCATCATTATACTCTATTGATTTCCTTTATAGCACATTTCCCTACCACAATTGACAGGTATATATTGGGTTTTTGCTACTATCTCCACCAGACTTTTAGCTACATGAAGGCAGGAGGCATCTGCTGTAGCATCAGAGTCTGGTACAGTGCCTGGTACAGAGTAGGCATTCAAAACATTTTCTAAAATAACAGCTTTATTGAGATTATCTACATACCATAAAATTCACCCTTTTAGAGTGTACCTTTTGATGGTTTTTAGTGTATTCACAGAGGTGTGCAACCATCACCATTATCTAATTCCAGAACATTTCCATCACCCCAGAAAGAAACCCCCTGCCTATTAGCAGTCATTCCCCATTCTCCTATCCTCCAGCCTCTGGCAACCATTAATCTACCTTCTCAATGCATTTGCCTCTTCTGACATTCATGAAATGGAATCATACAAGACGACTTTTGTGTCTGGCTTCTTTCACTCAGCATAATGTTTTCAAGGTTCATCCACGTTGCAGCACGTATCAGTACTTCATTCCTTTTTATTCCATTGTACGTATATATACCACATCTAATTTATCCATTCATCCGTCAATGGACTTTTGGTTGCTTCCACCTTTTGAAGCATTATTATGCTTTGGCTATGAACATGTATGTACAAGTTTTATCTGTGGACATCTGCTTTCAATTCTCCTGGGTATATACATAGGAGTAGAATTGCTGGTACCTCTATCTATGTGTAACCTTTTGAGGACCCGCCAGACTCTTTTCCAAGGCAGCTGAACCATTTTACATTCCCATCAACAATGTATGAGGTTTCTGATTTCTCAGTACATTTTTGGGCTAAATGAATAAATGAAGATTCCTTCTGCTCTAAAAGCCTGCAGAGAAGGGGATAAATTTCCAAGGCTCCTGTGGTAAGCTAGCATCTTCATCTGCAGACATGACATGTCCCACTCGTGTTTAACAGAAACCCCAAAGAAGGTTATTTATATTTCGTTCATTCTAGAGAGAGAGAATCGAATAAAAAATGAAGACAAGGAAAATAAAACCTCAGACAGCTCAAAGTGGGTTCTACCTTCGCAAATGATTTCAACCCCCATGTCCAGACTCAATAATTTAATAACACACATGCCTTAAACAAATTTAGTTGAAAAAATATGAGCAGGATCCCAGCTCAACCGCAGCTGACTTTGATTTGGTCAGCAGTGAGAGAAGCTTTATTTGACAGCCCTGCTTGTCTATGACGGGAAGTTTGAAAATACACTTAATAATACTTAAAATCAACACACACAAACAAAACTATCCCAGGCAAACCCTAGGAGAGGGACCCACGGAGCTGAGAGCCCAGGCGAGCCAAGATCAAGTCTGGCCTCTCTTCCTGCGCTTGTTCGAGGGGGCGGGGTGTCCCAAAGCTGGGGGAAGAAGCTTTGCGAAGAGCTCCTCAAACTTCCTTTTCTCCCCTTTTCTTTCTCTGTAAAAGAAGGCAGCGTATTCTTTCTGCACAGCCTCCTTGCAAAGAACAAACAAACAAAGGCTAGGACAGAGCATGGCCCCTTGCAAGCTGCAGGTAATTAAAACGGCCTGTAAATGCCCCAGCAGAAAGCACTTCAAAGAGACAGTAATTCCAGCAATGGCCAGTCAAGGCTGTGTGGTGTAAAAATTATGAGTTTTCCCAACGGGGAGCTTTGTGTGAAAAGGACAGGGGTTGGTGGCAAAGGGAGGGTGAGCCACACAGAGGAGGCTTACTTACAATGGTGTCCACGCCGGGTGTGCGCAGGACTGCGTGTGGGGGGTGTGCGTGTGTGTGTCACACACGCGGGCAAGAGAAAGAAAGGCGGACGGTGTGCACGTGTGTGAGAGTACACATTTATCAACGCCGAGATGCTCCAAGCGTGTGGGCATGGAGATAAAAGGAGAAATAAAATAAAGGCAACAAATATGCATCCTCTCCCCCTGCTGGACCTTGTTTTCACAGGGAGAAGCACCAGGCAGCTTGCTCCTTCCTCCAGCTCCTAACTTGTAAGCCTGCCAGGCCAGGCGTGCAGGAAATGCATAATACCTGGGACCCTGGACCCAGCTGACAGCCACCGCACAGCCAGCCCTCTGGATATGCTCACACTTTCCATCTCCCAGAGACACACACACTTAGGACCACAGACCACAAGCTATGTTATCTGAAAACAGAGGATGGAGAAAAGAGAGAGATTCTTAACCTTGACTCTGACAACATTCGCTGAATCCTCCATGCTACCTGCCTGTGCTCAGGGGATGCGGTGACCAGTCCACGGTGTGGAGCTGATGCACGTTACTATGGAGGTGGCAGCCTTGATGCACAGGGACGCTGGCCTCACTTTTATAATACACAACACAGAAAACCCACACTGACACACGTTGGCGATCACCTGACCACAACACTGCACATCTTTTTTAAAAAGCCTATCACTAGGGTTTGTTTGTTTGTTTCCTGTATTCTCCCTGCGGGATCTAATAGTCACAAAGGGACATTTCACCAGGCAGGAGAGCTAGCCTCACCCCTAGGGAGCCTCCATGGTCCCTCCACTCCCAAAGCTGATCAGGCCTCCATTTTACCCCATCCTTTGCGTGTGCGTCTACTGTTGCACCAATAGCGCTGGGGGTGCATCTGCTTGCTTGCCTGACTCTCCAACTACATGGAAAACTACCCAAAGACAGACTCAGCCTCACTTCTCTGTAGTCTCCAGCCTCGCAAAGGGCCTGGATCAGTGGATGCTCGGGACATGTTCTGGGGAATGGGTGAGTGGGTGGAAGCGTCTTGGCCATCCTGTGGGTAATAAATAAGCAGGACCAGGATGGGGTGATACAACATATTGTGCAGAGCCTGGTACCCAACTCTTCTTAACCCTCATCAGGCAGTCGAGAGGTCACGTGGCCCACGGGAGCCTGAGAGCCCACAGAAGGAAGGCGGAAGCAAGCCTGTGCTCGCCGGGGTGGCAGAGAAACCGACGCCGACGCGAGCTGGTGGCCTTATTTCCCCATAAGCAAAACTGTACGCTCCTCCCTCTCGGTCCCACTCACTAACTCCTCCCTGACATTGCCGCCTTTAAGCCCACACACAAAAATGTCCTTTACTACTTTTATTTAATGAGCTTTCATTTTCCTCCCCTTCTCTGTAAATGAGAAAGTCCACCTCCTAATGGGGATGCGGGAGAGGAAGCAAAGTGGAATCTTTTAAAAATGGGCCATAACTTCATGAAAACCGTTCTCCTCGACAACACCCCTGACCCACCCCCGCCCCTCTACAAGCCCCCGCACCCCGCCATCCTCCCAGCCTCCTCCCTTCTCACCATTCAAAACAAGATGCATGGATTTTGGACATTTGATTGCTTTTAAGTATATATATTTTCCCTCAAATAGACTGAACACAATGGTTAGGAGATGTGACAGAGAACTATTCTGAGCCATTTATTGCCTTAATACCCACCTTTGTCCAACAGGCAGTTTTGACAACAGCGATAAATTTCAAATTTATGTCAACAGAGCATATGTTGAACACCTCATTTCTGAGCTAAAGCGGCATGCTGTCCTATAAATCACCGTTCTGTTTGAAATGAAAGTAGATTACAGGCCTGTGTTATTGAGCAGTTAGAGCTATAGTCATATAAATCAGAACTTTTAACTCTAGGCAATCCGTTGTGCAATTAACTAAAGGGTACTTTGTCATTTCAAGGCTCGTGCACAGACTTGGCAGGGCTCAGAGCTACTGGGGAAGCGGGTGGGAAGGAAAAAAAGGTTTTAGGCTACAGGAAGGTTCTCGACTGCAGTGACCATCACATCCCACCATGCCTTACCCCTCCCCCACACCAACCCCCACCACCACCACCACAACAACCTGCCAAGGCTGCACGCTAGCAAAGACAGCCTTGTAATCAGTACCTGCCACGCAGACAGCATCATACCGAGTACTTCCCACCAAGTCACCTCTGGAAACCCAAGTGCCTTCTCATTCATTAATCAAGCATTTTCTGAGCACAAGCCACGTGCATAGTCTTATCTTAGGTGCTAAGATGATACCTGAGACCCCGGAGGTGATATTGTGGTGCAAACAACAATATTAAGATGAGGCTGATAATGAAGAAGAACTAGAAGAATGGTGTACAAGACATATTTGAACACTTACTAGGTTCCCGGCACTATTCTGTGCATTTTCATGCACTGTCTCATCCAATTCTCAGAACAGCTCTACTGGGCAGGTATTATTTTTATTTCTGTTTTGCCAGGAGGAAACTGAGGCATAAGGAAGTAAACAGCTTGTCTGAGGTCATCAAGTTGGTAAGTGGTAGGACCTGATACATTTCTAGTTGGCAGAGCAAACAGTTTAAAAACTCAGGGACTTCCCGGGTGGTGCAGTGGTTAAGAATCCGCCTGCCAATCCAGGGGACATGGGTTCGAGCCCTGGTCGGGGAAGATCCCACATGTCGCGGAGCAACTAAGCCCACGAACCACAACTACTGAAGCCTGCGCACCTAGAGCCCGTGCTCCGCAACAAGAGAAGCCACCGCAATGAGAAGCCCGCGCACTGCAACAAAGAGTAGCCCCCGCTCTCCGCAACCAGAGAAAGCACGTGCGCAGCAATGAAGACCCAACGCAGCCATAAATAAATAAATAAATAAATAAATAAATAAAATTCAAAAGAAAAAAAGAAACAAAAACAAAACTCAGGCTCTGTCACCAGCCCTCATTGTAAATTGCAGGTCCACGACTTACTAGCTTTAAGATGCTGGGATTCTCTAAGCCTCGGTTATCTCAGCCTCGGATATCACGACCCCAGAGGACAGAAATATGAGACTGCGCATGTAGAAGACTCAGCACAGTGCTGAGAATATAATGTGTTAAATAAGTGCTAGCTAGTATAAGGCTGAAGAAGAAGAAAGATAGACCCTGGTCCTCTGGTTGGTTCATCACGTAGCTGGTGAGAAAGAGACAGAGAAAGAATCCCAAAGGGAAGATGTGGTTATGTGCCAAAATGCCAACAAATAATCCATGTTGCAGGTGTGCAGAAGAGGAGCAGCTAAAAGGTGGGCAGTGTGGCTAGAGATGGCTTGAGGGCCTGGTGAGATAGAGCTGGTCCTTTCAGGGCCTTTGTAAGCTCTGAAGCTCTATCTACCCACGTTAGGGAATATTAAGAATGGAAAGGCCTCAGATAAGGGAGAAAGTTCCATGTGGTGGAGGCATCACATGAGCCAAAACTTGCCAAGTCAATGCTGGACCAGCCTCTGGGAGTCTGGATGGCCTACCCAGAGGGGTCAGGTGAAGAAATGGGTTGCAGAGGTCGTAGCGAGGGCTGGATTGTGTGGAGTCCTACGACAGAGGCTGACTTTGATCTCAGCACTGCAGTCATTGACCAGCCACCAAAACCCTCCCTGAAACAAACAACGGAGCTGGCTAGGAGTGGAAGGCTAGGACTGGAAGGCTCGGTGTGGGCAGGGACCATGGGAGGAGAGGGACAGAAAGAAGTGCCCTAATTCTGTATTGAGAATGAGGACATTTCCAAAGACCATCCAATGTCCATCCAATCAAACAGACCATCATCTACGGATGAGAATGCAGATGGCAACAAGAACATGCAATGGAGGAGCAACGCTGTGTCACTTCTTCCTCTCAGTCATCTTGAGCTGGTTACCAACTCAGCATGGTGGGGGGCAAAAATATCCAAGTCCCCTTTCTCTCTCACCAGCCCAGACAGGTTGAGAATCTATCAGGTATTGGCACAGTGAAAGATACCACAAAAGCACAGGACACCACCTGCCTCCCTAAAGCTTGCCCTCTAGTTGAAGAGAGAAGACAATACACAGGATAATATAAACCAGTTCTTATTCCCATGCTTAGATGTCAGGTCCTGACTGAAATCACCACACCCAGAGTCAGTGGGAATCAAAAACTCAGGGGCCCCCTGAGCAGTGGGCTCCAGGCTGCGCCCAGAAGGTAACAAGGGTGGAGCAGGCAGAGAAGAGGAGAGGCATTTCAGATGAGGGCAAAGCAGACACAAGAATCACATCATTCCTGAGCGAAGAGCAGCCAACTGGGAGCCAGGCGAGCGGGGGCTGAGGGAGTGCTGTGGAGCAGCACGGGAGGAGTTAGATAGGACAGCTAAGGGGGGACAAGGTGAGGTTGGAAAGCAGACATAGAGGGCGCCACTGCGGGCCCCTGACGGGGTAGGGGGGAACACAGGATGATGGTGGTTCCACAGCCGAGGTCTGACGTACCCTAGACGCCCTCCTATCATGACACACGGCACTAAAGAACATCTGGCCTTGGAGACTGGCCAGACACTTGCTCTCCGACCTCCTGCACAGCCTCCCCTTCATGGACAGGTGGATCCTCACAGGAGTATCAGGGCGACAGGGCCTTCCTGCCACACACTCTGTTTTGGTCACTTGCCAGCGTGCTCTGTCTTGCTCCCGAGCTGGATGCCAGCAAGACAAGAAAACACTGGGCAGAAACCACACCCTCCCGAAGAATCCCCTACTACACACACATGCACAAGCGGGCATGTCCCCACAACACGCCCCATCTCTCACCATGTGGCTGAGCAAGCTGCTGGTCTCTGAGAAAAAAAGGTAAAAAAAGAAAAGAAAACCTCTTGGAGATATTTGTTTAATATCTGAGAAGTGGTGGAGCACAGGAAGTATGCAAGTTTCATTTAGAAAATCACTAAGGAACTATTATAGTAAAATGAGGCTTCTAGTTTCCAAATAAAGCTGAAACAATCACACTGAACACGCTGGCAGAGCTGGCAAATGAAGGAGTTTGGCGAGGATCAGGAAGGAAGGAAGACGGTAAAAATAATAACTGGAGATTCCAGGGAATGACAGGCGGCCCCCCTTTCCCTTTCAGGACAGAGAATCAGCTTGACCAATGAGCTGGGAAATCCACGAATCAACAGTGACAGCCTGGAGAAGGGTCTCCGTCAGGTTTCAGAAGTGTGGTTCCAGGGACCCCTCTGTTCTAAGGCTGCCATTTACGTCCCATGATTTTCATCTTATAAATCCTCACCAAAGCACCTCTGGAGGAGGAAGAGGCTAGCATCAGCTGCTTTTTGAGACAGACAGCTGGCTGGGGGACAGGTGATGAGTGAGACCATGGGAATATGAGTAAGTAGCTCCCCTAAGAGGAAGGGAACACGGAGCAGTAGTCCCATTCACTCAAAGTTGAGATAGTTATTGCCTACTAAATGCAAGGCATGGTGTTAGCCCCTGTGGAAAGGTTCAGAGAAATGTAATACATAGGCTGTACCTTCAAGGACCTTAAAACTTAGTAGGGAACACAAGACATAAGCATGTAAAAAGCTAACAACACAGGGGAGATGCAAGGCTGAAGGCTAGATGAAGGGTGTTACAAGTTTTGCATATAGGCTCCAAACAATAAAGCTGAAGAGAGCACCTTCTCTAAGGTGTATTGCTATCTGGAAATACCACACCCATTTCTAAACCTCCAGGCATCCCTCCCTTGGCTCTTACATCCTCTCCTGGCTCCAAATTCTGTGGTTTGTCAAGCTGGGAATACTAACCCTACCCACTCTTCAGTCACATGGGCTGTTATGCTCTGAAAGGGCAGCTCCCAGGGTTAAACCCCATCCCGACCCTAAGAATTGCTTCCTCCTCTCCCTGCTACCTGCTTTTCTTTCCAGCTTGAGAACAGAGGACTCGTAGGTGGGCCTGTCAACTGCTCCTGGGCACCCTTTCATCCTGGTTCCTGACAGGCTCCTCCCAAGGGCCCCACAAGCCACTCCTCGCTTGCTGCCTTCTGTGTGAGCCAACCAGGACAGCAGGGCTCACCTGAGCTGTCCCCTGTGCACCACTCATGTGCAAAGTACGGGGCTCGCCACACTCATCACCGGAAGGGGGTGATATGCTCAAAACAGCCCAGTAGGGTCCTCCCCCAACTCTGCACCATTCACTGGGGGGGAGGAGGGAGACCCCATCAGGGTCTCAGAAAGCCCCCTACCATCGATGGAGTCATTCTCCATTGCCATTGCTTCATTGTCTTCTCCATGGAACCCATCTTCATTCTCTCTGCCCAAGGAGAAGGACATGGTCAACCTTAATGAAATAAACCATAACAGAGTGGGCAAGGAACTTCAGCTCCCTTCCAGAAGACACAATCTAATTCACGCCCTAGTTGTCTTGTTGGAAGCCTCCAGGCCTCTCACTGCAAACAGGCTGGAAGGATTTGGAGGTGCTTGGAAATCCTCGCATCGGGTCAAATAAATACTTAATTGCCATCTGAACATCCACATCATGTCACTTTACTATACCCAGCCAAGTTCCTTCTCCAGTGAGGCTGAGAGAGGGAAAGGACCACAGGTAGCCTTTTCATCTTTCTTGTACCCTACTCCCTTTCTTTCCCAAGACACTTGCATCTTAGAGAGGATGGGAGAGCTGGGGAGTGGGGGAGCAGTGTGAGTGCAGAGCACTGACTTCTTTAGCTGGCTGTCGGCTATGACCTTAACCATGACAATGAGGTTTAGTTCCTCTTTTGGTAGAGAGATGAGAGTAGCAGACTTCAAATGGGAGATAATGGTTGATCTGAACAATGTAACCCCCAAAGGGTCACCCCTGCATGCAGGAAATAAGAGAAGACACAGATGCAGTTTCCGTAATAGTTTAACCTTCTAAGAATCAGAGGACTTAGAGAGCCTGGGAGGTCCTTGGACCTTCTCTGTATCTAGGAATAAATGTACTCAAGCATTACAGACAAAAAACCTAGAATATTTTTAAAGACTTCCAGAAAAGAGATGTCACAAAGAACGTGGGACAATTGTGGAGATCTGGGAGGCAGAAGAATAGGATAATAAGAGAAAGTACAGACCCCTTACCCAGCGAAAAGAGCTAAGTCATAAACTCCAGAGACAGCATGATAAGACCTTCAAGGAGGAGGATGCCCTTTACTTAAACCTACACCTGAATCTTAAAAATGAAACTGAAACACCCAAGATAAAGTCATCCTCAACAGACATTATTCTCAGGTTCCATGATAGAGGGTAAAACCTCCCAAACCAAACGCTTTGGCAGGCAATATTCTATCTGATTAGTTTCATTCATCTCTTGGGGGCAACACTGGAAAACTGATCTCTGTCACCACCACAATTCACCCAGAGCCCCCAAACTGACAATACTAGCAGAGCCAGTAAGGGGAAAAGCTCTCAGACGGTCACAAACTTGCAAGCTCTTCCATGGACCATGTAAGCTCCCTAAGCCTCAGTTTCTCCATCTGTAAAATGAGGATGCTCCTCCTGACTCTGACAGCCTATGGACAGATCTGTGATCAATGAACTCACAGCCCTCTCCTTTATGGGGACAAGACCTCATTTCCACAGCTACTCTTGGGTGGCCCTACACAGAGCACCTTACCCTCCAAACAGCGGTAAATAACCTTCATAAAATGCCAAGACTTGAAAACTAATGCTATGTTTAGTCCTTCCCGGGAGAACTTACTTATTTTAAAAACTTCACCCAGGTTTTCACACAAGGAAGACAAGTTAAAAGAAGAACCTGAGCAAAGGAAGGTGGAGAATGACATCGGAACCCAGACCCCACACCGGCCAGGGTCCAAGCCTGTCCCTCAAGGCAGAAAGACTTCAACCGAATTCCATGCAACCCTCTTCCATCTTTAGCCGGAGTCCCTCTTTGAGAATCTGTGCCCACAAAGTGAATTCACAGCACTGCAGGGAAGAGAGGAGCCATCCCACAGAAGGAAGTGAGGCACAGGGAAGGGCAAGGTTGTTTTGCTTTGAGCTGCACAAGAAGCTGGGAGGGATAAGGGTCAGTCCTGCCTGGCTTTCTGGGGAGGGATGAAAAAAACATCACTTCGTGTTGCAGGACCTCCTGAGAACAGTAAAACGAAGAGCACTGGTCCCCTTTCCCCTGACGACCAGCCATTCCAATTTCTTCCACCTCACTGTATTAGTTTCCTTTTGCTGCTATAACAAATTACCACCAAGTTAGCAGCTTAAAACAAAACATATATATTATCTCACAGTTCTGTAGGCAGGAGGTTCAAAGTGGGTCTCATTGGGCTAAAATCAAGGTGTGGGCAGGCCCGTGTTCCTTCTGGAGGGTCTAGGGAAGAATCTGTGCCCTCACCTTTTTCAGCGTCTAGAAGCTGCCCTCATTCCTTGGCCCGTGGTCCCTTCCTCCATCTTCAAAGCCAGCAACACCAGGCAGAGTTTCTCCCAGGCAGCCGTCTCTTTGGTTCTCTGCTTCCACCCTCACGTCTCCTTTCCTGACTCTGACACTAACTCTTCTGTCTCCCTTTTCCACATCTAAAGAACTTTGTGATTACACTGGACCCACCTGGATCATCCAAGATACTTCTCTGTCTCAAAGTCAGTTGATTAACAATCTTAATTCCCTTCTGCCAGTAACATCTTCACAGGTTCCAGAGATTAGGACATGGACATCTTGAGGGGTGTGGAAGCACTATTCTGCCTACCACATTCATTAACCATACATCTTTATTTTTGATTTTTAAAGATTTTTTGATGTGGACCATTTTTAAAGTCTTTACTGAATTTCTTACAATATCGTTTCTGTTTTATGTTTTGGTTTTTTGGCCCCGAAGCATGTGGGATCTTAGCTTCCCGACCGGGAATCAAACCTGCACCCCCTGCATTGGAAGGCAAAGTCTTAACCACCGGACTGCCAGGGAAGTCCCAACCATACATGCTGAGGAGAGAGTTTTTCTGTCCTAACCTTCTGCTGGTGCCCACACTTTCCATCACGGCAGCCCATAAGGCTTTGCTAAGGAGGAAGAGTGCCTCATGTCACCTTCTTGATACCCAGGACACAGTGCCCTGTGAATTCCTGGAGCACTGGAATGCAGAGCTGCTCTAACATGTGTCTACCTCTGTGCATGCACATGTGTGTGTACATACATGTGTGTGTGTGGTGTGTGGCCTTAATTCCTAAGAGATGGGATTACAGCATGTACATCTTTGAATCTTCCATGGTATCTGGCACATCTCTAGACATGGAATGAGACGCTCAATACTGGTTTGTTATCTGATCCCTGGACCAATGATCCCATCTATGGATTACCCAGATCCCAGAACCAGGGAATTGCTGAATTTTAGCTTTGGAATTAACCTGAAAGGTGTTCATTTAAAAGCACAACACAGTGTTTCCCTGGTGGCGTGGTGACTGGGAGTCCGCCTGCCGATGCAAGGGATGTGGGTTCGTGCCCCGGTCCGGGAAGATCCCACATGCCGTGGAGTGGCTGGGCCCGTGAGCCATGGCCACTGAGCCTGCGCATCCAGAGCCTGTGCTCCACAACGGGAGAGGCCACAGCAGTGAGAGGCCCGCGTACCACAACAACAACAACAAAAAAAGCACAAGGCAGTGTCTATTATAGAACAGACGCTTAGTAAAAGTTTTCCCTCTTTATTCTCTCTCTGGTTACATTTCTTTTATCCATCTTCATCGTTTATTTCACAGGTGGGGAGGGCTAGTTAAAATATGAGTAAAGACCAATAATGATGCTTTTAGAACATTTGAGGATTTCAGTTCTTCTAGCCTCGCCTGTATCTAACCCTCCCATCAAACTGGTGAACCCTAAATGCCGACTTGTGCTAAATGTCCTCACTGTGTATCCAATCCCAGGTAGAAAATGCTGTGCTCAGTTTCTCCAGAGAGCCATCTGCTGATCCCACTCCAAACTATTAAAAATAAGAAATAACCCATTTTTTAAAAAATTTATTTACTTTATTTATTTATTTTTGGCTGTGTTAGGTCTTCATTGCTGTGCGCGGGCTTTCTCTAGTTGTGGTGAGCGGGGGCTACTCTTCGTTGCAGTGCGTAGACTTCTCATTGCGGTGGCTTCTCTTGTTGTGGAGCACGGGCTCTAGGTGCATGGGCTTCAGTAGTCGTGGCACGTGGGCTCAGCAGTTGTGGCTCACAGGCTCTAGTCTGCAGGCTCAGTAGTTGTGGCGCACAGGTTTAGTTGCTCCGCGGCATGTGGGATCTTCCCAGACCAGGGCTCCAACCCATGTCCCCTGCATTGGCAGGCAGATTCTTAACCACTGCGCCACCAGGGAAGCCCAAAGTAACCCTTTCTTCACCTTCACAGCTGAAGACACAGCTGAGCTTGTGAGCCTACAAGCCCAGAAGCCCTCTACTCTCTGCCCACCCTGTGCCACCAAGGTCTAAAGACCAAAAAAGAGGAAAGACGAAGGGGAAAAAGAGGACAGAGGAAAACACAGTACAAAGCTGTAGTGAGGAAATACAGCTCTATTGGGCGGTAACACAATCAGAGTTGGGAGAACAAACCAAAGTCGCCGGAGGTTTGCAAATCACTCTCTCCCTGGACCTACTTTGGCGCCAAGACAAACACCAGGCACAGAGCACAAGACAGATACGGTGAAATGTCGCATGCCCAGGGCCCCATTAAATGAAGTGTGGGGTCCCTATGCAGATTATGTGAAGCATTTTTCACAGACCCACCCTTGCTACGAAAAAACTGTCCTGAGCCAGGGGAGAGGCCCAGCCAGCTCGGCCCCTGTGTCTCAGAAGCTGCACTTGACCCCGCCATGCTCTTCATGCTGGGGCCCCCTGGGCATGGGCAAAAGACCCAGGCTGCTTTGCCCACACCCACGGGAGACCTAAGTACTTTTCCAGCCTGTGAGGGCCTCTGGGGAGGGCCCCGTGAGCTATCTACCTGAGGCACTGTCACCTGACCATGAAGCTCGTCCGCAATGCCGCTGTAGTCATGACATGTGTCTGAGGACCATCAGGCAAATCCAGCTGATCACCTGTGCCAGGAAGGCCTCAGGCTGCCAAAGGAGCAATTTCCATGGACGCTGACCTGCCAGGAGACCCTTTTCTTTCGTTCTTTTTTTTTTTTTTTTTTTTTGATGTTGGGATAGGAGTTTATTAATTAATTTATTTTTTATTTTTGCTGTCTTGGGTCTTAGTTTCTGTGTGAGGGCTTTTCTCTAGTTGTGGCAAGCTGGGGCCACTCTTCATTGTGGTGCGTGGGCCTCTCACTATTGTGGCCTCTCTTGTTGCGGAGCACAGGCTCCAGATGCGCAGGCTCAGTAGCTGTGGCTCATGGACCTAGTTGCTCCGCGGCATTAGGAGACCCCTTTCTTCTACTTAAAGGCCTGGACCTAGTAAGCCAGGGCCAAGACCATCCTGGCCCCATTTTCCAGCCTTACACGTGGGGTCACTGAAGGGACCGCAGTAAGAGGGCCTGAGAGGGAAATCTCATCAACCTGATGGCTGCCCATGGTAAGGCCTCCAGCCCCAAGCTCAGGCCTTGCAAGGGAAGAGCTCTTGGGTTCTGCTGGACTTCAAACTCGCCGATTCCTTTTTGAATTCCAAGATCAGAGTAGACTTTGGAGAGGCTGGTCACATCCTCTGGTGGCTACCGGGCACTCAGCAAAGGCAGCATGGAAGGAAATGCAGATGGAGGCCTTCAAGTTGACAGCCCAGAGGGCAACCCGCCAGCACACCTCCCCCAGGGCCGACCAGAGCCGCGAAGTGCCAGGAGGGGTGGGGCAGAGCTGGTGAGCGGCCAGCTCCTCTGGTTTAGGGCATTAATTAGGATCGGAAAGTGTACCCCACACATTGTGTAAATCGACCCATTCACCGAGAACACGGAAACCTCAGCAAGGCAGAGCAGCGATGGATTTTGGGAAGAAAGGAGCAGAGAGATGGACAGGCAACGCTTTTGATTTTGGAGAGATCTGGAAGGTTACCAGCCCTGTGAGTAGCTGCACTATAAAAAGAGTCAGACACTAAGTATTTCCTTTCCCATAAAATATTCATTGCCACATGGAAGAGCCAAGAAGCCGAAACCTCAAGCATGTCTAACTTTGTGCTGCAGTAATAACAGAGTTTTATAGGAACCTTCTGATTGTATTTATACCAGGCTATAAATACAATTCCATCTGAGAGAGAGGGAGGGAGACACATCTAGGCCCCCCCGCCAGAGGCTACACTGGAACGAGAAAGACCCCAGGTACGCCCATGACTCTAGCATCTAAGCTAGAAGATGGCAGATGGAGAGACCTGTGGTACCCGACCTCCTTAGGAGTGCGTGCAGAGAAGCCCGGACTCCTCTCACAAACAACGCTCAGGATGTACTCAAAACCTGGTTTACAAGTGGCATTGCTCCTGCTTAACGATGGAACAATATCCCAAGTGCCTGATGTTTACTCAGCTATTTGCAATTTACAGAGTGCTTTCCCATCCCTTGATTCCCCAAATAAGTCTGCACAGGGCAGGATGGGTGCTGTTGTCCTCATGAGCCTCAGGAAGGTTAAGCAACTTGTCCAAGGTCACACAGCCAGAACGCAGCATTACCAGGCCAAGACGCTTGCACACCTAACTCTACCTCCAGACCTCTTTCCCTGCAGCCGCCCCTTCTGATGAACACTGTAAGGCAAATCTCTAAAATTCCACTTGAGAGATGACCCCATGCTTCAGCTGCACGACTCCATCCCCTGTGTCTTGCAGGGACAGCTTTTTCCTTTTTAGTTTATATGAAATAAGGAACCCCTGACAGAGGTCACCATGGATTGGTAATTTGCACATTAAACCAAGTATCGAACATCTTTTCTTCAACCACTCACGCGCATTCACCAGACACGCAGACTTCATTTAACTAGACTCTTACAGCGTTCTAGACAGAAAGGGTATGGGTTAATAAAATGACACGTAATAGTTCCAGAACATTTGACACCGAAGTTTCATTTGAGATTAAGTTCACAGTAAAAGCTTTTCGTTTACTCTAATAAGAGAGGCCCTAAAGTTTTCCTAACTCCCCCAAACCAGTTAGATTTTGCTTAAAAGACTTTTTAGTATATGAATCCACTGACTTCCAATGATGTGTTCAAAGAGTGTCAGAGATGCAGAGTATGCAAAATCCCCACCCCATTTGCCCTTGGGTACAGCCACCAAACCCAAACCAGACAGACACTGCAGAGGCTCACTCAGGGCCACTCAGAACCAATGAACATGTCTACGTACTCTGGAGGCACTTTTAAGTATGCCGATCCCAGATTGTCCCTGATCTGCAGTAAGTAGAATAAACTGTGTTTCATCAGAAAGTTCTGGTAAGTCTCTGGGAATTTAGTTTGGGTTGCAAAGACAAAGAGAAAAGGGTAAACTACAGCCCCCTCTGGGATTATTTATTCTGTTTAGTTCAATCTAAAGCTAGTGTGGCCCTAATGGTTTTTAATGGTCCTAAATGATTCAGTGAATCTGGGCATTCACTGGCGGGCCATCTGGGGACAGGCCTGCCTATCTGCAAACTGGCAGGCTTCCCTATTTGTTCTGTGGAACAATAAATGTCAATGAATTAGAGGCTTCAATAATTCAGAACACTTCCAGCACCTGATTCTTTGGAAAAGCCAGACCCGTGAAAACAAAATATTTTGTGTGCAAGAATTAAGTAAAAATGTGGGGACAAAAATGTTTAAAAATATATCCTAAATTGGCGTTTCTCAATCTCAGCACTATTGACATTTTAGATCAAATAATTATTTGTAGTGGGGCGGGGTTGGGGAAAGGGATTGTCCTGATCGTGTAGGGAGCTTAGAAGTGTCTGTGGCTTCTACCTACTACATACCAGTAACAGCTTCCCTTAGTGCAACAACAAAAAATGTCTCCATACATCGCTGGATGTGCCCTGGGAGACAAAATTATCCCTGGGTGAGAACCATCTTCTTGGGGTACACATTAATTCAAACCAGTTCTACACCCTCCATACGACACGTACAATCTTAAGTGATAACCAAAGACTACCTAGCCCTCGTATGCTGCAAGATCATGAAATGTCGAAGGATTCAATTACTTTACGACCTGGTGCTTACAAAGGAAAATGTACTGCTCTGGTTTTGCAAAGCATCTCAGCAGAGCTTATAACCAAAAGGATTTTCTAGTCAAGCCTCAGTTAGCCAGAAAATGTAATGAATTACCATAGCTTCATCCCCAAATATTCCACTTAACTGCGTTTTACTACATGAGCGTACACACAGTATCACCTTCAGCTATGCTTATTTAGCCTCATAAAAAGATTCAGCTATCAGCTCACTTCTTGGATAGAATAGAGGGCTGAACACATCTATTTTATTTCGGAGCAGTTGGGAGAGGGAATTGGCAGTTGCAGAGGAGAGAAAATGAAGTTTTGATCACCTCGTGGATACTGTCCTTTCTGTTGTCCAGAGCTGGCTAAGAACAGCCACCGCAAGCCTGGAGACTGCTGTCTATCTGCATTCACACTCAGCCCAAACGCAAGGCTCACACAGCTCTTTATGTGCATGTACGTGCAAGCAGACACACTGATGCACGCCCGTGCATTGATGCTGACACATATGAATTACACCTGGTCAAGCGCAACCCCGTAGCTCCCTTGGGCCACAGCATCAGTCCTGGATTCAAAAGTGCCACATCTCAGCTAACCTGACACATGAAAGTGGAAAGTGGCCAGGGGGAGGGTATAAAGATCACATACAAATACATCTGCTCATCCATGGCCCTCCACGCTGCTGGGCCCCCAGTAGGGCTAGACAGTTTCTCAGCTCTCTCCAATAACAAAGTAGCTGGGGTCATCCAGATGCACGCTCACCCCAAAGACCCAGGCAGTCACTGGGATGGCATGGCCCTCCCTGGTGACAGGCCAGGCCCTGGTGACATTTGCTTTTTCCTCCTACAAAGAGGGTGAGCTTACAGAGCCAAGAGGCCTCTCTCCCAAGCTAACAAGCAGAAACTTTTCCTAAGTGAGAGAAAAACAAAGCCTGCCGTTCCTTCGGCATCCTGCCTCTCTCTAGGACTCTCACTAAGACACACGATTTCCACATACACCTTGCTCGTCCAAGGAAATCAATATGAAAAGCAATTCATCCACTGATATATTTTATCAAGATACATGTGGCGATGCCACATTTCATTTACAGTGCAGCCCTCGGGAAAGCCAAGGTCACTGGCTACAAAGCGGGCTGCAGGAGGGAGGGAGGGGGAGAAGCCCGTATTCTGCGCCAGCTGCAAATAGAAAAGTGAATGAAATAGGAACAGAGATAGAACAGGGAGCCTGGGGATGCAACAATTACTGTATGGAGGAGGCGCAGCGCCGGGCCAGCTTGTTTAAATTTGAAATAGTTGATAGGTTTAGAATGCTAAGTATTTTTCTTCTGACGATGGCAAACGCAAATGGTTTCACTAGCGTGCCAGTCAGTAGAATATAAAATATTTGTGAGCAGGAAATGAAGAGGGAGGAAGAAAAAGCAGGTGGGGTGGGGTGGAGGGCAAGGGAGACCAGACAGAATCTGGCCAAGAGGGCCAAGACAAAGAATGAAAGGGAACAGGCAGGAGGGCCACGGGACACGTGCTGGGCGCGAGCGGATGGCAGGAAGCGACCGGGAATTTCAATAAGCCTCAGGGAGGAAAATTATGATATCTGCATGGCTGCAGAGGGGCATATTTTTAGTAAATTTGAAAGTGATTTGCCACACACGGCACCATCCCACTCAGAGGGCTCTCCACCGGCTCCGGTAGCTGCGCCGTGGATCAAATGTACTCGGTAATTGCAGAGTCACTCTACCCTCTTACCTCTAAACAGAGCAGATTAAAATAGCATGAACAGCTATAATAACAGGTTTGGGCTTCAGCTTTTTACAGCCAGAAAAATGCTTATGGAAACAAGGATTTTGCTGACTCTTTTCAAAGCGAAGTAAAGAAGAGAGAAGTAAGTGGTCCCAGAGCTGCAGAGTGAACCGTATGGGGCTCCAAACGGGTTTGGGGCTGCAGTGCTCCCCCTCCCATCCAGACCCCAGGTTAAAAGTCAAGGCTGCTGGACAGATTCTTGGCCCCTGGATGCACCCTGGGTCCTGTCGTCATGCCCCTCCCCTTGCTGCTCCAGGGCCCCGGTGGAGGGAGCCTGTGTAGGACAAATGGCACAACAGGGGCAGATGACAGGGGGGTGCCCACTTCCGGGGAAGGCGAACTGCACCAACTCAGGCCCCTACTAAGCCAGCCCAGGGTTCCAACAGCCAGACCCCAAGTCAGATGCTAGTTATCCTTGAGGACCTAAGTTTCAGGTTGCAAGCTCACGAGTGTCTTGGGAACACACCGGGGCTCACACCAGCCACTAACCCTCATTTCATGCTGACTGCGGACCAGGTGCTAAGAAGGGTTTCATGGCTTCACTTCACCAAATCCTCGTAACATCACATACCCTAGCAGCTCATTGCTGTATTCGCCTCCCGTTTTGTAGGCGAGAAAACTAAGGGTCAGGTGTTTAAGTATCCTGTCTAAGACTCTACAGCTAAAAAAGCGTTGGGAGTCGAGATTCAAACCCAGGACTGCCTGAGTCCGGGGGCTGAAATCTTCACCCTTTGCACTGCACCCATGTGGATGGCATCCGCCTTCGCCAGAACCACGGCTCAGCCACCGCTCACGTGGACTCTACAGAAGCAGCTGGGGGGCTGCCCAGTGGGCATCCAGGCTGCCCACTGATAAAGCAAGAGCAGGCTAAGTTGCTGACTGCTCTGCCTCGGCCTGGGAGGAATCCCCTGAAGAGGTGCTTCTGGCTGTTCAGGCTGGCATGGGGCAGGCATGAGGGCAAGCTGACGCTGCAGCTCCCAGGAGCATCGTGCCTCCAAATCACTAACACCTCGGGATCCTCAGCCTTCCTAAGGAAGCCATGCAGCTCTAGAAATTTCTCACTCTTTGCTGTAGACATGGACCCTGAACTTAAAAAGCAAGGTGCCAGACAGGGCAGGAACAAGGGGTCAGGAGATTAAGCTCCCAAAAAGGGAAAGAAGTTGTCCAAAGTCCTATCAAAACTAAGCACTAAAGGCTTACATCCAGGCAGGCCTGAGTCCCAGCCCTGCGTCCTTCCAGTCGGATCGTTATTAACTCGCCTCTCATCACTCGTGATACTGGCGGGAGGTAAGGAGAGGGAGGGAGGTCTTCCCACCCTCAGCACCCAGTCTTCAGCCGTCCGAGAGGAGACACCACCGGGATTCTGCAACTCCATTCTAAGACACGTGCTCAGCTGCATTCTCCAGGGCACAAGATTAATCACATAACCCCAAACCCTGCTTCAGGGCTGCCAAGCGGACACACGTGACACCTGATGAGAGAGTCAGAGATCCGTGTGGTCACGGGCTGGCCACGTGGGTGGCAGCTTCAGGCTTCCGCAGCGATGGAGCAGCCCCTTCCTTGAGCCCTTCTGGCTCCCCAGCAGCCCCAAAGAACCCCATTCTGAGATCCCCCTTATAACCCTTCCTTCCTCTAACCCCTAACATGGGTCCTAATCAAGAACCCACCCGACTCCGCACTGGGGCACTCCCGCCCACCCAGCCACATACCTGGAAGGCAGAGGTATCTCAGCAGCAGAAGCAGTCACTTAACAGGGTGTGTATGGGTCTGTCTGTCTGCCTGTCTGTCTGTGTCTGTGTGTGTGTTTACAAGGGTGGGGCATGGGGGCTGCAGACCACTACAGTGTTTCTCTAACTTCAGTGCACATCAGAATGATTGGGGGAACTTATTTAATACAGATTTCTACTCCCACTCCAAGGTTCTGATTCCGGCCCATCCCTGTGGGTCAAGAGATTTTAACACGTGCCCCATGGGGCTCCAACACAGGTGGGTCAACGGGGCACTCCGAGAACCCCTTGACCTATGGGCTGCAGTGGAGGAGAAGAACCATCCAGCGCAGGGATTCTCATGAGAGGAGCTGCACCAGGAGGGCACATCAACATCCCCCTCGTGCTGAGAAGGCCCTAACCCTGGGAAGAAGGTCACCAGGGTGTGTGATTCCTAGGGGCAGGGGTGCAGGGAAGGGGGCAGGCAAGAAAACGTCATGCAACGGGACCCAGGAGGAAGGGGGTCCAAATCGCAGGGCCCAAGGTAGGGTCTAGAAGCCAGCACCCCCTGCCTCTGCCCGAGGTGAAGAACAAAGGACAAGGCCTTGGCCTTCAGGAGGCTTATGACCCACTGGGGGAGATGAAGCCCTCACACCTAGAACCATCGGGGAACACCATAGCTGGTTGCAAAGTAAATAAGTATAATTTCATGAAGCAGCAACTCTGCTGTGGATTGGGAAGTGGAGAGCCCAGGGTGGCTCCTCACAGGCACAGGAGGCTCATGGGGTCCTCAGGCCAGGAATGGCCTCCCTCCCAGGTCATGTGACCTAGGCCTCTAGCTTCAGCCGAGTCTGTGAGGGTATCCACGGAATAAGCTTTCAGACCCTCCCTCACGAGGCAAAAATGTCTGCCTGCCGCCCCAGCTCTCATCGACCCCTGCTGTACTGCAGCCCAGGGGCCCAACCCCACTCTTGACAAAGACAGAGCCAGGGCCACTCTGAGCCATAACACTCAGCTCCCTGAATCAGACATGAGGGGCCTCACCACCTTGTCCGTCTGGCTCCTTCGTGGGCACATTTCCTGGGACCAACCCCAAAGGACCCAACTGATTCCCCACTAACCTGACCTGTCCCCACAGGCAGGAACGAGGCCAGAGGGGCAGCCGCCAGGAAAACTCTGCGTATGGTTAATGGACGAGGGAGACTCGGGTCACGAGGCTCCTGTTTTACGACTCCCTTCTAGATGTTTCCATGCAGAGGACTGGATTCACCTTGTTTGAAGACCAGCTGGGGCAGAGCTGGCATTAGATAAAAGCACCATCCAGGCCTGGGCAGAAGGGAGGGATTCCAGTAAGAGCTCACAGAAGCAAAAGGTTCAGAGCCAGAAGGATCCTTAAAATGGCAGACCCTCTGGGTTCAGCCTGTCCAGCCTTTCCATCCAGGAGGACACATGCAGCAGGGACGGGAGGTGGGACACCAGCGCACCGCAGTCTTCTCCTTTTACACAGGAGGACACGGTCAGTCCCAAGAGTTTGCGTAAACCCGGGTCCAGCCAAAAGGCAATGGCAAATTCGTCTCTCCATGAAAAGGGATACTCTGTTCGTTTTGTTCTCTGTTGCCTCTTCATGGGGAAAAAATGCATTTGTGGAGTGAATTTCCTTGACGGGGGTCAGGTTTGACCCTGAAAGACCTCGTCTAGCTCTCCGAAGCCAAAGGGTCTGAAGCAAGGAGCCACTCCTGCAGCAAGCAGCACGTGCCCTGGACCCCTCCCACTACCCAAACCCAGAATGGGGGAGGGGAGGTCACTGGTCTGGGGTAGGACAAAGGGACGCAGGCTTTCACCTCTGACTTTCCTACCATCTCCTCCTTGTGAAGGAAATGGATGCACTTTCTGCAGCCTTGACTGAAAAAGAAGTCCTAGGAGGAACGACCAAAATGAAAACACGGGTGATGTCATAGGGGAATGGTGTGGGAATCCTGGCCACACCATCTGACAGCTATGCGACCTTGGGGGCATTGCTCAACAACTTTGGGCCGTGGCTTCCTCATGTCTAAAAAGAGTAATCCCACCTACCTTCAACCACCAAAGGCTGCTGCATGGTTCCATGAGATCAGGGAAGACACCCAGGGGCAAGAAGTTAAAAACTGGTAAACCCCAAGTTGGTAAAGGTGATATGGGAGTTCTCTGTATTATTCTTGGAACTTGTCTTTAAGTTTGAAAGTCTTCCTTCCACTGGCGGTCCAGTGGTTAGGATTCCGCGCTTCCATTGCAATGGGCACAGGTTTGATCCCCAGGTCGGGGAACTAAGATCCCGCACGCCGTGTGGTGCGGCCAAAAAAAAAAAAAATTATTTCATAAAAATAAAATACACATTAGTTGCCTTAGAGGAGGGTGGATAAGCAATATTGTTAACTCTTTATATATCTCTGTATTGCTTCATTTCTTAAAATGAGTGTGTGTGTTCCCATTGTCTTTTTTTTAAACTCCAGCAAAATTTTAAGGGAAAACAGGCAGACGGGGAGGGAGAGGGTGTAGGGTATGTGCCTGGCACAGGGTAGAGTCAGTTAAGGGTTGGTGACTCCTGCTCCGCCGCCTTGGCTGTTCCCTGAGCACTCGGTCAGCCTAAACATGCCCCCAGTCACATGCAAGCTCCCTGAGGACAAGAGACGGCCTCCCTCTCGCTCATGACCCCCCTCCTCCACGGCCCCCTTGAGCTGCACTCTGCACTGGGTGGTCATTCAATACCTGGGTCCATCTGACAATGAGAGCGAGTGAGAGGCTGGAGCAGGTGTGCCCAGCAGAGTCATTAAGGACAGAGAGATTTTCATCAGCCTGGCTTGGCTTAACTGTCTCCTGGTGCTCGACTCTCAGGTTTCAGGGATGTGGCCAAGAGACGCCGATTTGCCCATGGCTGAAACGGTGAGGCCTCTCAGTGCTATGGGCTCAAGGGGTTAACATTTGGGTATTTTTTCCTCTCCCACCGTCCCCCTTTCCAAACGACCAGGCTTAATCCCAGAGCTTAGCAAGGGCGGCATTCCAGAGCACCTCAGTTCCGGACCTTGTTTGGTAGGAGGTTGGGGGAGAGATGCCGGGAGAGAAGGGAGGGTGAGAGAAGCATCTGAGGCAAACCTGAGAACTCTGTGGCAGGCGGCTGCCTCTTCAATCATCATAGCTGTGAACACAGGGCTACCAGAGCCCACCTACTCACGACTCTGCTGTATGCACTGGTGACACTGATGTATTAAAAAATAAAGAAGGCTGTTGGCTTCCCTGCGTTACCCTGACCCCGTGGCAATGTACCTCACGTAACACTCCCCATGACTGGTAAATTGAGTAGACGTGACATGGATTCCTCAGAGTCATAGACAGAATCAAGTTGGACCTTGCTCCCTCTCACCCCCAACCATCTCCCCAAAGCTAAATGACCTTAAAGGCAAAATACATCTGCTGAAACCCTGTTGAGATTATTCATATGTTTTGACTCCTAATTCAGAAATAATAAGTGATTCATAGGTTCCAAATTTAAAAATATATTCATCATCTGGTCTCTGTAGAAGCACGTATCCCACTGGTTTGGGAGCCTAATGCTGCAAAAGGCGCCCTGCACCGGTCTGGCACCCATACATCTGTTTAGCCACAGGTGACGGGAGTGCGTGCTCCCACATCACCTATTTTATTAAAAACTCTACGTTAAGGCCATTGTCAATAAGAGAGCCTTAATTCCTCTGGAACACAGAGCTAAGAGACTGGCAAATTGTAAATCCAGCTCTTTCTTGACAGCCCCTCTGAGGGACAGAGAACCCATGAGTGTGAGAAATGGGAATTTGTACTTAATTTCAAACTCCATGTGTAAACCAATATGGAGAGCAGCTCATCACAGTGTGTTAACAGATGACAGGGATGCAAGGCCATCCTCAAACATTCCTTCCTTCCTTCTCCAAAGAGTCCTCTCTAGCTTTATATACAGATGTATATGTGTGTATATGTATATACACACACAAACAGCCATGCATGCATATATATATATATACACCACAGAGCCATCCACCCCAAATGCAGTGTATTGACAAGAGGTTCAGATTCTAATCTGGCATTTGGGGTCATCTTAGCATCGTGTTCAGCCTTCCCATCTATAGTGGTCTCTTGAAGAGGGGCCTGATAAAGCCCCCTTCTAATCCACAAGGCTCAAGGGTAGATTCTGAGAGCCATGTTCTACTACATGACTGGATACTATACCCTCCACCCCCAAACTCATATGTGAAGCTCTGGCCCCCAGTTTGACTGTGTTTAGAGACAGGGCCTTAAGGAGGTAATTAATGTTAAATTAGGTCATACAGGTGGGGCCCTCATCCAATAGGATTAGTGCCCTTATAAGAAGAAACAACAGAAGAAGCTCCCTTGCTCTTTCCTTCTTCATCTCCCTCCCTTCCTCCCTTCCTCTCTCCCTCCCTCTCTCTCTCTCCCGCCTTCTCCCTCTCCCTCTCTCTCTGCCACGTGAGGACACAGCAAGGAGGGGGCCACCTAAAAGCCAGGAAGAGGGCCTTCGCCAGAACCTGCCCATGCTGGCTGGACCTTGATCTTGGACTTTCTAGCCTCCAGAACTGTGAGAAACTTAACTGTTGTCGAAGTGCCCCTCCCCCGCAGTCTGTGGTAGTTTGTTATAGTGGCCCGAGCAGACTCAGACAGGACACTCACCACAAAGCCTTCAGTGAGTGAGTGGCCAAGGGCAGACGCCTATGCAAGATGCATCAACAGATTCCCTCTCTGGAATTTGGGACACAGACAGGAGAAGTTCAATTAAGTCTTGTTAACATGTAAACCTGGGAGTCTTGGGGTGGTCATTTTTAGATTCACCCTGTGGTCTGCAGAGAGATGAAAATGAAATTAGATGCACAGGCTGAAGTGAGGATGAGAAAGAGAAAGAGAACACTGCCTGGGTTTCTGACAGCTACTTTACAGTTCTATTCACTTGCTTTCAAAGGTGGACTGTATCCCTACACTTAGGCGCCATGATACACTCCCGTATTATGACAACAAATAGTCTTGTTTATTTTAAGCCAGCACAAATCTTTTAACCTACAACCAAAAAAAGCCCTAAGTAATAAACATGAACCTAGACACTGAGATCTTTAAGAGCCAAGGCAATGTCTTCTACATGTTTATTTAACTGCCCTACCCCCAAAGTAAATGTCCACATTCTACAGAAACCAAAGTGACAAACATCCATTGAACTGAAACCAACAGGTACATCTGCCCAAAAAATGCTCCTTAAAGAACCAGAAGCCAAATATGGCCCAACTCACACTACAGACAAAAATCAGCCCTAAACAACAATTGCATCTTTGCTCAGCCACAGATCTTATACAGACTCTAAGGATGCCATATTTTCCCCTCTTATGTGCCTCACATACAGGGTGTGCATTCAGCAAACGAAGAATAAAAGGCCGTTTCCATTTCTGATCCCACCCTCTGCCAACCATACCAGGCACACATCTGCTAGAATAAATGGTTGCTATAGAAATCACCATTTTTGGAACAGGCAAACCCAGTGTCTATGAAGAATGCAGCCATCTCAGTCCTCAGTGAAATCTGTGGTCTTGGTGCTCAGGAAGTATCTTAGAGGACAGCCAGTAACTTGCAACCAAACTGACCAAAGACGGGGTCATGACACCGCACGTCTCTGAGAATCTATCTTGACAGTCCAAAGGAAAGAGATGCCAACAGGAGCTAAGGTTGTGTTCAAGGACCCTCCCTTGGGAGTAGACCCAAATCCGGAGACATCTGTGAAATGCTATAAAACTGGAAATATAATATACTGGGTGAAGGCTTGGAATCTGGGATCAGACAGTCTTGGTTTCAAATTCAGGCTCTACCACTTAGAGGCTATACAGCCTTGAGCAAGATACTTACCCATTCCATGTCTCCATTTCCTCATCTGTAAAATGAAAATAATAATAGTCCCTATTTCATGGGATTATTTTAACAATTAAATGAGATGATGTACACAAGGATTCAACTCATAGCAGTAATGTACACAGTATGTTTGCTAAATATCCATGGTGCTGGACAGAATCAAGAACCAGACATGGGAACAAACAAGACAAAGAACAGAACCATGAATTTCACGTTCTGATTTGCTAAGGAACTACCCTCCCCCCCCCATTTTACTGGCAGCCAACCAAGGATTCGAGTTCATTCTGGAGGCTGACTAGGGTTGCCAGTACATCAATGCATTCAGAAGCTGTGGTCTTCTGGGGCCAGCTCCCACAACTACGTCTCTCTTCCCAACTCTGCCTTCAGTGACTCCACACTGGCAGCCTGAAATCAGCCAGGGTGGGAGTACTCCTACCACAGAAATTAGCAAACGCTACAAATCAGGTGTTTTTCATCTTTCAGAATTAGTTGTTAAACATTTCCTGTGCGTCAGTGGAAAAGCCTCCTCACCAGGAAAGTAGGATCTGAAAAACATTTAGTACCTAAGATTCTGTACAATCCTAAGGTTTCTCAGGCAGGATGTCACAGGACACAAGAACTGCAATGGGGCATCCCTGAGAGGCCGTCTAGTTTTCCTCCAACCGTTAGACTGTGTAGATTGGCTCCCTGATGAAGGCCTGCAGAGGAGGCACCACCTTGGAGGGGATGAGGTTACACGGGTTCCCAGGAGTAGGAAAGAAGAGTCCTGAAGGATGGGCAGAAGATTTAGAGACGAAGGCTGACGAGGAGACAGGGACCCTAGGGCCCCTGCTGGCCCTTCCCTTTTTCATCTTCATTGTTCAATTCCCACACTTCATCCCAGCTCCAGACCACTCACCATCACCATAATCTACAGACTCTGACAGAAGTTCTCAGGTCCCAGAGCAGGCCCTGACTTGGTTTCTACCATGACACTGCCACCCTTTAGAGCCTGTGATCGAGTTGAAGAAATAACTCATCCAAAGAGATGCAGGGACTTCCCTGGTGGTGCAGTGGTTAAGAATCCGCCTGCCAATGGAGGCGACACGGGTTCGAGCCCTGGTCCGGGAAGATCCCACATGCCACGGAGCAACTAAGCCCGTGCGCCACAACTACTGAGCCTGCGCTCTAGAGCCCGTGAGCCACAACTACTGAAGCCCGTGCGCCTAGAGCCCGTCCTCCGCAACAGGAGAAGCCGTGCAATGAGAAGCCCACTCACTGCAACGAAGACCCAACACAGCCAAAAATCAATCAATCAATCAATCAAAGAGATGCAGAGGAAGCATGTAGAGGAATGCAAACTCAGTGGTTTCCAGGGGTGAATATGTGGTGGGTAGCAAGAGGGAGAGGAATTGAAGAAAAGGCGACAAGTTAGAAGGGAAAGTTTCTCCTGTTTCAGAGGACAGCAACTTATAGATACAAAGAGAAATCGGTTTTAAAGGATGAGACACAGAATGGATGGATGCAAAGGAGACGGTATGACATGGGACGAGGAGGAGTTCAAGGTGAACGAAGCTGTAGGGACCCTAAGGAAGTCTGGTGGGAGGGGGCAGCCTCTTCACCACCTGCTCCCCACCTGCGGCCCTGCACCTTGTACCTGCTCACTAGCAAGTGCCGGCTCTGCCCCCAGAGTCCTGAGCGAACCTGGGAAACAGAGGGGCTTGGGGGTGGCTCCAACAGCCTCTCTGGCCCCTGGGAAAGTAGAGATGGACTCTGCTGGCCTCTCAGCGACTTCCCTGCTGGAAAGGCGCCAGGAAGCCACCCAGCTCATTCCACTGCCTCCAGACAAGACACTCCAGCTCTGTCCACAGGGCTCTTGCCCTTTGTGTCACCATGAGAGAAGACTCTGTAATCCTTCTTTGGAGAAACACCTCCCGTAAAGAGAGCTGCTTCTCACCCCAGAGGGAGCAACCCCGGCGATGAGGGCTTTCCTCACTAGCAGCAGGTGTGGCATCGGGGAAGCTGGGCTGTCGGTCAAGGTCCCGGCCCCACCCCTGCTAGCTGTGTGTCACCAGGTCAGGCACGTAACCACTCTGAGCTTCACTTTATTATCTGTACTCCGATGTAACGATACTTACTGCAAAACTGTTGTGAGGATTAAATAAAATCTGGCTTTTAAAGCACCCGCACAAGGACAACACGACAGAACACTCACGAGAGGAGAGCTGGTGCCCTGGCTGCTGTTGAAACCCACACTCGCCCATCACTGGAGACACCCAGGTGGGACCAGACAGAAGCCTTCCATCACACTGTCCAACCCAAAACCTCTGTGGCGCCACGCCCCCATCCCCGCACACAGCACTGCTAAAGTTCTCTTCTTCTAGCTTCATGGGGAGAGGCATTTGTGCACCATTCAGAAACACAGTAGAGGCTGAACTAGCAGGTCTCTAGAGGAATCCTTCCTAGAAAATCCTATAGGCAAGTCCAGGCTTCCCAGAGGGGAAGGCGGTGGAGAGTGAACCTGTGTACACACACACACACACACACACTCTCTCTCTCTCTCTCTCTCTTACACACACTCTGTCACTCATTCACTCACATACATGACCCCCTGAATCCTTCATCACAAAGGTCAACGTGAAAGGTCAACTGAACTCCAAGTCACTGTCTGAGTGATCTGTGCTCCCCTCTTTTTTGCTGCTCCAACCCAGAGTCCGTTACTCCGAGACAAGTAAAACCACAGGAGCTGGAACACACATCACAGCCACACGCCCCACTGCTTTTATTAGAAATACTCTTCTCTTCCTAACTCCTCACTCCAGACATTCTCTTTGACCGGTTCTCCTTGGGGTGAGACAGAAGAAAGGAACTATGAAGCAGGAGGCCAGGGTTCTGGTCACTTCATCTCTCGGGGCCTAAGATTCCTCAGAGGAGTTGACGGTGTGGTCTCCAAGTTCTAAGATTCCATGATATACATTTGAAAACTATTCGAGATTACCAAAATAATCATAATAAAATCTTCCCAAAACTCTAGCCTGTTTTCTCCAGATCCTGTGGATTTCATAAAGCCATCAAATATGCAATAGATTCAATCCACTAATTTCAGACGCACACCTGGGGTCCTGTGATAAAGTTGGTTGTGTTTATACAGCCAAGGATTAACATTTCATAGAGCCATGATTTCATCAGTAACTAACTACAAAGGATTAATTAGGAGCGAGGGAAGAGCCCATGGCTCTGGAATCCAGACCTAAGGAAAATATCTATCTCTGCTCTCCAGATGTCAGCACACACACCAATAAAGGTCTTTGATGAAAACGTTTCTCATTATTCAGGGGACTCCAAAAATACTATCTTCTGCCATGGATTCTGATTCTTATGCACTCTAAAGCATCATCACAAGTCAATAAACACAAATAAATTCATATACAGACAACTTCTGCTTGTCAAAATATCTTTCCTTCAAGACCCATTGCAAATACACAAGACAACCTCTACATGGTTTTTCCAAAATCTCCTCCAACGGCATGTTCAAAATATAAACTTAATTATTTTTCCACCCAGAACTTCTTGTATATGCCCACCATTCACCAGTTATCCAAGTCGAAACTCAGGGGTTTCTCTCAACTCCGTCCTCACAATCCTGCCCGATGAGCAAGACCTACCCATCTTAGCCCGGCCACGCCCCCTTCCCTCTCCACCCGCCCCGCTGCCGCCACAGTTCAGCCTGCATTACCTCTCACCAAAGCCACTCACCAGGCTTCCAAGAGGTGCCCCTGACTCCAAGCTGACACCCGCATATTCATCCTCAATGCCACACTCGGAAGGCTCTTGCTAATATGTATTTCCTATTATTTCACTCTCTTGATTAAAAGCTTTCAACACCTTGCCCCAAACTTACAGAGTAAAGTTCACATCCTTTTTGCTGAGCAAGCAAGGCCTTCCTGACAGACTCCACATCACCTCTGACCACCACCTCTACCTACCTCATCACACATGTCAAGCTCCAGTGAGACCCAGTGTCCTGCCGTTCTCTGCTCCTTCCTCCCCTGGGCCTTTGCACGTGCTGTTTCTTCTCCCTGGAATGCCCTTCCCTCTTGCCTAACTAGCGACCTTCCTCTTGCCTTCCCAAACCCTGCTCAGACGTCGCCTTCTCCTCCAAGTCTGATCTGCAGCCCCTCCCAAAACACAATCACTGTTCGCCTCCATTCCCTCTATACCTTGTTCTTCGTTTTATTACGACTTTTATTATGCTCTAATGTACTGGCGTGTCTATGTACTTACCTCCCCTACTAACCGATCAGATTCTTGGAGACGAGGACCATGTCTTTGGACTCCTGTATCCCCATCGTCTGGTATGTAGCAGAACTCAATAAATACGTGTTGAAAGAATGAGTCAGGTGGAGCCATGCCCATCTTGGAGATTCCAATGCATTTCCTAATTGTCTTAGGGAACATGTTTTACTCTATCTTCTATTACAGCCATTTGTGGACTCGTTTTAACCCCAAATTAACAGCTAGGAAAAGGCTTATGCTTCACCATTACCTCTCCAACAGAGCCAAACACATCTAGTAGGTATTCAGTAAATATTTGATGAATTGAATAAAGTGAGTTCAAAGCTACTCTCCAGTGGAGATCTGCTTTAAACACACACACACACACACACACACACACACACACACACACACTCACAATGCTCAATCACCTACTTAGGAGGCCCTGAGAGCTTTCCAAACATCCAAAAATCCATCTTCTGAGCTGTGGGTTACAGAAGGTCAGATTCCAACCTGAGAATGAGGAGAAGTTCAGCAAAGCTGACAAGGAAGACTGTACATTGCAGGTCAGTGGCTCCCAGGTATTAACGGCCCTCTCACCCCTCACTTCACCTAGAATGTCCATTAAACACACTTAAACACACGCATGCAGACTCTTATTTCTTTCTTCTAGGTCTTTCTGCCCCCAGTTTCAGCAAACACACACTCACATACACCGCCTGGGAGTTGGAAGTAAAAATGTTCCTGGCAAATAAAGAAAGAAGACCATGTAAACTAGGATATTCCCAGTAGGTGTGATCCTGTGTTGCGTGGGCAGGGTGGGGAGGGGATGCAGCCTGCGGCCCACCGCTCTGAACACACATGTGAAAGGCAGCATGTGACCGCACGTGTGGGCCCTGGGAGGCAGCGTGGCCATCCCCCACCTGCCTCCCTGTCCTGCTCCCTCCCTTCCTCCAGGAAAGATAAATTAGCGGCCTGTCAGCAGAGGACAGCCAAAGCAGTTGTGTTTCTATAAAGGGGCAGTGGAAGTGTCTTTGATTAATGAAACCCTAATACGCGGCTGTTACACAACCTCTCTTAACCAGCTCTGAAGGAAGACAGATCCCTTCAGACAGGCTTTAAAAAATAATGGGAGAAAGTCCTGGTGTGCACCCACCACCCCATCAGGTACAGGGACCCCTGCTCCCATGTCCACCTCGGATGAGTGTGGCCTAGGGCTGCCCCGGGGGAAGGGCATGGGAAGGAATGGGTGGGACCCACCCCTCTCCCCGAGAAGAATGTGGGACTCTCGCCTGCTCACTAAAACCAACACCTGCCGATGTGCTAAGAGTCCTCTTGAAGTCCCAACAATAGACATCAAAGCTGATGTTTGGGAGTTGAGATAACAAGGAAAGGGAGTAAAAAAGAGGGGGAGGGAACAATACCAACAAAAAGTCTATCTCACCTTTGACCTCTGGAGAGGTGACAGACCCTAAACACTTTAAACTGTGCTGGGGGACGCACACTCTCCGCACTCTGGTCACGTCCACATATAAATGCAACAGTTCCTTCTTCTGGAAGGTCTCTCCTAGAGACAGTAATACAGAGCTTCAGCTCCTCAGGTGAAGGTACAGAAATTAAAGGGGTCTACAGGTTTTCAGCGATACTCCATCCTTACACAGCCTGGTCCTACCTCCCCCTTAACAAAAGAAGGAAAGGGAGGATGGAAAGAAAGAATGAATGAATGGATCTGTGCTCCTGAGATCTTTATTTCTGTGCCCCTGTAGCCCATCAATGTGGAATGATCATCAGGACTTCTATGAAACTCAGCTCAGGACCGGAATATTCTAGGGAATACCTTAATCTCCACCCTGAATTCCAACCCATGTGTTGAAAAATAACGTATATTCTGTAAAATAACATACGTTCTGTTTCTGGAAAGAACTCTGATAAGAACTAAAGCAAACGTTTTTTTTACAAACACTACAGCTTAAGTCATCTCCCTGCTCCTAACATAGCATTAAGGCTGGAGCTTAGCAGCAAAGACACAGATCAATCAGATGAGAGAATAGAACGAATTTTTTTTAATGTTCCAGACATTCCAAGGTCTAAAGAATGATATAACAAGCCACCCATATACAATGAAGTCCCCCGTGTGTCCATTCCCAATCAGATTTTCCCTCCTATCCCCATATCTCAAAGTAACTTCTCTTCTCCAGTCTTCACCCACTGATCTGTCCTCCAAGGAACATTTTTTGGTCCCCTACTTTGTGACAAACACTGTGCCAAGTATCAGGAACACATTCTCCAGAAATCATCTCCAATTAAAATATCAGGTTACTCTAGACTCTTAAGAGAAGAACCATAGTATTTCTACTTATTTCCTGAAAGTATGTCATGGAGCCAGAGACAGTACTATTTTTACTGAATCACCTGGAGGTTGTAAGACAGCCCCCAGGATGAGTTTTTCTAACAGTTTTATCCCTATCATCCACTACTTCCACTAATAAATCAGCTTTTTAATAGAAAGAGAGTGGGAGCTGAGTCATTTCATGTACTTAAAACTAGACTAATCTAATATCGATTAAACAACTTTTTGCTGAACGACTAACCAAATGAATAAGTGAATACACAACTAGAAGAATAAATGCCAGGTTTCAGGTGAAGACTATCTGGGCACTGGACAGCTAACTGTGGCTGCCCCAATAACCTCAATAGGGTCAGCTTTGAAAAGCCCCAGCCAGCTTCATTTAGGAAGACGAAATGAGAGGATGGGAAATAAAAACAGAATGAGGGATAACACAAAGTGTCATTTATATAATGTCTGCATTTTTGTAACCCCCTTTCCCAAACAAATCTCAAACTAGAGAATACTTCACAAGGGCAAAGATCATGACATTTCTATTTGCCCTCCATCATCTCACTCAAAGTAAAACACTTGTCAGCTGCTCTGGGGGAATAAAAGGTCATGATTAGATGGGTTTTAGATTGGGAATATCCTGAGGACAATGTTAGCAGCTCTGGAATTCCTTCTTCTCTCCCCCTTTTTCTTCCCAAAACTCCAACCAGTTTCCAAGTCAATACCTCCACCTTATTTATGCAAAATACATGCAGTGTTAGACTTCCTCAAAAGAGGCTCCAGACGCTTCTTTTGAAGAATATACTGGTCTCAGGAGAGTGTGTAGGAAAAAGGAATAGATGAGAGTTGATCTGTTTGGTAAATTACTTATTCATAAATAATTACTGTACAGTGACTGCTGAAGACAGTGCAGAATTCAAAGATGAGTAAGACAGAACAAGAGGGTCTTTGCTCTCAAGCAAAGTCTAAAAAGGAAGGTTAGGTATGCCGAAGTATTTCTGCCATAAGCCAGGAAGCAGCAGGTCCTTTGAGAGGTCAAAATGAAGTGTATGGGGCTTCCCTGGTGGCGCAGTGGTTGAGAGTCCGCCTGCCGATGCAGGGGACACGGGTTCGTGCCCCGATCCCGGAAGATCCCACATGCCGCGGAGCGGCTGGGCCCGCGAGCCATGGCCGCGGAGCCTGTGTGTCCGGAGCCTGTGCTCCGCAACGGGAGAGGCCACAGCAGTGAGAGGCCCGCGTACAGAAAAAAAAAAAAAAAAAAAAAAAAAATGAAGTGTATGGAAACAGAGATGGCTTTATGGAATTTTCATTTCAACTAGGTCTTAAAAGACTAGGTAGGAGGGCTTCCCTGGTGGCGCAGTGGTTAAGAATCCGCCTGCCAATGCAGGGGACAAGGGTTCGAGCCCTGGTCTGGGAAGATCCCACATGCCATGGAGCAACTAAGCCCGTGTGCCACAACTACTGAGCCTGCACTCTGGAGCCCACGAGCCACAACTACTGAAGCAGGCGTACCTAGAGCCCGTGCTCTGCAACAAGAGAAGCCACCGCAATGAGAAGTCCAAGCACTGCAATGAAGAGTAGCCCCCACTCGCCGCAACTAGAGAAAACCCGCGTGCAGCAACGAAGACCCAACGCAGCCAAAAATAAATAAATAAATAAATAAAATTTATTTAAAAAAAGACTAGGTAGGAAAGAAGACTAGGAGAAAGAATGGGGTGAAGCTGCCTTCTGTGGATAGACAACTCTTGGGATGAGTCTCTTCAGAACAGGGAAACCTCTGGGAGGCAAGTACATGCTGAAATCTGGAAACAGAACAATATTCCCCTTAGAGAGAAGGGGTCCTTGGATCACAGTGGATTTCTTTATAGGAAAAAAAAAAATCAACCTTTTAACTTTATCCTCTCTTTTCTTCTTCCCTCTTTCCCTCCCTCCCTCTCTTTCTCAGTATCTGAATACTCTACAAATCCAAATTTTAAAACTCAGCTGTTAAAGGCTTTATACTCTCCATTCTATAGATATCATTGTGACATTTTAAAATTCGATAAATTATAAAAATGGTATATGATAAAAGGAACCATAATCAGAATTACAGGATAAATGAATAACTGGAAAAAAATATTTCCTTCGCATTCAACAAATAAAGGATGAGTATTTCTGATTTATATGGAAAGAGAACCAACAAATATCTAAGGAAAAGGCAAAAACCCAACAGAAAAACATGCAAAATGTTTAAAATTTTTGATGTAGTCAAGTACATAAAGGTAAAACTCTATATATTTTGGACTTTGTACATGATCTTTTAAATATATATGTATTATAATATTTTAAATATATATTTCCCTCTACACTGAAGAAAACTTGTCTGACAAGCACACACAAGACAGAAATTCTTTATGGAAGTGGGTCTAGAAGCCTCCAAAAAGAACAAGAGAGTTAGGATAAAGAGAAGAGGAAAAACTGTGTCTCAACAGTAGCCAACAAAAACACTAGAGATAAATAAATTCAGCATTCTGGCATCGGTGGACCCAGAAAAACTAGACTACAGATTAAATTAATTAGGGAAACCACCCACAACAAACCGACAGCACCAGGAGAGGGAGAGAAAAGGGGAATGAGAGGCTGAGCGCTGTCAAAACAGAGGTGTCAGAAGAGCCTGGGCACTGTGACTCCCCGGGAACTTCAGCCCATCCGAAGACACAGTGGTCTCGGTCTCATTCATAATGTTTGCCTTGGCTGAGGTTCTAAAGCACAGGAACATCTGTACAGAAGGAAGCAACTGATTTCAGTGAAAGCATTCTGGAAACTCCACGTATTGAGAGTCATTTCAGGGAAGGGCAATGCAGTTCGTGGTATGCACTGGACGAATGAATGATGCTGTGGACAGCAGCACCAGCCAGCTTCTCTCTCTCCCCTGTTGGGGTGAAAGTGAATGGGCAGGGGTTGGTTCAGAGATGGAGAGGGGAGGAGAGAAACAATTTCAGGAGCACAGGCAATTATATAGGTTGGTTTCAATTTTGAAACTAGTGCTTAAAGACCAACGGTATTGCCTTCAGCTCTCTGGAAACTACAGTGTAATTAGGTTCACTCAACTTAACTTCAAACATGTCCAGTCATTAAAATTTTTCTTGATCTAGCCAAGTTATTACAGACACACACACACGCGCACACACACACACACACACACACAAATCTCTAGGCCAAAAGTACATCAAGTCCCCAAGAAACAGCAAAAACATGTCATTGCTTTTCAGAAACCACGCTAGTGTTTCATGACCTCCCTTAAAGATAACATTCTCACGATTAATTAATTAATGAATAGCCTCTCCCCCAACATGCACAACGGGTTCTATGCAAATTCTTGAGCTTTTAAATTATACTGTTAATGAAAGCAAATAAAGGCAGTTAAAAGGCAATTGGCTCAATTGGTGTTAATATTTAAGCACAGCATGCATAAAAACAAGATCACAGAATTCAGTTTTTACCAAGAAAACTTTAACCCAACTTCATTTCCAAAAGATCAGACACATTACCGAGAATCTTTTTCCCCTACCCTTCAGCATCAGGTAATGAGGCTTTTTATTAAGTAAATATTTCACATTAACCTCATCAGTTTCTATCACTTAGAAATTCCAATCTATAAAATCAAATCAGCTCAATCATGTTTAGATTAGATCCTGCATCCCGAAGGCAAACTAACTTGTTTACATCTCCCCTCTCCTTGGCACCCTCAGGCATCAAGGTTCCAAGATGTCAGAAGGGAAAGGTTCCCACCCCCCCCAACCCAGATCCTGAGGTCTCCCCGGTGGCCTGACTCTTATTCCTAAAATCTGAACCACTGAAACCAACATACCAGTCTTGGCAACTCTGCCAACTGTTTTAAATCAACCTCACGCAAAAGCCCTAAAAGTTCACTAGCCAGGCAAGAGCAGTTGCTGCGATGTTGCCTGGAGCGCGCCTAGACTCCCCCACCAAAGAGAAAACTATCCAGGTCAGATTTCTAACGTGTAACGTCCCCTGGTGACCCCAGATTATTGCTGTTGGGGGATTTCTGCACACGCGTTGCTGCAGAGGACTGCTTTATGTCCAGTCTTCTGCTTTAAGGTCTGGCTGAGGTACCAGGATCTCCCAGAAAGCCTGAGCCCCTCAAAGGAAGAGGAAAAGGGGGTGCGGGCACAGTAAAGAGGGTCAGCCCCTCTGGGACGCTGAGGCTACCTGCCAGGAGACCTAAGCACCACCCTCCTGCTCACACATGCACACATAACTCTGCCACGGTTTTTACACTCCTTCTCTGGGAGTCTAGTGCCCTCAAGACATAGCGTTTCAAAGAGCACAGTTTTGAATGTGATGCTGAAGGCTTTTAAAGGACTTGAATTAGCAGGCTCCCCAGAAGTCCTTGTGTGGCCCCCTCCAGCTCCTGCCCCCAGTCCTGGCTCTTCTGGCGCACCTCTGTACCCCTCACTGCTCTGCGCAGCTGCTCAACCAAACCACCGTTGGCAGGCTTGCCCTCAGCATTTCCCACTGCCCAAGAGAACCGGTCAGGTCTGCTCTGCACTGCAGCAGCTCCAGGAAGGCTGGTCCTGCTCTGCATCAGCCTGGAACCCACTGGGAGAACAGCCCCCCACAGACAGCCTCGTCTCTGAATTCAGTCACTAAATCTCTCCCCTCCCCCCCTTCCCTTTCCGCCCTCCCCCAAGCCCGCTTATCCCCAAACCATTCTATTCGATTAAGGGGACTGGCCACAGCAAGGATGTTTACATTAGGCTCACTTCCAGGCCATAACCCGTCCTGAGGGAACACATTCCTGAGGGGGCAATGGAAAAAACTATGCAAAACATCTGGGCCTCTCTGTGCTCCCAACTCCAGCCTTGGGGCACTCCAACAACCTCCAGGTCTCCCCAAGAGCGAGTGGCATCACCAGGGCATGGGGCCTGGCTTCAGGGTCTGGGATGCCAGGGAAGCTGCAGACATTTTTCATCTAGCAAAGACCTGGCCCAGCCAAAGATGTCCCACCTCAATGCACAAAGAACCAATCGCAGTCACCACAACATTATTTCTGGGAAGACAGCATTTTCCAGAAGGCCAGTTCAGTACTGGGACAAAGTTCCTTAGAAAAACTGCCACATTCAAATGGAGAGCTAATGAAAAGCCAAAGCCACCTCCACTAGAAAAAGAAACAGACATTGTTTCTCAAGGATGGGGACGTGCCCCATACTCTTCCCTTCCTCTGCCTGGCTCCTCCCCAAACCTCCCCTCCCACAGGGCCAGGTCACAGCACAATTAAGCCTGTCATGGGATAGGATGACACATGTGTCCCATCCTCAGACCCCAAATGGGACAGACCCACCAAAGAAACAAACACAGGAGGTGCATAAGCGCAGTTTGGTGAAGCCACTTCTGGCTGGGTGCCCTCACCTAACCATCAACCCGGAAGCCAGCCTATCCCAATATGCACAGAGAAAATACAAGAAGGCATTAAGAGCACAGGCTAAGCAATTAGACAGACCTGGGTTTGATTTTCAGCCACCCAACTTAAGAGCATGGACTAAATAGTCTAACCGCTTCGAACATCTCCTGTGTACAAACGAGGTGTCTCATCTGAAACACCAGGATGCCAAAGGTCTGTCGTGGGGACTGAATGAGGTAATGTGTACCCAACGCTGAGCTCAGAGCCCGCGGCACCCTAGGTGGTCAACCCAAGGGAGCCACCCCTCCAGTGCCTAAGGAAATCGTTCACCACCACCAGCTACCCTCCTCAACCCCTACTGGCAATTTCCTAATCACTGAGGTGTCTTGTAGCGAGTTGAGTGGGTAAGGGGGTGGGTGGAGATGGAAAGTGGGAGATGAGCTCAAAGTAAGGCAGAAAGAGAAAAACAAATGCCGTATTCTAACGCATATATACGGAATCTAAAAAAAAAAAATAGTACTGATGAACCTAGTTGCAGGGCAAGAATAAAGATGTAGACATAGAGAATGGACTTGAGGACACGGGGTTGGAGGGGAAATCTTGTGCAAATTGAGAGTAGCATCGACATATATACACTACCAGATGTAAGACAGATAGCCAGTGGGAAGCAGCAGCATAGCACAGGGGGATCAGCTCGGTGCTTTGCGATGACCTAGAGGGGTGGGATAGGGAGGGTGGGAGGGAGGCTCAAGACAGAGGGGATATGGTGACATGTGTAGTCATATGGCTGATTCACTTTGGTGTACAATAGAAAGTAACACAGTATTGTGAAGCAATTATACTCCAATAAAGATCTATTAAAAAAAAAATAGTTTCACCATGATGTTACAGCAAACTCCTTCCAGAACAGAAAGTAGAGAGCTATGACAGAGGAGATCTGTGAATAAACACACGGACATCAATTCCACTCTACAGATCAGAGATGGACTGTGACCACTTCTGCAATAATAAAAGCTGGCTCACTGATTCACGCTGGACTTTTTAAAAAATGGAAAAAGTTAAGAAAAAAAAAGATTCCTAAGGTGCTAGGATGATAGGTGTTGTAGCTAGCTCCGGAGCAGACTTTCTAATGGCTGCGAATACTTTGTACACTCAGCTGTTCTTTGTGTCCTCTTTTGTCAGGGCCTGGGGGCTCAGAGCTAAAACTGGCACCCAAAGACCACCTGGGGCTGCTGTCTTACACACAGAGGTTTAAAAAGCTCAATGAATGAACCCAAGAATTAATGAATGATAAAGCCATAGGGTCTCCGTCAACCTCTTCCCTCCCAAGCAGCATTCAAACCCTCCCTGTGTCTTCCGCAATGAATGCTTCCTAAGTACAAACTAATAATAATAATAATAATAATAATAATAAAGGTAGGAGGTAGAAAAGGGATCCCATTACAAGGAAGGCCAACTTAAAAAACAAAAAAAACAAAAAACTTAGCCCCAAATCTCCTGCTAAATTCTTCTATTCGCTGCAGGTTCATTAGAAAATCTCTTCCCAAGTAAGACAGGAAAAAAACAAAAGTTGGACTGCACAGTGTTGCCAAGCTCTAGCCCTCTCAGTCCAGCATACTGTTCCTCTCTGAAAAACATCTACCTCCGAGGTCAGTTTGACCAACCTATTCTGGAATCAAGAGTATACAGTTCTCCCAAGATGCATATGTATATATCCACATCACACAGCTGAGAAAGAGTCAGGGCTACATACCCAACCCCAGGCAAAGAGACAATCTTCTGGTCACTTCTAAAAGCTATACAACTGTTCTTCCGGGCTGGAAAATCTAGCACTGCCCTCACTTTGGTAGGCTCAAATATCATGTTCTGGAGCAGAGACACCATGGGAGAGAGGATCTCTCTGCAAAGTGCTGCTATACTTGGCAACTGCTGGATTTATTTACTCTGAACGACCAAGCCTTTCATCACCAGGGAGGCCAGAGCTGAGAGAACAAGGCTAATCTGAGAAGGTTACACTAGATCTAAACACAAAGTGTTTTATGTATGGTGCTGTTACAAGGTCTAGAGGGCTCTTCTCTGGACATCATCAGAACCAAAATAGGAGGGACACCCAGGCAGGCTTCCAGGCAGGTGAGTGAGTCACATGATGCCAAAGGTCCCTTCCAGGACCTGGATCATAATGCAGCAGAGAAAATCCAAGAAGGCAGTAGGCACACAGGCTAAGCAATCAGCCAGGCAAGCAGATCTCATTCAGGCTATGACCCTCGTTGACAGGGAGACCTTGGACAAGTCATTGAACCCTCCAGGGCTCCACTCCCTTATCTCACCTACAAAATCAAAGGGATCACCAGGATCCCTCCCACCTCGAGGCTGGGTTTGCTGTACCAGGTAAGACTGTCTTTCTCAGGGACGCATGGATGTGCGTGAATCACTGTGTATACTCCTGTCCCTCCCCAAGCCCAACTGGTGAAGATAACAACTGCTGTGCTTTCAAACAGCCATTGAGTGGGGACTGGGCTCTGAGGGCTGATATGAAGGGGAAAAGTCTGGGCTCTGAGGAACTGTGATCAGAAAGAAAGACGAAAGACATGGGGAATCCGCATGGTAAGAGAGTAAGAAGGCATGAGAAATAGCTAGATTTCTTTGAGAAATCAGAGAAGAGAAGATGGTGAAATCATTAACCCTCAGGCCAATTTACTCAGGCTTCTTCTAATGAAATGTCGAAAAGAAGCCAAAGCTAAGCATTACGATTTTATTTCCTTTTTCATTCTCCTATATAATCCACTATAATTTTTTTTTAAGTCAGGAACAGAGGTAAGGGTCCTGTGACCTCAAAAGAGGGTAAATAGAGCCACGAAGCGAGCCCAGGCGGAAAGGATGAGCTGCCTTCTCTTCACAGAAGAGACAGAACGCTTCAGAAAGGGGCAGCCGCCCTATCACTGCTGAGAGTACTTGCTCTGTGGGAAGTGGAAGCAGACACACGGCCAAGACTAGCCTTTTCTTCCTAACAACCCTGGACTATTAAAGGTTAATACGGACTGGAGGGGAGGTGGGGGGAAGGGAGGAAGAGGAGAGGAAAACATTATGCAGTATTAGAATGCTACTTTTACTTTAAAAGCCGTCATGCGTAAAGCATTAGTGTTTTTGAAATTGCATTCTTGAGTTAAGTAAATGGACAATCTTTTATACATAAAAGTGAAAGAAAGCAATTAAAAGCTAAATGAAGAAAAACCGCCTTCCCCTGGTGATCTGGGCTATCCCGGTCCCTTTGTATTAACAGGAAGCAAAGACAAGGGTCTCCCCAGCACCACTGTCCAAATGTCTCTTTTATGGCCCCCTCGGTGACAGGCTGAGAAGTTTTTGTCTTCCTTCTAAGTTTACCTACAAGACTGTTAGGGTAAGAGGAGAAAAGGGGAAAAAAACCTCGTCTAAGCACAGCTAGTCAACAGGGGAACCCAGAGAGAGGCCAGGTCTCTCTGCCTCCAAGGAAGCCTTCATAGATACCCCAACTCTCTTTGTCACCTCCACTAAAAAAGAGCCACACCACGTGTTTCGACCATGAGAATTAAGTCAGAGTTTGGAGCTGTCTGGCCAGCCTCAGCTCACAGGCTTGCTGCAAGAATCAGAGAAGTATATTCAGATCACAAGAAAAACTAAGATGAGTTATCAGGTGTACTGCTGTCTACCTCTCAGGTGCCAAGCACGAACTGGTCTAATTTTTTAAAAAATCTGTCTTGCCCAGGTGGGTGGATGGCTATGAGTAAAACTGCTAATTTACCTGGCAAAACGGGTCAGGAAAAGGCAAGTGCAGTTGCAGTGTAGGGACCAACCCAGATCTCAGGGGAAGCAGGAATGGCAAACCCCCTTCTGGGGCTCAAACGAACTCAACCCTGCTACTCAGAGTGGTTGAGATGACTCTGGTGCCTCTAACAAGAATGTCCCAATGATAAAAGGCACTACTTTTCTCTTTTTTACCAGCAAGAAGAAAAGCATGAATGAGTCAATATGCATTCAACAGGATGGCTTTCCAGTGGAAACGTGCTGCAGAAGCTAAAAGGATGTTCTCTATTTTGGAGGCTGGGTAGGCTGAATCCCACGGTGGGCTGCTCCCAGATTCCAGGCCTCGTGATTCCCAGCCCACAAGATCGCCTACTTCTTGGCTTCCAGGAGGTCCATCACCTTCACTGAATCTGGCAATCATGCCCAGAAAGATTCTGGAAAATGCATGCAAACCACCGCAAAACAGCGCCAATTCACTCTCCTGTCCCCGCTCACTATCTGCCCTGATAATACAGAGCATCCTAGGGATAGTGCTGACAACTGGCTATTCTGGGGTACTTTCTTTTCCCTTCCTGCTATGGAAAAAAAGGGGCAGATGGGATGGAAAGGCAACACAGAGATGGCCAGGCCCAGAAAGAGTGAGAAATGCTTCAATCTTAGGTGCTGGAGGTAAAGGTTGGTATCTTTCACCAGCTGTGCCCTTCACCAGCTAGCAGGCCATGTTTACAGGCTAGCACATGCTTGCAGGGTTGTCACACAGCCATGCTAAACCACTCCCTAGTCTGCTTCCATCCTTTCTGCCTTCAAAGTAGGAACTCTTGTGGGGCTGAAAACGAGAACATAGTTAGGTGCCAGTTTTCCATGCATGTTCAGCCTGAGATAAAAAAAAATCTCAACGTCTATATAATCCAAATGCATCCATGTAGAAAAGAGCCTCCCATGGTTGCAGAGGTGCCTGCTTTGGTTTCTGCTCCCTTCCCTGCTCCCCTTTAGCAAATGAGCTCAAACTGGGCACCTTGACCAAAATGCTGGTCTGAGTAGGAAGGAAGGAGGATGAGAAAGGAAAAGAAACTGGTGTGGATAACCCACAAATTCAATTATTCAGCCCACACACAAGAAAGAATAGTTTGTTAGATTTCTCTTTGATTCTTCGGGCTCCAACCCACACACTGGTGTCAGGGAGGGGTGTTAAATAAGCCTCTGAAATGAAGCTCCTCTGTGCTTTAACACCACAAGCACCCACACCTCCCTTTGAGATAGAAAGCTCAGCATCATTCACTCCAGCCAAGTCCCCCTCTGTTCTGCAGCTGAGTTCATCTTGGGCCCCAACTTGTGAAAGGAATCCAGGATGGGTTAAACGTTACCTGTATCTCCACCCCGCATCTCCTAACCATCTGATAAGTGCTAGAGAAAACATCCTGTGTACGGAGCTTGAGATGCTGACACAGGGTGGGGGAGCACCAGCGACACATGGCCCACGAGGAGTTAATCCCCTGAGAGATAGGGGCCCACTCTTTGGAAAGTTCAGAGAAAGCAAAGAGAAGAAAGATTCCACCGGCTGTTACATGTGGTTACTAAAACACAAAGGCAAGCAGAGACTTCTGTGTCCCCAAGTTCAAAAATACAACAACGAAAACCTCTTCAGTCCTGGCACACGGTACACACGAAAAAACAAATGAAAAAAAGAAAAAAAGTGTGCTTAAGCAGAATGTTCAGCTGCGTTGCGGTGCTGGTACAGGCCCTGCCCTCTGCGCTCATCTCTAGGTGAAACGGTCCTTTGGACCCAGGCTGAGGGGTGAAGAGGTCTGCCTCCCAAATTCCAGGTATTTTCTGATTCTTCTCCCTGCACGGTCCACACTTCTCCCTCTCTCCTTCAGCACATGGCCCGGCCTAAAGGCAGGAGACCGCTTTCGATGACCTCAAGTCTCTCTCAGCCCCTACATTTTAACCTCAAAAATCAAAGCATTGGGGCATAAAGCAGGAATAATCATCAATGCAACGAAGGGCTATTTTACAGACCTCTAGTTCCAGCATCCTTGATATAGTCACGTTTGCCTTCAAATAAGGTCTTTCATGTTCCCAGCAGCTGAGAGGGGCAAGACGTAACAGTTTGGAAGGGCATCTACATTTGATTAGATTCGGTTCATATGGACACACAAAAACAGTGAGATTTGGCTGACTCTACTGTCCCCACCGGACACTTGGTTGGCATTGGAGGTTGTGATGAATGTCAGGGAGCATCAAAGGTTTCAAGCCCAAGAAGGGAGCCACACAAAAAGCTCTGGGATTGGCCTTTTTTTCTAGAATTGCCCTAGGCTCTCCTGCCTATAAAGTTTTGTAGGCACCCAATAAGTACTTAAGTGACTGTTTACCTCTTACTAAACCACACCTCAGGGATACAGGATCAACCCCAGGGCTATCTGCAAAAAGCATCCCTCTTCCTACATATGCCAGGATCATCCCAGAACTACTGGCCCAAGTGTTTCCCAACTGGTTCTCTTCCAGAAAGATGGGGCGGGGGAGGGACAGGGGATGGGGCCTGACTTACCAAGAAGAAGAAAAAATTTGAACAACTGATTCCACACTCTCCCTTGAACCACTCTTACTGCAGCTGCGATGGATAAGGAGTGTGATGACGAATGACCAACCTTTCTCCTGAAAGTTCCAGAGTGAAACATTCACCAAGGATCCCGAGGACAGTCCACGCATAAAAAGGCAACAGCATGTCAGGAACAGCCATTAAGCAGCCTCAAACGCCAGGGAGATCCAAACCCAAACTTGTCTGCCAACAACGCACCAGCCCCTTACAGCCATACTAAGAAAGCCTGCCCAAGGCACTTTTTTAAGGATTTTTTTTCCTGGAAAGGGAAATCGCAAGTCTGCAGCTGAGGCCCATGGCTCAGAGGTCTGTGAGTGAGGACACACAGCCACCAGTGATGCGTTCAGTGCCAACTCCAACAAGCCAGACAAAACCCACAACAGAGCAGGACACAGACCACCAAACCAGGGAGGTCCCTGATGCTGAGGCCAAAGGCAAGGGAAAATGTGACTGTCCCAGGTCTTCCATGCCCTGAAGCAGCCCCCAATTTCCTAAGGAAATGAAAAGCCACCGGGAAAAGCTTGCTTGTTCCCTCCCCATTTGGGATGCCACCAGTTCCTTTATCACCACCAGGATGGATACAAAACAGAGCCACAGATACATGAATGCATCGCCACTGTGCGCCACGACACCAAAAAAACAAAAAACAAAGAAATACAAGCAGGTCCTCTGCTCTCAGGGAGAGAAAGGAGGACAAGGGAACTCACATTTATTGGGCTCTACAATCATGGCCAGGAGAACTACATGTGTTTTTCCATTTGATCCTCACCATAACCCTACAAGCTAGGTGACATCATCCCCTTTTTACAGGAGCCTCGGAATGTGTAAGTGATGCGTCTAAGGGCACACGCTTTAAAAAGTGGCCAACCTTTCTCTCAGTCTAGGTCTATCTTGACTCTAAAATTTGGGCTCTTTCTACCATATCACATGTCTCTCTTCTGTCACACAAGGTTCTGTAGAAGCCCTCAAATAGATCTGGTTACGTAGACAAATTAAGTGATCCTAGGAAAACACGCCTCCATGGCCCCAAAGAACATCAATGCTGACCTGGAGGACACAAGGAGGGCTGGGTCATAACGGAGTGGATATTCTAAATCCCTTTCCAGGAGGTAACTGTCCAAAATAAACACTCTACAACCCAGCTTGCAATGTTCCTGGCCTTAAGAGTCCCTCTGGAGCTTCCCTGGTGGCGCAGTGGTTGAGAGTCCGCCTGCCGATGCAGGGGACATGGGTTCGTGCCCTGGTCCGGGAAGATCCCACATGTCGCGGAGCGGCTAGGCCCGTGAGCCATGGCCGCTGAGCCTGCGCGTCCGGAGCCTGTGCTCCACAACGGGAGAGGCCACAACAGTGAGAGGCCCGTGTACCGCAAAAGAAAAAAAAAAAAAAAAAAGTCCCTCTGGATCCCCCGAGAAGCTAGACACATGACCATCTCCTCATTAAGAACTACTCTAGGGTCTCTCCCCATCCCAAGGGTCCTTCTGGATTCCCAAACCAGTACTAAGTTTCGTGAAAGAAGTAAATACCTGATCTTTCCAAGTGAAAAATCCGACAGCCGTTGTCTGGCCTCACTCTACGTTTATAATTATCCCAGTCTTATAAAAGGTTAGTAATTTCATAACGCTAGATGTGCCGTATCTCACAAAAGGGTCTGTCAGAAAGGTCAGAGTGGCTTCAGTTCTCAGCACTGCTCGGTGATTAAAAATCTCTGGAAAATTAAAATCACTAGAAGGGTCCTCATTGAGTTTCTTCTTTTTCCATCAGTGGCTGAGCAAATTCAAGAGAAGAGAAGAAATTCACCAACCCCCCACCCCACCAAATCCACACATGCTCTATGACTACAACCTACCACCAGCAGGATGAAATACTTGCTAGAATCAGTTTTGGTGTAAACACTTTTGTCATCCAGCCAGGACAGGACTACAAAAATTAAATAAATCTCAAATATGTATTAGCCTTCTCAGAATACGTCAACTATCGTGCCAACTATGTTGCTAGGCAATAAGGGTAGGGGGGTGGCGGGGAAATAGTTTTTTGACGTGAATCCCTGGGTCACCGGCCTTTCAATCAGCTGCACAGGTCCAGCTTCACTGTCCCTAGGTTTGGGCTGGTACAGCTCAACTCACCAAGCCCTCCTCCACGTCACCTCCATCCAGTTTTAAGTGTCACCTTGGGCTGAACACGAGTAGAGAGAGATGACTGGATAAGCCACTTACCATCACGTGGAAAACAGAAAGGAAAGCGACATCTTGCCCCTGTTGATTAAGGAGGACCTGACACTCTGGGTTAAAAAACACAGGAACAAACAAAAATCGGGTCTCAGAATACCTCTGTGTCATTAAGAGATCATCTCCCCAGGGCACAGGATCCCGGTGCAGGGTGGCAGCTCAGCGGCAGTGCCTCTGGGGTGCTCAATAAGGAGCTGTGTTTCCTTATAGACCTTTAACTCACTTTTGGCAAAACAAAGCAGACTGACTGTTGACGTGTAAGTGCATCTGAAGTCACAGAGCATTACCTGGGCTGGAGACAGTGAAATACTTCTTAGGTGCAGGAACACTAAGAGGGCACGGGCCATTGGCATCCCAACCGCACCAACACAATACACGTTTTACACCCTCACATCCAAGTGTGTGTGGGTTTTTTTTTTAATTAATTAATTTATTTATTTTTGGCTGCACTGGGTCTTCGTTGCTGCACGCGGGCTTTCTCTAGTTGCGGCGAGCGGGGGCTACTCTTCGTTGCTGCACGCGGGCTTCTCATTGCGGTGACTTCTCTTGTTGTGGAACCCGGGCTCCAGGGGCGCGGGCTTCAGTAGTTGTGGCTTGCGGGCTCTAGAGCGCAGGCTCAGTAGTTGTGGCGCACGGGCTTAGTTGCTCTGCGGCATGTGGGATCTTCCCGGACCAGGGATCGAACCTGGGCCCCCTGCATTGGCAGGTGGATTCTTAACCACTGCGTCACCGAATGTATTTGAAATATATTTTATAACTACTGAATCCCTAAGGCAAGGAGAGAAGCTGTATCATTGCTGCTCTTTTCCAAAATGGAAGACCAAGTGGAGGATCCAGGCTGCCTCCCTACTCTCTCCAAAGCTGTCCCCCCCAGACCCCTCACCCTACAATACACACACACACACACACACACACACACACTCTTTCACTCACTTGAGTTGACAACTCACAGCTCTAAGAACCATTAACTCACCAGCAGGTTGGGTCACAAAACAATAGTATTATCCATTAGTTAAAATACAATCCCACTAGAGACTTAGATTGAAATGCTTATTTACTGTCGGCTACAGATATGTTTCTTGTTGCATTTTGTTGTTGTCGTTGGAAAAGCATTTATCGGGGACCATCAGGAGTTTGGAGAGAATGGAACTGGTGTGGGCCATGTAACCGAAGAGATAAATCTAAACAACACCTACACTTCCTTATTATAAGCTACACTCCTTCTTTTAACTGACCACATCATAAACATTTTCTAAAATCGATTTATGATCTACATGTTCAGAGGATCAGAGTATCTACCTCCCCTCTTCAAGGGGAAAAAAAATCAGGCTATGAGACCACTGTTTAGAAGGGCAATTCCATACTTAGAAAAACTAAAATCAGTATCTGTTGTAGCACTTCTCTCCCCCCACCCCACCCTCAGTAAGATCGCGGTTGTTTTAGGAAGATACAAGCTTCTGAAATGCAGCCTTAACAAACAAAACATTGCTCAACTGTTCCAGAGGCAGGTGTCATAAACAAGCAGCCACATGGCAAACATATTGATTTCCCAGCCCTTATCTCACAGCAACCAGTGCTCAGTTACCAGGCTACTTTAATATGTAATTTACTGCAGGGGAAGGAGAGCAGGGCCCAGGATGCCTGGAATACTTACTGGAGAATTCAGCGGTGGCATGGAGGCTTCCCACAAGGGGTGGCGACATGCAAGTGAATATGAAGAATTCTGGCTTGGAAGCCACAATGATCATTAGCATTTCCAAACTGTTGAAGGAAAAGGCTTGACCACACCCCTCTCGTCCTAGCCAACAACCCATTACTCTGGCACCACTGATCTTCATCAACTCTGTTTACGCTCTGAAAATCTAGCTCACCACTGCTGTTATTTAAATACGGACATTTAATTTCTGGCAAAACAGTACAAGGAAATTACCTCCATCTATTACATCGCTTATATTGGACCCTTCACTTGCTTCTTGGCCCACCTGACTCAAGATAAAAATAAAGAGGACCCGGGGCGTGCGTGAGGACTTCAAAAGCTCCCATGCCTTGTGAGAATGTGAGAGTTTGCTTTTTTTTTTTTTTTTTTTTTTTTTGTAATTTAAGCCAGACTTTTTACATATCCCAAGCTGCAAAGCACCAAAAAAGATCCAATGCTAATTAAAAGCAATCAATGTATGGTTACATTAAGTGGGAAAGCAGCTCTGTGTCTGGCGTTAAAGGTTGTAGGTTTAAAATAAACCTAGAAATGCCAAAGTTAAGCTTTTTCAGATCAGCGCCAAGGCGCCCACACGCCTGGTACTATATATATGGCGAGCCCCGTACCTTCACATGCTGGCCATTAAACCGTCAGAAGCACAGAACGAGGCTGCTGGCTGCAACGCCACCACAGGGTAGAGGAAACTTCCATTTCCAGAACTGATATTTTCATCTTGAGATGCTAACTTATTTGGGCATAGATTTTCACTGTGAATTTCCTTAGGAGTTTTAAATTTTTCATTTAAATAAAAACCCAGCTAAGAGGAGCTGAAAACTTTCTGTTCAGAAGCTCACAAAATCTCTGCAACCAGTGGCGGGGGGTCGAGGCACACCGCAGATGGGGAACAAAAAGCTTCTAATAACCTGACCACACAGGTACAAAGTCGAAAAGCATAAACACCTCTTCCACAATTTTCAGAAATTTTGCAAACCTGGAGTGAATTTCCTTCCGCACTGAAACCTCCCTGTGTTGTAAAACCACAGACATTTAAAAAAATTGTTGACGTACACTAAAAAATCAGAGAGGAAGATTTTCCTCAGCTTTCTCTCTGGGAAGAGGCCAACCAGAGAAAGTCTCAGAACCAAAAAGGGGAGACTTTTCTAGAATCATATGAGTAATAAGAGCACAGGGCCTTAACAAATAATCATACCACTTGAGACGTAGTATCTAATAAAAATATTTTATCCATCTAATAACAATACTGATGGTTAAAGGGTACTAGATTGGTGGCTGATAACCAAAACTGCATCTCAGTAACTGTTTTTTGTTTTGTTTTGTTTTGTTTTTTCGCGGTACGCGGGCCTCTCACTGCTGTGGCCTCTCCCGTTGCGGAGCACAGGCTCCGGACGCGCAGGCTCAGCGGCCATGGCTCACGGGCCCAGCCACTCCGCGGCATGTGGGATCTTCCCGGACCGGGGCACGAACCCGCGTCCCCTGCCTCGGCAGGCGGACTCTCAACCACTGCGCCACCAGGGAAGCCCTCAGTAACTGTTTCTTTAACATTTAGGCAAAGGGCTTTTAACAGTATGGTAACCTAAGTGTTTTCCAGGAGATTCTGTCTCAAATGCCAGGTATCACAATTAATATAATTTTAATAGTGGTAAAATAGACATAACATAAAAATGTACTATTTTAACCATTTTTAAGTGTACAGGTCAGTGGCATTAAGTGCATTCACACTGTTAGGCAACCACCACCATCATCCAGCCACAGAACTTTCTCACCATCCCAAACTGAAACTCTGTCCCCATTAAATGCCAACTCCCTATTCTGCCCCCTCTCCAGCCCCTGGTAACCTCTTTTCTACTTGCTGTCTCTATGAATTTGCTTCTTATAAGCATAGGTACTTCACAGAAATGGAACCATACAAGACTTACCTTTTACGTCTGGCTTATTTCACTGAGAATAACATCTTCAAGGGTCATCCATGCTATAGCAAGTGTCTGTGTCAGAACTTCCTTTTTAAGGCTGAATAATATTCCACTGCATGTATTTACCACATGTTTATCTATCCCTTCATCTGTCAGTGGACACTTGGGCTGTTTCCACCTTTTTGTTATTGTCAATAATGCTGCTATGAACACAGGTGTACAAGCTGTGTACAAGCTATCTAAGTCCCTGCTTTCCATTCTTTTGGGTCCATACCCAGAAGTGGAATTGCTCACAAAAAAATATTTTTGTTCCCTTAAAAGGAATCCGTTGTTTGTGCTTTGGCATCCAACACCTTCATCAGAAGCAAAAAAAAAAGGCAGAATCAATTTGGAAAACTGCAGTCAACAATGTTGCTGAAGCAGAAGGCCATGCAGAGAGTGCCTACAAGGTCACAAAAGTGCCTGTGAAGGATGTGCCTGTGAAGGATGACCCTGGCCACAAACCAGGGGCTGCAGCTGAAACCCTTCACTTCCTCGCTTGAGGGGTGAGAGTTTTGAGTTCCACACCAGATGTGCGCCTGAATAAAGGAAGGATTTGCAGGGTGTAGGGAATGCAGCTGAATGGTTTAATGAACGATCTGAATATACCATTACCGCCTGGCACCTTTATGAGCCAACAGTGTTAAAAACCCAGGCACATTTTTTTGGATACGACCTTATTTAAACCTGCTAGGGACTTACTGTACTAGGCAACATGTGAAAACTAGCATGCTGACATTTAAGGTCATGCAAACATGCAGGAGACCTCAGAGATCTGTTTTCCCATCTCCCAACAGCATAATAACTTAAAATGCCAAGATAAAGAATTGTATATATATCTTTTAAGATAGACATATTTAGAGGTTTATGTCTTACCACAAATCAGGAATCAGAGATAATCCAAACCCTCCAAATTTTAATGAAAACCCAGACGACATCAGCTCCCCACCATCCAAAGTCTGGCAACATATTTCAGCTCAATTGGAGATAAAACTGAGACAAGGGAAAAGGCAATTTTAGGTTCCTCCAAGGGAAGTTGCAGTTTTAATATTAAAGTGGCCCTGGGATGCTCAGACTATGAGGAATTTATTTTTCCATAGAATAAACTTTTCTTTTAAACTCCTTTTTTTGGTTTTGTTTTGTTTAAATACAGTGTCTTAAGTAGATCTTTTGGAATTTACAAGAAAAATACTGGTAATTTGATTCTTATCTTCTTTAAATCCAATTCTAAGCCAATTTTGTGTAAAGGACACTAATTATAGCCTACAGGGAGAGAAAAGGTAACCTACCAGAGAGAATATACTTGAAACATTTAAAAGGCTATGGGACCCTGAAAAGTTAAATAGATTTCAAATCTATTGGAGGAAGAATAATAATAAGTTAAATGGAAATTATTCTCAGGCCCTGGTCTACTTACAGTGGGCCCTTCAGAGTCTTGTCAACACCGCACCCAAGGGTGCTCAGGCTAAAGGGACCTAGGGTTTACTCTCCTGCAGGTCTATGCCTAGCAGTGGCTTTTGAAAGATCCAGCCTTGGTGAACAAAACTATGAGGAAAAGCGGTGAGGGAATCGGATCTTTTTGCAAAGGGCTGAATTCTGCCTTGTTCACGGGTCTCCCTCTCTCAGCTCCATATCTATGTCGAGGAAACTGGTTGCATAAGATGCTGTGCTTTTCCAAGCTCAACCCTACACACTGCAGTGCCGGGGACTGTGGACTGCGTGTATGCGCGTCACCACTCCTACCCCTTCCTGTTGTTTTTCTGGCCTCGGTCACAAAAGACAGTCATGCTATAAGGATGCCATAAACTCCACCTGATGTTTCTGGCAGCTTTAAGGATGCCAGAACAGGCAGAGAGGCCCCTGGCTCCTGTGGAGTTGAGCCGCAGTGGCCTGCAGCCTGGTGCAGTGTGTGTAGGGCCCTGGCCGGCTCTGGGCTGATGGAGCACCCAGACTGGCTGAGGAATCAGTGAAACCCTCAGGAGGCCTTGGCCTTTGGAAACCTTTGCTCCCACCCACTGACACTCAACGGGCTGATGACTCAAAACATCTCGTTAGAACAGCTTTCATTTCAGGACCACTCCAAGCATGGAAGCCCCCTTGGGCCGGGGACCTTGTGTACCCGAATGAGGGGCAAGCAGGTGCAAAATCCCACCCCATTCCATCCATTAGTAAAGGGGCACCTTTTCTAACATAGAAGAGCACCATGTGGGGTACGAGCAGCCATGCTTGAGCCCACACAGAAACTTCCCGAGCAGCAATGGCCCTCTGGAGGCCCCTTCCCATTGTCTGCATGCCCATGTTCCCCACCGACCCCCAGAAGCTGGGTGCCCAAACAGCCACAGCACTGCAATCCATGGGGCGGCCTATGCCCTCACCAACGAGGAGAGTAAACCTTTCCGAGCGGCTTGTGTGAATGAAAAAGCATCTCATCCTATCAGTGGACTAGTTAGGTTTGTTTTACTGAAAAGTCCAAAAGTATATTTTTAAGGGCCTCTATTGAAGAGAAGCATTCAAAGTATAAACCGATGACATCATCACTATTCCATACACACAAAGACAGAAAGAAAAAGTGTCTCTTGACAACACAAGGACCATCCAGAACCATTCCTAGTGTGTGACGAACTGTCTCAAAGAGCCAGTGTGAGGCTTCTTCTATAAGCCATCTAGAAAATGGACATGGGTTAAGTGGTAGAAATAAGGTTCTCCATTTTTCTTAGAGATTAGTCCCTCAGAGAAACTAGGCAGCAGAGAAATCAGTGCTGGCTAAATGGGAAAACCTCCTTCACTGTGTCTTTCCAATCTTTTTCTGCTTCCAGCTGGACAGGACACAGAAATGGCCTGAGGGGTGAGTACACAGTAAAGACATTTTCTGAGGTGCTTTATAATTCTATATTTCAGGCCAAGGCTCCACCACGCTTATCTGGGCCTTTCGCTCACCTCCTTCTAGGTGTCTTCTTGCTTCTACTTGTGGCTGTTTATTAACTGCCTCTCAGGAAGACGGGCGCCCCCTCAGGAGCAGCCGGGGTGGTAAGTTAGAGGAGGAAGGGGGTGCCTGAAAACAAAGGCTGAAAGGAAGACGGCCCCTCTGTAGCTGGAGGACAGTGACTTCCCCACTGCACGGACCACCCAGGGCTTCCAAATGGCCTGAGGGGCTCTAGAACAGGCTTGAATTTAACCATTCTGTGCCACTGCTAATCTGTGGCCCTGATTTTTGGTTCTGGAAATACAGTTTCAAAGATATACTTAAGGGGCAAAGGCAAAAATACTTGAGGCTTCCACACCCATCTGGAATCAGCCACTGGAGTCACAGCAGGTCAATGAAGAAAGCACTGTCAGGCTTCCAGAATTTACCAATGCAGGGAAGGCCTCAGTGGTTTTTTATCTCCTTTGAAAGGGTAATTTTTGGGTGTGGTGTGGTAATGTGTGTTTTCATCTGTTCTACAATCTCAAACTTTAATGCTTTGAATGTTCTTCTGGAAATCTTCTCTTCCCTTTATCACGTAACACAGAGACCAGAGGGTGACAAGTATGAAGTACCCCAAGAGTCAAGGAGGATGGAAGGAATGTTGGGGGCATTACAAAGTGGGGTCCCCAATCTGGCTCTTCAGACTCAGAAAGGGACTGTGGCTGGTTAGTTTGAAAGAACCCCGTGCGAGCCAGTCGTACGTGTTATCTGACGCAATCCATACAACAACCCTGCATATTAGGCGGATGCTGACACTGCCCCGATTCTAGACATGGGCAAACTAAGGCTCAGAGGGGTAACATGGGGGGGGGCGGGGGGGGAGGCATCAGGAAACGGCAGCTACAAGGATCCAAGAGCTCGCGGAAGTTGATCGCTGCCCGTGAAGCTGCTCTTTAGAGGGGAGAGGGAGGGGAGGACAGTGGGATCCCCTCCACGCTTTACACCCTGAACCGTAGCTCATGTGAGACGAGTGGACCGTCAGCAGAAACACGAGGGGGAAAGGAATGCTTTGCTACAGCAAATCGAGAGGGTCAAGACACACTGCCTCCCCGCCACAACCCCAGACCACAAAATCAGCTCTAAGGGGCAGCTGAGAGCTGTCTACACGCGCACACGCTCGCAATCCCAGCAGCAGCTGAGAGCTGTCTACACGCGCACACGCTCACAATCCCAGCAGCGACCCCTGCACTCTCGCCCTCTGCCACCCCGGGCCAAACTGCCGGTGACAAAAAGCCCTTCAGTGCTCCGGGTGTCCCCACCTTTTGTAGCAAGCCCTGGAAGGCCTGAGTGCACAAACACAGTGCCCTTTCACTGCAGCCTCTCGGGGCTCCTGTTTCACTGGGGCCGTGAAAGAGAGTACTGTAAATAAAAGAGGCCTGTCTGACCCGCCCCGGGCCCCAGCCCTCCTGCTTCTCTGCTGTAACAGAGCTGCTGGTCAGCACAGCCTCAGAGGCCCCGCTCCGCCCCACCACCCTGCGCCCGCTGGGCACCATGGGGCAGGAAGACGGAAGGATGAGGCCCTGGCCGGTCTGGGGGTGTCGGGGAGGAGGGGTGCACGGGCCTGGCCAGTCGCAATGACTTTTAGGCATTTAAGCACGTGTGTAAATGGCTGCATGAAGATCAGCTCAGAACCCCACGGCGTGACTGGTTGAGGAGAGGGGGAGGGGAGGCCATTTGGTTTTGTTCTCTTTGTCCAGCCAACTGGACAAAAGCAAGGAGAAGGGCAGTTGGCAGAGAGACTGGAGTCCACCCTGATCGCAGCCACGGGACACTGTCTCAGCAAGCTGGAGAAGCAGAAAGGAACCACATCACACTAGGTACAGCTACATACTTACAAAAACACATAAAGCAAAGAAAGAAGGAAAGATACGATTGGGGAAAAGGAAGAAGGCACAAAGCAGTACAGAAGCAGCAACTCAACTCACACACATAGAGAAAACAGAGGCCAAACCCCCCCGGAGCTGCTCAGACCATAGCCAGTCAGCACTGCATTTATGGAAGTTGGCATGCACGGGCTAGGAGTTGAGAATTCACGTCTATCCGCTATTCGACCAAGCTTAGGGGTTGGCGGGGAAAGACATGAGAATATGGTGAAAGGTCCTTTATTAAATGTCTATTGCCTGACCTCTCCGCAGCCAGTTAGGAGGATATAAGGACCTTTAACCACCCGGTAACACCCACTGTGATTTTCAGTAACTCCACCTTGGGGGCGGGGTGTGAAATCTGAAACTTAGAGGACAAAACAAACAAGCAGAAACAACAAGGTCAGATACATTTTGCTTAAATTTCCCACAGAGATAAAATGCTGCAGAAGAAAGCAGAAACAATCTCAGAGTCTGGTAGGGATACAAGCTATCTCATGAGAAAGGGCAGGGCAGCCGCAGGGCATACACCCCTATCTTGGACAGGAAAGCGGAGGAAGTCTCAGACCTCTGTCCGTGACAGGCCAGGGCCACCCCACACAGCATCCAAGAAAATGAAGTCCTTTTTTTAAGTTTGAAAATGAGTTTCCCAGGATAGAGGGACAAAAAGGCTGGGTCTCTAAGCCACAGTTCTTACCCAGACCTCAGACAAGCCCCAGACGAGGCCTCAGGCGCACAGGCTCTCCAAAACTACCTTCTCACAGCTGGAAGGTCCAGGCATTTCTGTGATGCAGGGCTGGTGGAGGGGAGGCCTAGGCCAGGCCTCCTACTTTGCTTCTCAAGCCACCAAGAGCCTCCCAGGGCCAGCCAGGCAAGGCCTCAACTCAGAGGAACCCCAAAGCTCAAGAGGCCACCCTGTCTTCCTGCCACCTTCTCTGCATCAGGCCCCTAGGAATAAAGCACGGACATTCTTCCTGGCCCTCTCAGGCCTTGAGTGACAAGGATGGCCTCACCCCACAGAAAATGCACCTCACCAGGGAGGTGATATCTCTCCCCCAAGCCGTCCACAGCATGTCGTGGCAGGGACCAGGAGAGAAGATCAGAGGGAGCCATGTTTAATGACTTATAAGACCGCTCCATCACCTCTGGGCCTTCAGGTACCTGTCCATGAAATGGGCATGAGACTATTAATACCACTTTTCTTGCCTGAAAGCCACGAGCTAAACTAGATCATCTCCTCGTGTCTCTTCCAGATCTTAGATCTTGATTACAGGAACAAACTCAGCAGCAAACAAGAGCAGCCAAGTGACCCAGAATCAGCCATTTCCTGCCCTGAGCCTGGCTGGCTGCCCCAGGGAGGCCCCAAGTGGAGCTATAGACCCGCACCTGCCAGCCGGGTGCCTATAAAACCCCTGGACCTTTACACTGCAAACACCTTGGGATTAGCCTGCCAGAGTCTAAAGGAGGGAAAAGGGGAGGAGCAACCCAGCCTCCCGGCCCCTCTCGTCTGCGGATCCAGCTCGTACCTGCACCACGTCCACGAATCCTGCAGAGAACACACAACACTTTGACAAGCACAGGTGCAAGATCTGGATGATTCCCCAGTGGGCACTTGAGGGCTGTAGCTAGATCATCATCCCCTCTGCTTCCTCACCAGCTAACTCAGCAGCCTCTACCTCTCCCCATCCAAGCCTGGTCTGGAGAGGTGAAGATTTCTAGGAGCCACAGAGGCCTGATTCCCTGCCTGGGTCTTAGGGATCAGAGGTGCCCTCTACCACCTAACCCGCTGAACACAACGTGAGTCATCACCTTGTGCCAGGTTGGGGACTGGAGTAAAGAAAAGAACAAGCCACAGTCCCTGCCCTCAAAGAGCCCTCAGCCTTACTGAAGAGAGGGCATGGAATTCAATGCAGTGGTACAACCGCGCTCACCAGGCGAGCAGGGGCAGATGAGAAGTCCTTCACTTCAGGATCAGCGCCTCCCAGGTTCCCTTAACCCACAGGGAAACCCTGACTGCGGAACCCCTGAGCCCTGCCGCCCCTCCCAGCAAAGCTCTCCAGGATGCCTTTTCCCCAAGGACTGCTTCTCATTGGAATGTGGGTCCCCTCTGGGAGTGCTGGAGGGCAAGGAAAGGGGAGGGAGCATCCAGTGGCAGGGGCTCGTGGTCCTTGGCCCAGGGAACCTGGTAGTTGTCACCCGGCAATACCTGCGCCTGCACAATAAGGCACTGTGTGTGCAGCCCCCAGCCACCTCCCCTCACACAGCGTGCACACTCCCCCAGCACTTCGCTCCTGCCTGGCCTACTCCTGCCATAATAAAGATGCCAATTAGGACAAATGTGGCACTGATCAAAAAAGCGGGGCGGGGCGGACAGAAAAAAGCAAAGAGAAAAGAAAAAGCTCCAAAGCGAAGATGGCTCTGCTTTGATAATACCCGAACCTGAGCCTGCTTTCTGGATTCCCCTTCCTACCAGCTTTACCCTGCTGGTTAACTGACCCTTAGTATCGCATTGCAGATATTCAGAAAGCTCAGCCCACCTCTGCTTCATAATAATGCCACCATCCATCAGACAACCTCCAATTCACTAAGCAACAAGATGCGTGGAACACCTACAATGTCCAGGGCATGGCGCAGGACTCCGGGGGAGGAAGGAGCGGGGAGGGACGCTATGGAACTGAAGAGCACCCAGGTCCTACCCCCAAAAACTTAGGGTGTCTGAGGGAAGAAATCGACAGAAGTGGAGATAATAAAGATCAAGTTTTATCTATACGCCTTTGGATGGGAGTTCAAAGGAGGGCATTTTATTTCCCATTGGAAGCCAAGGGGAGGAGGCACCAAGAAAGGCTGTGAGGAAACAGCACTGGTGCTTGAGCTTGAAAGCTTCGCCCCTGTTGTCATAAGTGGAGAAGTCATGGCAAGTGAAGGAAATAAAGAGTTGGATGCAACAGCAGCCTGTACTGAGCTGCCATATGCTGGATGACGGACTAAAAGACATGAAACAGACATGAAAAAGATGGTCCCTAGTCCTGAGGGGCGTAAGGCACATGCTGAGAAAGGGAAGAGGCAGAGAAACGTAGGTGGAATCTAGGATCCTTGATGGCTCTGAACACCAAGCTAAGAACTCTCTAGTTGATTCTCCAGAACAGGCAATGGCCACTGTGGGTTCCTGAGCAGGGCAGCAACGCGATCAGAGCCCTGCTTCGGGAGGATGTGGTGATAAGCCACAGTCCGGGGCACTGCAGGAAGGCTGGTTAGGAGACTGGGATAACCATCTGGTAAAGTGACAGCGAGAAGATGGGCTGGAAGGGCAAAGGGCTCTGGGGAGAGGGAAGGCAGGAGTCACAGACGATGCCACGGTCTGGAGAAGAGGGCAGAGCCTCTGGCAGAATCTGAGGACAGAGAGGAGAAGATCTGAGAGGGACAGTGTTGAACTCAGCCCAACGCACACCAAGTTCTAGCTTCTGGCAGGACTGGTTGGTGTACCCAGCAGGCAGCTAGAAAGGCATGTGGGCAACACAAGGAAGACCAAAATACTAGAGACAGAGATCTGGAAGTCATCCACAGAGAGGAGATCACGGAAACCACGAGCTGGCCAAGAAAGAGACTGGAGAGAGAGGAGAAACGGCAAGGACCTCATCTTAGGAAACACCTCCATTGTGGGATGAGAGGGTCACATTCAGCGACCACAGACACACATTGACAGCCCCCCACCTCTCCTGTGAAGAGGAGAAACTACCAGCACTTTGCAGATGAGGAAATAGACTATGGGAGCCAAAGTGTTTGCCCCTCAACAAGAGGCAAACACACATAAAATAGAGAACCAACAAGGACATACTTATAGCACAGGGAACTATATTCAACATCTTGTAATAACCTATAATGGAAAAGACTCTGAAAAAGGATATATATATATATATATATATATATATATATATATATATATATATATATATATATATATTCTCACACACACACACACACAAAAAAAAAAAAACTGAATCACTTTTCTGTACACCTGAAACTAACACTGTAAATCAAGTATAATTCAATTTTTAAAAAAATTTTTAATGAAAAAACTTTACCAATAAAGATTTAAAAAAAAAAAAAAAAAGGCAAGCACAGATCCTGCAGAACTCCATGCACTAGATCACACTGCCTCTAGGGAGGGAGTTTCAGGAACTATGGAGGGGGGTGGGCAGGGGGATCGATGTTAGAGTCCAGGAAGGTACACTGCTTTCGAGAACCAGGAGGTCACAGGCGACCTTTGAAAGAACGGCGTCAACAGAGTCACCCTGATGAAAGCTGGGTTCAAATGGTCCGAGGAGCACCCTGGGGCAGACGAACCTAAGTCCAAAGCTAGGGAGAGTGAACCTCTAAGCACCCAAGTATTCTGGCAGTGGCACCCAGCCCGTGGGTGGCTGTGAGGATGAAGCGTACTAATGCACAGGAAGGGCTTAGTCCAGAGCGGGTGCTCACTTAGCTAGGATACCTGCCATGTGTTCAGCAAGGCGTCAGGTAGTGCAGGGAGAGAGGATGGATAAACCACGATCGTTACCCTCACGGAGCCTGTGCCATAGTTGGGGAGACAAAACACAAGCCCAGACAGCCGCGTAAGAAGGCAGTGGAGCTTATCATGAAATGGTGCCCACTTAGAAACGCTGCCAGAGACAAATGAGGGGCAAGCCGGAAGGCCAAACGGTGACACGAGGCTTCCCAAAGAGGCCCGACTCGGGAGACCACGGAGAGAGAGAAGGACAATCCAGGTGGGGTGGGGGGAGTAGAAAACACCCAAAACAAAAGCACTTTCATTCCAAACCCTGCTCTCCTGGAAGCGGCCTGACTTCTGGGAGGCCCAGGGCTGAGTTTGCGCTGCTGCGTCATGTTTGCCAAGGGTTGAGCCTGAATGTGAGAAAGGACAGGTGTGAGCCTGGTCCAATGGGGCCCATTCAGTGTCGCTGGCCAGGGGGCTCCATGGGCAGCTCTCTCCTCCAAAGTGAGGCGTGGCCCGTGGGCAGGAGTTAGGATGGGAAAGAACGTCAGGAAAAGAGCCCACGTCCCACCCAGGCTGCCTGCAAAGCTCTTCACCACTCCCACCTCCACCCCCAACTACTCAGAGAAGGCTGCATGGCAACAGAGGGGGCTTAGCGTGGCTACATGGCCTCACCTCTCCCAGGTCTGTCTTCTACTGAAATCTCAGATACCCAACCTCCAACCGACTCAGCCTTGAAAAGGCCCACAATTGCTAGCATGGCATTCAAAGAACTCTGTGACCTGGCCTCAACCCATTTTTCCCGCCTGCTCTACCGTCCATCCCACACCCATCCCCCACTCGAGCACACTGAGCTGTCTGCGGGCCCTCCACCCCAACTCGTACACTGTCACACCTTTTCTCACCTCCTAACTAGAAACGACAGAGCCTAGCTCTACTTCTCCAAAGCCTTGCCATCGTCCAAGGACTAGCCAAATGCCACCACCTCCATGATGCCCTCCTGAAGCTTCAATCAGTGTCATTCAATTCCTCTCCTGTGCTCCCCCAGTACCTCACTAATATAATAATTGAGCATAAGTCTGATATACACACACACATAGCCATATATATGTATGTGTGTGTGTGGCTATCATTTGTTTCACTGTGAGCTCTTAAGGGGCTTTATTAGTATCTGTGCACTACCCCCCAGCATTTAGCAACCACCTAGCACATGGTAGGTGCTCAGTAAATGTTTTTTGAATTGAATACCCATGGCTAAATCCTCACTATATTGGGGTGTTCTTTAAACCATGGGTGACAATCCATTAGTGGGTCTTGATTAATATTTTTAAATGAAATAGGAGAGACAAAACGGAAGAGAAAATATCAGAGTCCACAGCATACAGTACAGATAAATAGAGCTGCATTGAACCTTTGGTTTCAGGTATGTTTGTGTGCGCCCTGGGTCAGGATGAAAAATGTACTGTTCGATGTGGGCCACAGGGCCTCCATTCTAGGACAAACCAGCAAATAAAAAAGCTAGTTATCACAGGTTTCATCGAAAACATAACTTCTGGAGAATTCCTTGGGGGGGGGGGTTACTACACACTCCGTTCACTTGCCCACGCCTCTACAGCTTCAGAACAGAATCACCGTGGTAGAGTCCTCACTCACCCATCATTCTGGTGGGTCCTCTAGACTTGGCCTACCAAGGCAGGAAGGCAGGGCTCCATGGCAGATTTGTAACTGGCTTTACGACTAAAGGGGATGTAGGATTTAACCCTTGGTTAACCAGACCATGTGCCCGAGCAGCAGTTAATCTCAACATTGTATTTTAAACCTAGAAAGCAACATTCCTAGAAGATCCAGGGTAAGCCTGCTCCCAGGACTGCTAACTTGGGGCCCCCTTGGAGAAAGGCATCTGATCCGGGCTTGGCTGCACAGGGCTCTGGGTGCCTCGCCTTCCTGACCCTCCATCACCCCTTTCACCACTCATGTCTCAACTCTCCCCCACCCCCACCTGCTACCTGGGAATCACGCAGTCTGGCCACAGATCTCTAAATTGGTTCAAAAGCCTCCCTCTTCAGAAGCACTTATCCCTCTACATAATGAATTTCCCAGCCCTAATTAATGCAAAGAAAGGGATGATATACATTTCCCTGTTGCTTTAAGTCACAGCTAGTTAGACACTTTGAGGGAAGAGCAGCCTCTAGCTAAAGGGTCAGATAAGCTAAAAATCAATATAAGCCACCACCTCGAATCTTTTAAATCACCACCTTCCCTCCCCTGACCATCCCTGAGCCAGACAGACCCCTGCAGTGGGCATAGAGCAACCACCAAGCCTGCAAATGACCATCCATTCAGGCTAATATTCAAAGAGAGATCATCTCCCATCCAACTTCTGATTCTTAATCACCCCCCACTTCCCTCCCCTGCAAAAGAAAAAAAAAATCTCTGGGAGCAATCAGACAGCCAAGAGCAAGGGAAATAACCTCAGGACATCCAACAGAAAGAATAGAAGGGAGACGCCAGACGAGGTATTAGAAGAAGTATAACACCTTAAACAATGGAGGTGTGTGTCTGGTCCTTCCCCACAGTGGTCCAACCCACTTGGTTATGTCACTGCCTATAATCCCTCTGAGGTCTGGAGTGATGTAAAAGTTACAAATCTGGAAGTACCTAAAAGAGGGTTATGAGAATGGTGAAAGGGAGTAAAATCATGGTATATGGGAAACCACTGCCTAAATAAGGAAGACACGTAGCTACCCTACAAATATCTCAAGGGCTGTGGCCCACAGTCTCTGTGACTCCAGAGTGCAGAAGTAGTGGTGGGGTGTTAAGAAACCTCTGGAAACAGAACTGGCTGCTCAGGGAACAGTTACATCCCTCTCCTGGGAGGAAGCTAGGTGGCGTGGAGCCCATGAGAGCCTCAGAATGGGGGCTGGCCGCAAAAGTCCCTTCTAGCCCATTGCCCATCACAAAAGGGCAATGCCAGAAACCAGGGTACTGGGGTCCATTGCCCCTCAAAGGGCGGGGGAAACAGCACCATGGCTCACGTATCTATTCTGAAAGTGGCTGGGGAAGGCAGAAGGAAGAAGCTAAGTAAAGCACAATGTATTTTCTAGCACAGCTCCCCGGACCCAGCTACTGGGCTATTAGAAAAGCTGGCCTGGTACTGAGGTTCCAGACAGGAGCTTCTACTCAAGACTCAGAGTCTCCCAAACCAAATTCTTCAAGCTGGGCTCTGGGGACCAGGGGATGTCAGGCAGGGAAGGAGGCTATCTCTCCCGCCCGGTTTAGGAACTGCTCGTTTTTTGTTGTTTCGGGTTACGGGGGGTAGGTGCCGAGCAAGACTGCCCCCCTTTCAGCTTCTCTTTTTTAAAAAAGACAAAGGAGAAAAACAAAACAACCAAACACCCGTAGCCCAAGCCCAAGTGTGCACTGTGGGCGGCCTACATGAGCTTCCTTTATCCAACCACAAAAAGGCATCAGTGGAACCAGCGAGGGGCCCTGGAACGGCCTTTCCCAGCAAGGGCCTGCTCCTCCGTTGAGGTTAGCAGTTAACCAGGGGCCGGGAGCCGCGGGGCCAACAGACCGAGCCCCTCTTACACAACGCGGCCCTTATCTCCCCGAGCCGCTGTCGCTGTCGTTCTGCAGACACTGCCTCGGGCTCCAACCACAGCCCAGACTGAGCCACGGGAGATACCGGCCCTTGGCTCGCTATCAGGGAGGCAAGCCGGGCAAGCGGGGCGACGGACGGTTAGGCTGAGCTCAGACCTTCCTTCAGTTTTCTATTAAAAGAGAGTCAGAGAGCCAGTAACAGTCTGGCTGGTCAGCTTCGTGGTGTCATTTCCTTTGATCCCACGGCTGGCGTCCCCTCTCCCCAGTCCCCCTCCCTCTCCCAGGCCCTCTGCCCACCGAGGAGAGACGGCAAGGGTCCATCTCCTGTCATTTCATCAAATCTCGGCAGACGCCGGATACGAGACGCAGGAAGAGGGGCTGATGATCACCCGCCAGACTGATTTTTTTTTTTTTTTTTTTTATCCAGACTGATTCTTGAAGGCAGAAACAGAGCCGGGGTAGCAGGACATAGGTTGCCAGGACGCAGGTGGACCAAACGATCCGCGTGGAGAGCTCGGACCGCGTTGCTCTCCTTCTCAAACGCCTTCCAAGGCACCCAACTGCCCCAGGATAAAGTCTCCAAACTAACAACAGTTATACTCGTTGAGCAACTACCTTGTTCCAGGCACCGTGCAGAATGTGTTAACTGCATTATCTGAAATCCTCAGGCTAGCCCCCGTGATATCCCACATGATAACCCCACCGTAGGGATGAGGAAACCACGGTGCACAGTGTTTCAGGCATGTGGCCAAGATCAGAGTTTGCAAGTGGCAGCATGAAAATCTGCCCTCAGGTCTGCCCACATTCTCGTCACCCCTCCACCCTGCCTTGTCCCCTCCCCTGGTCTGGCATTTTCTTGGCACTTGCATCTGACCCCAACCTACCATTCCAGTATTAATCACCCTCATTCCAGCCAAAGGAAGTTATATTACCCAGGATCCTAGCATTTATCACAATTGCAACGATAGAAACGCTAGCTATATCTCCCTCTCCCCCATCCAGAAAGCCCCACAAGGCCAGAGGCTCTGTTTTTCTCTTACTCCCCACTGAATTCCCAGGGCCTAACCGGATGGCCACCACACAGTAAGTGTTCAACAAATTCTTTCAAATTAAAAATGAGGGACTTCCCTGGTGGTCCAGGGGTTAAGAATCCACCTTCCAATGCAGGGGACACGGGTTCAAGCCCTGGTCCAGGAACTAAGATCCCACATGCCGTGCAGCAACTAAGCCCGCGTGCCTCAACTACAGAGCCTGCGCACTCTGGAGCCGACCCACCACAACGAAAAATCCCACATGCCTCAGCGAAGATCCCGAGTGGCGCAGCTAAGACCCGATTCAGCCAAAAAAATAAAATTGATAAATAAAAAAATATTTTAAAAAATGAATCCCTCTAAGTGGAAGGCACTTCATCTCTGAATTGCCTTGGGTTTTTTCTGTATATCTAACATAATCTTTCCATTTTCTACTTTCTCTCACAGGTATCAACATACACATATACATTTTAAGTATTAGCTCCTCTCTGCTCAAATTATAAGCTCCTCAAGGGCAAGTCCCAGGTCTTATGAATACTTAAACCCCCAGCAGTGCACTGCCGGTAAAACTAAAGGACTCAGTGCACATCAGTCCCCTGAGGCTGAGCAGTACAGAGGTTGGTTAACAAGTACCCCACGAGGCCCGTCACCATGCCAAAATCCACCCAGCATATCCAAAGATCTGAGACTGCTCTCAAGTCAGACTCTATTCTTATCTCCTCCTTGGTGGAAGCGGGGAGCAGACCTGGGCAGTCACAGGGAGGTTTGTGAAGGAATGTAGGCAGGGAATGAGAGATATGGTTCTAGTCCTTACTAATTTGCTGTGTGACCTTGGGCGAATCACAGAGCCTCTCTGGGCCTCCACTTATCCCACCCTAAATGAGCATGTTGAAATAAACAATTTTATGGGCTCTTCCAGCTCTAACAGTTTATGATTCTTGGTCACCTTGAGAACCCACAGCTGCAAAGCAGGTGGAGAGCTCTGAGTGCTTTCCCTCAACAGGTGATGAGAAGACGGATGAAGTCGGGGGCAGGCAGAATCCCCCCCTTGCACTATTCCTCAACCTTCCCAAAATAAACAAACCCCAGGGAGTGAATAAGCCAGTCCATCTCATTAGGAAGCATGACAGCCAGGATCTGAATATGGATCGGAAGTACATAGAAGGGAGAAAGCAGATACCGAAAATGGATTTTCAATAACTAACTTCCCTCTGGTTAGACCTGAATTTTTTCCCACATATGTATTCTTTCACAGATCCAGTTTGGGAGCATTCAAATTAGCACAACCTGGCCTTGAATACTGGGCAAAACACATAGTAAGCATTTCGCTTCTTTTTATGCCATCAATGGTTTCAATAGAATGACTCATCCTTCCACTTTAACACTCGGTTCTAATATGGTTTACTATAAATAATGCAGAGAGTGAGGAGAGAGAGGGAGAGAGAGCCTAAGCACCGTGCCCCTGCTCAGCCAGGTCACCAAAGATCCAGACTGGACAATCCCAAGGTGAATCTGAGCTCAACTGACAGCCCAGGGGTGGTTCCCACGGAGAGGAAAGACAAATATTCCTCCCTCCACCCTCCAGGTGTTCAGGACAAGTAAGGTTGTTAGAAAAGGGGACTAATCACGCTGAGGATGTGCCGGGTACCAGGCGAGGATTCTAACACACAAGCTCCTTTCACCTGCCAGAGCCTTCCCAAGAGATAAAGTCGGGATTCACATTCAGGCCCGCAAGCCCCCTTGGAGGGTATGTGTCAGCACTCGATCCATCCTTCCTGACTCCAAGTAACACTGACACGTGGTGGTCTAGATTTTTTAACACCAGAAGTGCCTCTCGGGAGCCCCAACTCACAGGAGGCCAAACCACAAATGCAGAAACACACCAGCCATGAGAGGAGTCCGCCCCAGGCCCAGGGGTGGGGGGTGGGGGGATCAGTGGCAGCGACTCCTTCTGGGACAGCGGTTGGAAATCACAAGCCCCTTGGCCTTGTTCGCCTCCCACCCAAAGAAGTAAGGCCAACAGGCACCCCCGGGGCTGAGCTGACAAGCCCTCTCTACACACTCTTTCCAAAAATCTACCTTCAGAGTCAGCCCACGGCCACCAATGGGATCACACACTATATTCACCAGATTTGTCACGGAATTACTTTGACCATTTCCAAAAGTCAAATCTACCCTCCCAAAGCACAAGGCAAAAGAATGTAGCACATGGGGCTTCCCTGGTGGCGCAGTGGTTGAGAGTCCGCCTGCCGATGCAGGGGACACGGGTTCGTGCCCCGGTCCGGGAGGATCCCACATGCCACGGAGCGGCTGGGCCCGTGAGCCATGGCCGCTGAGCCTGCGCGTCCAGAGCCTGTGCTCCGCAACGGAAGAGACCACAGCAGTGAGAGGCCCGCGTACCCCCCCCCAAAAAAAAATGTAGCACAGACTTTCGAAAGGATTCCGAAAGATTTCGAAAGTGCTTGGGGCCGTGGCCCCATCACAGGATTAAGTGATCACTCATTAGATACGAAGGCTTCTTTAGAACGGCAGTAGCACTTCACAAATGGAGACCTTTATATTCACAATGCACTCAACTTATTCACCTATTATTTCACCTGCTGGCTGCTAGCACAGGGTCAGTACTATCCTCAGTTTAGCAGTGCCCAAAACAAAAGATTTCACTGGTTCCTTTCATAGTTGCTCCCCTGAGCCAAAAGAGCAGGTTCGGAAGCTCAGTAGTGCCCGTTTGCAAAGTACCTTCACTGTGTTATGCACTTGATAATTTTTTTTTTTTTTTTTGGCCGCACCTCATGGCTTGTGAGATCTTAGTTCCCTGACCAGGGATCGAACCCGGGCCCACAGCAGTGAGAGCGTCCAGTGGCAACCACTGCACCACCAGGGAACTCCCTCTTTATACATATTTTATTCACATAACCACCTAAAAGGTATTAGCCACGTATTTTTTTACCGAACAAGGAAATGAGGGCCCAGAAAGGCCAAGTAACTTGTTCAAGGTATGCAGTTAGTAAATTCTGGAGCCTGGGTTTTCATCCAGGATGCCTCACTCTGAAGCCTGCGCTCTTCCATCACTGCACGCCGTCCCTGGAAACCTCCGTAACATCCCAGAGAGCCTCTTCCCTCATCCCCACCCCAATTCCCGGGCTGTATTTCAGTATCTTTAGCATCTCCCGGACTTTGGGCTCACTGTTTCAACTTCCCAGTAAGTCTGTCTTGGTAGATACCCCCTGCTCTAAATAGCACCCTCCGTGATCTGCAAACATTACAAGGACATCAAAACAAAGCTATCAGTTGGGTTCCTAGCTTTAGCAGCCAGTCCAAACTCTTTTGTTTGATTCTCAGACAGCTTATTGACTAGGTGATGGGGTCAGAAGTTTTCTTTTCACCTAGCTTCTTCCGGAACCCGGCGCTCTGCTTAAAGAAGCGAATTCAGGGCAGGTGGGAAAAGGTCACCCATTTAAGATTTCAGATTTACATATTTTTTGTAAGCACACATTACTTATCGGCCAACAACCTGTGGGAGTGGGAGAGGATTAAGGGAGAAAACAGCAGGAACTGAAGAGGCAAAGATTGCCTACACCCTTTTCCCTCTTGTATGAGCACAGGCGTGGACAGCCCGCTCAGCGAAATGTTCGCAGAGGCTGCGTGTCCACACGAAGGGGGAGAAAAGTAGGGGAGGGCAGGAAGCTGAAAAACTGTGTGATACATGCAGCTGCTGTGTTTTACAAGATCCCTGTTTTCTGCCATCAGGTGCCTTCACACATCTCCACCCCAATCTGAAAGAGGGTCCTGGCCCCCCACCTGGTCTCTCCTTCCGAATACCACCCCTCACCCTGACCCCAACAGTTTATCTTTGCATATTGGAAAAACTGGCATTTATCAAGTAATCTACTCCTCATAGATTGTTAAACAGACCACAGGGGTTATCAGTGGAGTTGATATAGGAAGATAAACAGCAATCTCTTATGCAAATAGCACTAAGAATGGGGGACTGGCCACAGAACAAACTCGGAATTTAGGAGAACTCGGATCTGAACACTTTTCCTCGGTTCCAACCCTGGAAACCCACAGGAACCTGGAGAAGGTTCCCTGGGTGGATTTGCCTCTCCCTTTCTGCAGGAAGGGGCAGGTGTGTGCGTTGGTCCAACCTGCTCTGCAAGAGTGGTGGCTTCGTATCTGACTAATAGAACTCTCTGTGGCCACAAGCTTCTCCTCCTCGCAACAGCCGTTTCATTTTTCTGGGATTCAGACCCACTGGAATGTGCTTTGTTCAGAAAGGGAGAAAAAGGTATTCTCCAAAGTGGGAGTAGGGGTCAGAGGGCAGCAGGGGAAAAAAATCCAAGGAAAACCAGGAGTTCTGGGTTCTGAGACCCCATCCACATGACCAGGAGATACGAGCTGCCCCTGGGCTCTGCAGACCTGCCTCTGCCCAGCAAGAAGTGGGTCCAGGTGGCATCTTTTCAAATCCTTCTCATTATTTTAAGGGCAAATTCACATCAAGCACCAAGAGACGAGTGGCTCCAAGTGACAAAAGAATTGCACTCGGACGGGGCGGACGGAGCAAGCTGCTTCTCACACCAGGCTGCGGGCTGGGGAGGGGGAAAATGGGAGAATGACAGAATCCAGGGCTGGCCAGAATGAAAGCCTGAATGGAATAGGCTAATTTACACAGGAAGTAAGCACTTACCAGACCCTTCATCTCAACACACAAAACCCTCCGCCATATCTGGAAGCAATTACATCCAGTTAACATGATCTGCTTGCCACTAAAATTAACTGCAAACAGAAATATTTTTCACTTTTGCAACAGGGGATGCCAAGGTTTGGCCTATCCCCCCCTCGAGCCATTGAATCTGGCTGCTGGGGAATATTTAGCAGCTACTCAGCTCAAAAAACAAAACCCACTCTGTAGCTGTCAGGACACAAAAAGTAAAATAGTGGATAATTATGAAGGGGGGAGGGGGGGGCGGTGGCAATGAAAACCATTGTGCTAGGAATTGAGGAAGGGGCCAGCACTGGGCCCTAAACGGGTCTGCAGTGCTTGCGAGTCCAGCCCTGGTTTTCCACGTTCAACTTCAAGGAAAGAAAAATGTTTTTAGAGTCACTCGATTTAGCAGCGGCTTCACATTGTTTTTAGGTGCCGTCTTTATCCCTTCTGCCAAGGGGACGGGGGTGGGGTATATAGGGAGGTAGACTCAGAAATGTTAGCGGATCCTTAATTTAGCAGAGCATCGAGGGGACAACTGTCACGATTTCACTTGTGCAGCCAATCCCTACTCTGTGAACGCCCTCGAAGCAGCTTTCACCTGCTCGCAGCGGGGCAGGAGCTGCTGTTTATTTGAAAGGATGCAGAGAGGGCTGAGCGGGTGAGAAGTACCTCCTGAGGGTGTGTATGTGCCCAGCGATGAGCCAGGGTCCCATTCCCCAAGACTCCAGGTCCAGCTGCCGCCACCGCTGACCACGTCTCTCCTTTACTCTTTGCCCCCATCCCCGTAGTCGGTAGGAACTTATTTTTACTTCTCCTTGAACTACTGTCAACGATGCCATAAATGCCAGAGACAGAGGGACAGCTTTGTTTTGAAGTTCCTTCAGGAGGTGTCCTGTCCAAGCCCACCCCGTACAGGCCCACCCTTTCTTGGCGACACTCAGTGTAGTTCACTCCTTTGTCACCAGGGGCCTTTAAAACAGGCAGCGGCAGCAACAGCAGCCAAAGTGATGCATCCATTTGCCAGACGACACACAAACGTCTCTTCTCAAAAAGTCAGGCCAAAGTTCCCCTCGAGAATGAGGTCAAACGCTGCTATTTTCCGTGAAAATCACATTTAGAAACATTACTCACGGGCTGAAAAATACAGAAGAAGCAGCCACCTAAGTAAGTAGTCTTTCCATAAAGATTCTAGGCTGTGATGAGGGGGAAAATGGTCTTGATGGGCGAAAAGGAAAAAAAATGTGCTCTGCCATCCTTTTCCATTTAAAAAACCATTTTATGATGAGAATAAAGGAAACGCACATCCTTTCCAACACTGTGCCCTGAGACCATGCCACGTGCACGGCCCTGGGTGTCCCGTGTGCACCGTCCTATGAACAACATCATGGCAGCACGGATGAAACTGACTTCCTCGCAATGAGGAAGCAGGTGGGTAGGTTTCTACCGCGGAGCTCCAAACAGGCAGAGGATAAATTCAAACCCAGGTTCCACTGCAGACGCGACGCCTCCCAGCTTCCCACCGTTCTGCAGGCAACAACCTCCCTCACGACATCCAGACACTCCGGGAAGGCAAAAGCGAGCAAAGCATCCTCCCCTGAATCCCACAGACGACCCCGGCCAGCATGAGGGGCTCCGTCCTCTGCCCCAGACACCTAGGCACACACCCTCAGCTCCGTCACCACACAGCCGTCCAGGCATGGAAATGGTTAAGTCGTTCTCGGTGAATAAATCAAAAGTTCAAGGCTGCAACATACCCCAGTGATTCCCTCTTTACATATGACAAGAACCAGAGAGAGGCTGAAATCCCAAGCATCCTGAGCGGGGTCTCCCCGGCCCGCACAGGTTATGCTGCCAGGGTCAGGGCCGCGGACCTTTAGCGGCAGCATTCATTTCCTGAACAGGACAAGTTCTCCTGACCATAAAGCTAATAGGAACTTCCTCGCATGGCGAGCTCCGGCTGACAGGGCTACTTGTCACTGGCCACGCAGGAGGAGAGCGCTGGTTCCCATTAGTGGGTTATGATGCCAGGTGCTACTAATAAGGTACATCGGCAAGAAACAAGAGCCTGCTAAGTTGTCTCTCCAACTCTGGAAGTAATCAGGCCTGGGCTTCAGGGCTGGGAAGGGGCCTTCTTTAAAGAGGAGGGCGGGGGGAGGAGGGGGCTTTAGCCACGGTAGACCCCCGGCAGCATCTAACCTGCTGAACGGCCTAAATAAATACATTTCAAACAATCCCTCCACTCTTCCCCCAGCTACCATAAAAGACTCCCCCAAATTAACACTCATGATGTTTCTCCCCCAGCGCTCCGGGCCTGATGGATCACCGAAGGCCATTACGGTCGGCCACATCTGCTTCTCACTACGGCAAGGAGAGTTGTGCCAGCAGGCCTAATGGCATTAAGATTACAACGTTCACCTAATCCACTTAGAGACCAATGCCAGGCGAGGGTGGCTTGGGGCTTGGAGTGAGAGGTTCCCTTGTCAGGCCAGGTCACAAGAGAAGCGGGAAGCAAGGGAGGCGGCCTCACATGTGAGTCCCTGCTGTGTGCTTTATGTTACATGGTACCTCATTTAACATGGTTGAATCACATTGAGAGGTAAGGCGCTAACCTCACTTCACTGAAAAGGAGCCTGACGGTTCAGACAGGTGAAGCCATCTGCCCAAATTCACAGTGAGGCGTTAGCATTCAAACCCAAGTCTACCTGAGATGGGTCTTTGTGCCTCTGCCCTATACACCTTGCCCCCTGCAAAGACAGGGGTGATGGTATGGGTCTCATTCTTAGCATGCCTGGTGTATATGTCCTTACTTATCACCTGGGGGGATCTAGATGGCCCTGAAGAGGGGAGACCTCTAAACACCACTTCCAACTGGCACACACACTCCTCTGCCCACCAAAATTTCTGTGACTACATCTTCTAATAATTTCGCCAGTAAGGCCCCACTGTTTCAGGAAGTTCTTTCTCTTACCTAACCTGGATTCTTCCTACTGCAAAGCTGAACACAATCTTTTCCTGCTCAAGAAAATCAGGTCTTGAGGACAAGAACCGAAAGTGACTAGGAATATGGAATGAAGCAGGTTTCTGCGAGTTCTTAGCCGAAGTTTCCGTGCTGACGATAAAGTACCGGATCCCCTCTTTGCAGCTGCAGAGATAAGCCTCATGTAGTCAAAACCCAACCAGAGTTTTTCCAGACTGAGCCAGCATAATAAGGACACGGGGGCTTTTAAGGGGAAACAGTAGAAAGGGGAATTTCTGATTATGCTGGCATGAAATTAACGGCATGGAATTTTTATTTTTGTAAATGGGTTTTTTTTTTCTCTCCCTTTTTCTGTTTTTGGAGTCAGCATAAAAGGCCTCTATCACTGGAAGCTGGTCTGTCTCTCTGTATGTCTGTAAGAGATGATGGACCCATGTGGCCCCAGCCCCCAAAGACACAAACCCTTCGAGGTAAGCTGCACTCTCCCTCCCTCCTTTCAAGCCACCGGAGGAAGCCAGGAGGCCAGAACTGGCCAAGCGATGAGCCTCCTGGTCAGCAGCTGCAGGGAACATGAGTTGGTCCTTCCTGTGTCCCTCCTTCCCTTTGACTCCAACAGGGGCTGAAAATCCAAGCAGGACATTATGGAAAGAACCATGAACATGAAGCCAGAAGACCTGGGCACAAACCCTGGTGCCACCCTTCACCGACTTACCAGGGACCAGTCCATTAACCTCTCGGGCTTCCCTCTGCCCATCAGGGAATGGGAAACGAATATCCACCCTACAGGGCAGCTGGAGGGTTTGAGAAGATTCTGACTATGAATGCACTTAGCACAGAACCTGACACGTATCAAGCACTCAAAGCGACGTTTGCTGAATCCTCCCTCAGAAGCATCCTGCACTGTGGGGTGGGAAAGGACAGGGGTTCTGGAACACGCCGCATCCACAAGCTCAGACTTCTCTGGGTGAGAAGGTGTTTGTACTCTCCTCCGTCTCTGCCCCGACCACGGTGATTTGCTGGCCTGACCACGTGCACAGGCAATAGGACACTGCATCAGTGAGCCGCCTCGGCATTTGGAACTGATGACCGTGGAGTGCTGCCTAGCTAAATTTAAATGAGGGCTGGAATGACTCATCAGGCTTCAGGTCAATGGGACAAAGAGTACCCTGGCCACCGTGCTACAAAAGATCAGCTTTGGGGGGAAAATGCAGGTGCTCACTGTGAATCAGCTCCAAACACACGGAGCCAGAAGCAGCGGTTCTTAGGTGCTGGATAAACTGACAGCTCTGGGGGAAAGCAGGACCTGAACCAACACGAACACAAATTTTACCCTGCGCTGCCAGCTTCACACCAACAGTGGCAGCAAAAATACAACAGCAAACACTGAGTTTCTGCCATCCTTCCTTGCACGCGACAAATATTTACTGATTAATTCCTGTAACAACCCAGTGAGTAGGTACTGTTATTATTCCCATTTTATAGACGGAGCAAACAGGCACAGAGAGTTTAAGTCATGTAACCATAGTCACACCGCTGGTAAGTGGTGAAATCGGGATTCTGACCCAGATAGTCTAATTTGCTCAAAATGCCCATTTACTATGGGAAAAACATGGGGTTGGAGGTGGGGGAGAGGGGATGCCATGATAAATTTTCCTTTCTAACAAAATAACTACCACCGAGTCAGGCTTTTCACCTAAAGCCACCAAAACAGAACTTGACTAAGAACACCTTTACTTAACGTGGAAAATTCCAGAACCCTCCAGTGGGCAAATTGAGGCATGCCTGTATTCATTTAGCAAGACTTTTATGTCTCACACGTGGGCCTTCAGTTGGACTTGTTTTAAAGTCATTAATTTTTAAAAATTAAAATAACAGGAAATGTTTTTCCCCTGAATTAGCAAGAAATCAGAGTTGTGAATGGAGTTTTGATTTTCACAGTTTAGGATAATCACTATTTTAACGATTCACAAATAGTTTTCCTAGAACAAGCAGGAGGGAAAAGTATTGCTGAACTAAAGCTTTCTTCCCCTTTCCTTCCAGCAATTAGCAGCTCTAACCAATAGTGACAGCAAATTAAAATGTGACTTCTCACCGAGATGAAAGAGCAGGCAACTTTCTTCCATTAGAAAGAAAATAAAAGAACTCATCTTCAAAATTTCCAAGAGTTCGGTCTAGATCCCAGACGACTCAGTAACCCTAAGCAGGTTAAAGTATTAAAACACCAAGTCAGAGCGGACAAAATCAAATCAAACTGACCCCCTATTTTAGGTGGCTGACTGCCAAACCAGAGCAAAATCCAATTAACCAAAAGGGCTTCATGAAGATATAAGTGAGTGCAGAAGGGGCAAAAGGAGAACTTTTTTAAGAGTTCGACGATCCAGAAATAGCTCATCCAAGTGCCTGGTTTTACAAACGAAGAAGTTAAATAAGCTCACGATGAAAAAGAGACCAACAACAGTGACAGAGCTGAAAAACAAAAAATACAGAGCTGAGTGCAGAGGCCCCACCTCCAAAATGGCAGGACACGCCACCACAAAGCCATCTTCTTCTCTTCACGACCCGTGACCTCTCCAACAGACTAGATTTCCAGAAGCCCACAAGCTTATAAACTTAAGTCATTCATCATGCCCCAAAAGGATACTTCCTGGAAATAGAAATGGTTTCAGAAAGGATTTGGGCAAATCTGTGAATGACAGAGCAGCCATAAATAGCTATTAAGAGAAGCTGGGCTCCACCTGACCTTTAGGATTGACGTCAAGGAACAGAGCTGTAGCCTCCAACGGTGGTATCTTAGGGATGGTGTTGGCACCCAAAGACTAGGTCAGATGGATCTGACCCAGAAGAGCAATGCCATGTGCTTATATGGCCTTATATGGCGGAGCACCCAGGACTGTGAATTAGAAGGCAAGCCGAGCTCCTGGCTCTAGCCATTTATAGCTATGTGACCTTGGGCATGTCACTCACTCAAAGCTCATTTTCCTCATCTGTAAGTTGGGGCTGATAACGGTGACAATCCCTTACCCAAAACCCTTGGGGGCTTCAGAAATCCAAACTGTTCAGATTTTAGAAAGGAACTATGGGGACTGTAATGTTCACCAGTCCCAGAGGAGTCCAGGGAAGCACTCTGTAATCAAACACATTAATATTTTTGCAGAAAAACATATGAATATTCAAAATAGGCAGGATAAATATAGCCTCACATCAGTTCAGATCAGGTTTTGCTACTAAATGAGTTTGCTGCAAACTTACACAAAGCCTTTTAGCTTTCAGAGCTTTTCAGACTACATCAACACAGATATGGAATGAGGGACCTGCACCCCCTGAGGGGAGGCTGTGAGGTTAAGAGAGATAAAGTCATGAAAGCTGCTTTGCAAAGGAAAAAGTAGAACCACCAATAAGAGGCATTATTAATATTCCTGCTGTTGCTATCATTATCCCACTGCAAACTCTTTTCCAAATAGAATCTCATTTGACCTCAGAGGTGCCTAAAGCTGGCAGAATGATGAGAGAGGACCAAGAGTTCAGGGTCGCTTCTAAATTCCCCGAGTGGCCTAAGCCAAGGTCAACGGCTATTGATCCTCTCCATGGTCAACCACTGAAAACCGAGCAGCTGGCCACCTGAAAGAGGTCAAGGCAAAGGGCCAGGCAGAACCCTGACATCTCAGCAATGAGGCTCATGCACCCTAGGGCTGGCCCTGGGAAGCCTCTGAGAAGGGCTGCACACCTGAGTGGGGGAGCCAGGCTGAGCCCACCCACGTGGTTCCTGAGCATCCCTGCAAGAACCAGGCAAGAGTTCCTACTGTGTGTGTGCAGGATACACACTGTAGGTGATCCAAGGGCTTGTCTGTAAAAGATCCAGAGGCTCCTGGGAAAGCAGATCCCACTCTGATTCTGCAGCACTCAATTCAGAAACATATTAAGACCAAGCTCTATGAGCCTGGGGAGACTGAGGACCTTGAGGGCTGTGTTGACACTTAAGTCAACCACAGATCCCCGTGATCTTATCACATGTATATAACTCTAAGGAGAAGGTGCACCTGGCCTGGTAGAGCTGGTCCCTAGATCAGATCCAGACAAGGCTCCATGCAGAACAGGCCCAGCCTTTCAGGGAGAGAGAGACAGAACAGAGACTGAGTCTAGGGAAGGAGAGTCCAATCTTCCTGATGTGACCCTCCCTCCCTCAGACACTACCCTCTGTAACATAGGCCCGCTGGGATGGTTTTAGGGTCCAGCACTTACTCCTGCATCTGCCTGGATAGATTTGCTCATCTAGCAGGACTTCTGATTGTTCTGACTGCCTTCTGGATCCTTTAGGCAGGTAAGCCCTGTGTGATTTACCCAGAGAGCATCTCTGTGGGCTTTCCATCAATCCATGGCTATATGTGACGTTGCTTTTACATCTCACCATGCACTGCAGGGACCACAACTTTATAAAGTTTCATTCAAACTGTCTGTCGGGCCAGCAGGCTCCCCTCTCACCAGCTTGGGACCAAGTCGTGAGGAAAGCTACTGATGGTTTGTCGTGGAATCAAACCCTCCTTCCTGCATCCCTTCCTAACACTCTCCCCTGCCTTCCTCTCCATGCCCTTCTCCCCCCACACCAAGAAGAAAGACAACGATAACTAGCAAGTACCTAACCTTTACCTACCAGCCTACTGGCTTAACAACAAAGTAAAATAAATCCTGTAGCCTGTTATTTCATCATGTTCATCACTGTCATATTCACAGCCAATTCCACAGCCTCCTGACATCAGATCTCCCACTCCGATGGCTCTGTCTTGTTTCTTGTGTGTGTGCTACGCTGGGACTTGTGATGTGGGGGAAGGAACAGAGAGCAGTAGGAAATCGGGAAGTCTCTGCTCGTCTCTCAGACCTTAATCCTGGAGGTCTGAGAGACAGGGAGAGAGGAAAAGTCTCCCCCAAAAAAGCACACCTGATCAGGAGCCAGGGGCTGCCCGTCAGAGCGAGGGCGGAGTGCACAAGGGAACATTCTCTCCACCCTTGACTTCCTGAGACCTCACAGCTCTCCATCCAGGGCACAGCCCCAGGCTCCAGCTTCTTGGGCTGCAGCAGCCTACTCTCCACCCCCAGTCAAAAGCACAGTCTCAGTGTCAGCAGCCCACAGCGTGATGCCAAGGACGCCAGGACTGGCGGCTTGCCATCACAAGCTCACAAGGACGGGGATATCCTCGGCACTGCCTCACAGCCAACTCAACCCATCGATGGCAGTGCTGCGGACACCACACACTAGAACACAGAGCCAGGTGGGGTGATGCAGAGATGAGACCCAGGCGAGATGAAAGTCTCAGGGTCCCTTCCTCACCCTCCTGGTTACTAAGTGCCAGTCACAGCTCCAGGGATTTCTGGATGTTACTTCGTTAATTCAGCATCCCACCCTACAGACCACCTGCCTTTTAAAGAGGCTAAAGAAGGCTACATAACTAGCCTGCTCCCATGGCTAGTTCTGCCACCCATGCTCTGACAGGGTGGACCACAGCCAGCCCTCCACCTCTCCCCAGAGGAACAAGGGTCCCACAGAATGGGAACTTGGAACCCCTGGGAGAGTAATAGCTTTTGCAGCCCTCTCAGGTAAAAAGAAGCAAGCAAGACCCAACAAGAAGCCAGAAAAAAAAAACCCTGCTTTCCAAGGAACAGGGGCTGGGAGAAATGGGTGAGGGTAATCAAAAGGTACAAATTTCCAGTTATAAAATAAATAAGCCCTGGGGATATAACACACAACATGATGACTACAGTTAACAATACTGAAGTACATATATGAAAGTTGCTAAGAGAGCAGATCTTAAAAAAGTGCTCAAGGAAAAAAAATTCCTATGTACGGTGATGGATTTTAACTAAGTCGTCTTATCATAGTGATCATTTCATAAAATATACAAATGTCAAATCATTACATTGTATACCTGAAGCTGTTACATGTCAATTATACCTCAATTTAAAAAATTACTTTCCTGGGACTTCCCTGGTGGTCCAGTGGCTAAGACTCCACGCTCCCAATGCAGGGGGCCTGGGATCAGCCCCTGGTCAGGGAACTAGATCCCACATGCCACAACTAAGAGTTCGCATGCTGCAACTGAAGATCCCGCGTGCCGCAACTAAGACCCAGCACAGCCAAATAAATACACAAATAAATAAATATTTTTAATTACTTTCCACTGTACCCCATTTCTCATAGCACATAACTGAAATAATTCACATCCGGAGAAGATGATCATCTATCTGGTCAAGTTTGGGGAGAGGGTTTCCTCTTTAGGAAAGTTTGAGCAAAAACAAACACAACCTCGGTCTATTTCTGAGCAGTACAAGCATCACGAAGACACACCTTAGTGGCGGTTACTTTTCGTACCCGACCGGAAAAGGATCGGCTATGTTTAGCTCAGCAGTACTTTCCACAAGGTAAGTCTCAGAGCCCCCCCATGAAGCGGTGTTGGAGCAGGTTCCAGCTCAGCTTGGAGTAATCAGATGACCGCCAAATGCCTCCACCTCCATGCCCCCAACCCCTCTCCTTCACACCCCCTCCTGAATGGCCAACAGAAGAATGGGGGGAGGGTAGAAGAGGGCAAAAGTGAAGAATCCACCCAAGATCAGGAAAACAGCAGGCAAGAGGGTGTGCAGGGAAATGTTATCACAGATGGCAAGAGAAACTGGACTTCTTGACACCATTCGCCCGACCCAGGAACCCAGGGTAATGTGATGGGTATATCCTTATGACAGATGCAGATGAACACCAAACTCACTACAGGTTCCCTCTGTGCTTACTCCACTTCTGATAAGCAATTCTCAAAACCCTCTGCTCTGTAGAGACGATCCTCTTCGGGACTGATGACTCCAAGAGGCAGCCAAGAGGGTTAAGACCCGAATCTGAATCCAACTCTGCCTCAGTGTCTATATGACCCTGGGAAAAGGTCTTAGTACCTTCCTATGTAAGAACGTCATCCACCTGGAAAAACTGCTGTAACAAAAACGTGACGCCATGAAAAGCACTTGAACCAGGCATGTCATGAAAGCTATTTCACAGAGAAAGAAACAGAAGCCAGAGGGAAGCCAATGCTGGCCCAAAGTGGTATTTAATTCAATGTGAGAAGGGAGGGTTAAGAATAAGGCTGCACGCTGCAAAACAATGTGTCTCCTACCCATCCTTCCCCCTTGAATTTAAATCAACTCCCTCGAAATGTGTTTACAGGGACAGAGAATGAGAAGGGAGAGGAAGCAATGTTCCTGGTGATGAATGTTCACCAGGAATGACGTTTGGAACCTGCAGCTGCTCTTGTGATCTAAGCAGCCTCCAGCCCCTCCCATCCTCCAGAGCTGCAGACAGGCTGCCTTGGCAGGAACCACCACATGGGAACTCAGGTACCTGAAACCTGGCTACGTGGCCAGATCCAGGCCATGGGCCCTTCCTCCTCACCCCACTTCTCCCTCCCTCCACTTGATGAGTCACCCCAGGCAAAGGACAACAGACCCAACAGCAGGAAAAGCAAAATGGGAGCCCAAAGGCAAAAAAGAGAGGAAACAGCACAGGGAATGCCCTGGCAGTCCAGTGGCTAGGACTCTGCACTTTCACTGCTGAGGGCGTGGGGTTCAGTCCCTGGTCGGGGAAGTAAGATCCTGCAAGCTGCTTATGGTTTCCTTTGCTGTGCAAAAGCTTTTAAGTTTCATTAGGTCCCATTTGTTTATCTTTGTTTTTATTTCCATTTCTCTAGGCTGCACAGCGTGCCCCCAAAAAAACAAACCAATAAAATAAAATCATATTTTTTAAAAAAGAAACTGGGCGCCTAAGTTCCCCAGTGCTTAGGAAAGACTGAGGTCCCCTCGCCACACCTGAAAAGTGTCCCCCTACAAGTTGTTTTTTCGCAAATAGCAAAGACAACAGAGGAGCCAGGCCCCAGGCCTCGGGAATGGCTGCGTATGAAGGCAGGATCAAGGCCAGAAATTCAGGGTCAGGGGGATGGGTACAGAGGGGCCTACCTGTGCTGCTCCACGGCCTCGTTGTCAGGAAGCTCCACCCCGCAGACGCTGCACTGTTCCCCGACAGTGCGGCTCTCTGCCTTCATGCCCACCGCCAGCTCCCCCAGCTTGCTGAACAGCTCCCTCTGGATGAAGCCCTGGGGCAGCAGACCCCCGTAGGTGCTGAAGTCCATGGAGACGGCCAGGGTGGGCTGCACATGGAGGCCCGAGGTCACCGAAGACGGCATGCTCAACACGGCATCGGCCTTGTGGTTGGGCAGCACGGAATAGATGCCCAGGTGTTTCTCAGCAGGGGGCGCGGGGGGCTCCGGTCGGCCTGGGGGACCCTGGCCAACCTCGGTCAGAGGCGGCAGCTGCTCGGCGCTCTCCTCACGTCCGTAGTGCAGCTCTCTAGCGCTGGTGATGACGCTGCTCCGAGTTGGGGTTCCGGGTCCCTCCTTGCCCCTTTCCTCAACCTTGTCCCCCAGCCCGGCTGAGACGCTAGACTCGGCTGCCCCAGGGCTGTCCTGGCCGGGCACCTCATCCACCTGCATCATCTCCGGCTTCACCTCGGCCACCGCAGGGTGCCGCCCAACCCCAGCCAGAGTCGGCTCCTCAGGCCTGGCAGGCAGCTGAAGAGCCCCCTGCAAGAGAGACTGTCCTATGGTCATCAAACTGTCCACTGCCGCCTTGGTGGGGCTCATGGCGGAAAGGCCAAACGAGGTGGAGACGGAAGGGCTCTGGTCCACCATGGGCCCAGGGAGGCTCTGAGCAGCTACGCTGGCGTAGCCACTCTCCTCGCTGGAATGCTTCGAGATGAAGATGTTCTTGAGGTACCGAGCCTTCCGGTCCTCTTCCTCCTCGGCCCCACCGTCCGCCATGGTTGCCTCCGTGTCATTGTCGTCTGAGGCCTGGATGGTCTCCAGGATCTTCAGGCACTGCTCCTCCAGGTACTCGATCTCCAGGATCTCAGCTGCGTAGAGCAGGTCATCCAGGTCCTCCGCCTTGGCCTGCAGCGTGGCCGTGTATGCATACTCCAGAATCTGCTGGAAGGTCTTTGGAGAGAGGAAGTCCAGGGTATAGTGCTGGCTATTGCGGTGGAAGAGGATCTCAAACATCTTGCTGGTGCAGGCCAGCACAGTCCGGTGGGCGTGGAACTCCTGGCTGTCCACCATGATGACCACATCGCACAGCGTCCCGGCCAGCCGCATCTGGTTGGCCTTGCAAAGGAGCCCCGTGGGGTGGCTGGGGTTCTGCAGCTGGATCATGCCCATCTTTGTCAGATCCATGGTGCTCCCCGAGGCTTAGGCATGAGGCTCTCTTTCCTTCCTGGCTCTGCGTGGCAGGGCAGGCTGGGTTTCCTGGGCCAGTGGACAGGGCTAAAGGGGAAGAGGGGGAAAGAGGCAAAAGAGATGCAAGAACAAAAGGAAGATTAGTTAGTGTCCCGAAAAGTAAGAATTCAAACACTAGCACCTCCCCCAAACCTGCAGCAAGATAGTCTTGGAGATTTTAATGGAGGGGAAGTGGCTTCCAGGCCCAGGGATGATGAGAGTCAAGAGAAGGGTCTGCTACAGCACATGCCTAACTCACTGCTCTACGACATCTGTTAGATGAAGTAAAATGAAAAGTACAATAGAGTCTTGTGAGTCTTGGGCTTTCTTTAAGTCTGAGGGTGGGGGGGCTCCCATGCAAAGCCAACACTGATTATGAGAAGTTGCCCAGCACTTAATTTAAAAGAATAAGAATTTAACCCCTTCCTCTAGTCAGTGTAAGCACTCAGTTTCACTCTCAACACCCTGTGCAGCAAACCTCATCTTGGAAACAAAGTTTTTCTAAATCCTGCCTCACCGGTGGTAGCCCCAGAAGCAAAACCCAGCCTAGCTGGGGCTAGCAGCCTAGAGTCGCAGCCCACAGAAATCTAAGGGCAAGGTTCTCCTCCTCCAGCCCACCTCCTCACCCTCAGCCAATGCCTTCCTGGACCTCTGTCCTTCCACTCTTCTCAGAGCTGCACAGGATTGATGAACCCATGCCCTGACCACCTCCTTAGGCACTAAGAGAAAGACACACACATGACCCATGTACTAGCTTGGCTCACTTCTGCCCACTGCCCATGGGCACCTCAGAGTGATTGTGTGTGTAATCCAAAATCTCGACCGTGTGTGCATGTACCAGCCAGAAGGGGAGAGAGAGTCAATACATGCGCACACTTATATAATATGGCACACTTATCCCCTGCCCACAAGTGCCCAGTAGTCAGGAGGATCTGTAATATGTAGGCTAGGTCATGAAGGACCTATAGAGAGGTCCTAGGAAACATGCAGCCCTAAAGCCAGGAGTGCACATGCTGGGAACATGAACTCCAAGTGTACCCCACAGGCTCCCAAGAGCGGGCAAGTCCTGTAACCCGGAGCAGTGAGTGAAACTGTTAATGGCTTGGAGGTGCGAGAAGTGATATTGGCACCAGCATCTATGATGTGAGTTACATTGAATATGAAGGGAAAACAGGGCTGGAGACAAAGGACTCTCCCAAAGCGCTGTTTGGGATCGGTAACAGGGCTCTGAGACTCACAGACCTGTCTAAAGAGTGTCAGAAAGACCTCACAGGCCCAGGTCCCTCCCAGCCTCTGCCTAGCTGTGGCCAATATTGCAGTGAAATGAACTGGGAACAACGCAGAGCAAGGGCTTTTGCTCGCTCTTGGAACACTGCTGGCCTCCGCCCCCAAAAGGAACCCTATTGGCTCCAGAGCCACAAATCTTACTCGGAAAGGGTTAATAGGACGACTAATCAGGACACTTTTGCTCCCACCCTGGGGTGGGAACTGAGGCCATGGGGTGGGGGTGGGGGTGGGGCAAGGGGTGGGAGCGGTGACCATTCACCCGCGCCTTGCCACCATGCGCTTCCCCACAGACTTCGTGGTTTCAGAGAACTAGGAGGGAGCAATCGGAAGAATGTAAGCTGGGCTACCCGAATATCTCCCCCAAAACAAGCTCCGTGGGTCCTGAAGGAAATCAGGGTGCCCTGGTCAGCCGTCCCCGCCACCCGCGGCTCGGCGCCCGCGATCCGGCTGGCGCTGACTGCAGCGCCCAGCCCCGCGGCGCGGGAGAAAGCCGGCGCTAACCCGCTCGAGCTCCGGCGATCGATCGCGCTCTCACACTGCCCCCCACCCCGCGCCCCGTTCCCAGCCGTCCCCACGGAGGCTTGGAGACGACTTCAGCAAACTTGGGGAAGCAACTTTTCCGGGGAAGCCAGACGGCAAAGAGAAAGGGAGCCGGGCTAGGGAAGAGGGAAAGCGAAAGAGACCCGGACGAAAGGCAAGAGTCCGGGCGGGCCGGACGCCTGGGCGAGAGCGGCGAGAAGGCGGACCCGCCTCGCGGAGAAGTGGAAGCACAAAAGCCCGACAGCGAGTTGTGGGAGGAAAAGCGAGAAGGGATCCGCGGGCCCTCCCTCTCCGACCCTGGGCCATGACCCCAGAGAGCGACGGACAAGGTCCCCGGCCTCAAGCTGGTGGCGCCAGCAGCCGGCGCGCCCGGCCCAGGCACGTTGCTAGCGTCCCGGGGAGCAGGCGAGCGAGTCGGTGCCGAGCGCCTCTGTGCGTCCCAGTGGGTCCGCGGGCCGGCGAGATAGTGCGCATTTCGAGCGCGTGTTCCAGGGACTGTGCGAGCGAGCTGCCGGCGCGCCGGGGTGGGAAAGGCATCCCGAACGCATCAGGTGCAGAGCCGAGCACCCACCGAGCGCGGCCGGGAGCGCACAGCGAGCTCCGGCGCCACGGCCGGTCCAGCCGAGAGCCGAGGAGGGCCCGGAGCGCTGGAGACACTCCAGCGCTCCGCCACGGAGCCCCTCCCTCCAAAACCGGGGGGATTAAGTCCAATCAAGAAAAAAGAGCCCACCAGGTTTTTCAAAGAGAAACAAAACCCAAGTGACTCCCAGTCCTGCTCCCCTGGCACCCAGATCCACTCCTCGGATCCTCCGATTCTGGCTTCCCAGCCGATGGGCGAATAAACACACAAATAAACCACAGCCCTATCTCGCGCCCGCGCACCGGTCGGCATACATATGAGCACCCACCGGCTGCCGGCTCCTCCACCGGCCCCTGGTGGTACAAAGCCTCCTGATTCCCAACCCTCTGCTTGCGCCCTCAGGCCCCGCAGACCGCTCTGCCTCCCACCTCTCACCCCGACCGTGCCCTGGAGCGGAAGGGCTGGGGAGGCAGCTGCGCCCAAGCTGACAGCCGGGGCTCCCCCTTCTAGCCGACCCCCAACCGCCGCTGGCGACGGCTGCGGCAGCAGGAAGGGAACAAGCCGAATAAAATAAGGCACAAGCCCAGCGGCCGAGTGGCCGAAGCGAGCGCGCCCCTCAGACCTCTCCAGCCCCGGGGCGCCCCGGCGCGCTGCTATTGCTGGGCGGTGGGCCCCTCCCCGGCCCCCCACTCACCACTGCCGAGCCGGGCGCCGTGGGGTGGGTGTGCGTGCCTCTTGGGGGGGTGTGCCTGTGTCGGGGGGGGTGTTGCTGGGGAACTGTTGCTCTCGGTATCACGGCGGCAGCGGCGGCATCGCCCGGCAGTTCGCAGTACCCGCTCTCATCGCCCTCAACTCCTCTGTGCTGCGAGGTTAGCAAATCACCACCGGCTGCGGCGCCTCCGCCGCGTCCCACGTCAACGCCGAGCCCCCTCCCCTACGAGGCCCCGGCGCCTCTCCATCTTTAGTGCTGGCGGCCGAGCCCGGCTCCCTGCCCACAGCTGCCCCCCTTCCCTCCTCCCTCCCCACCCCTCCCGCGCTGTCCCCGGGCTCAGCCCGCCCACCCCCCGCACTGGCCGAGCCGGCGCGCGCTCCCCGCCCCACCCCTCCCCTCCCCTCCCCTTCCCTCCGCTTCCCTTCCCTCCCCTTTTCTCCCCTCTCTTCACCGCGCGTCGCGCTCCAGGCTTCGCCTGACATCTAGCTGCTGCTGGGGCGCTGGCGGCCGCCGCTCACCGGCCAAGCCGAGAGGAAAGAAGGAGCTCATGGAGAGGAGTGCCAGGGACTCGGAACCCTTAGTGGGGGCAGTGGAGGCGAGGGGCGAGGAGCAGCCCCCACCTGCAACCCCAGTTTTTTAATTTCCACTGGAAACGGGTTTTCTTTTCCCCTGCTGCTCCAGACGCGGAGTTTGGTCTCCGGCTCCAATGTTTGCCCCATTCAGTGCATGTCATCTCTCCTTTAACTTTTTCTCCGGGCTCCGGACGGCATCCCCTGTACCCCGACATCGGTTGTAAAAGGTCGCTTTCCCGGGCCCCAAGCCCAGGCCTTTTGTGACTCCGGGCCTTCTGAGCATCCAGATTAGCCTCCAAGTGCAGAGTTCGCGGGCCCGGGTGAACCCGGTGCCAGCGGGTGTGCGGGGATCTATGGTCGAGGGGAGACTCCCCATTTTAGCTGTCACGACCCCTGGAGGCCAAGGTCGAGTCCCGAGGGAAACTTTTCTCCCTCTCAGTCTTGAGCATTTCCTGGGCTTCGCACCCCCCCCCCCCCGCCCCCCCTCCCGGAACCTGGCTGGAAACAGTTCCCGAGAACTGCGGTCAGTCAGTTCAGGGCAAAGTCTTCAGAGGGCGAGTGAAAGCTTGAAAAAGCTTCAGGCCCCCCAAGTGCCTCCTCTCGGCCGGCCGCTCCACTTAAGAGGGTGGAGTTGAGGTCAGTAAGCCCAGGGTAGAGCAAGCAGAAGCAATGTGCCCTTCCGCGGGCTGCGGAGAGTGCCCCTTCTCTGCCCTTTCCCTGGAGCTTGGCAAAGGTAGGAGACAAGAGGTGGGAAACGCTCTTCTGGACACAAACCTTGACTGCCGGCTAAGGGCAGTCAAGGTTTGGTGGAAAGCGCCCTCCCTGGGTCTCCGGACAGTCAGCCCTGGAGGTCGTACAGTCTTAGCAACCCGGGTGGGTCTTAAGGCACTGAGTCCTGAGTCCCCTCCGTCAGTCCCTGACACGCGGGGTGGTTCAGAAGTTTCCCGCAAGACTCACGTATGATCGCATCCTGCTGTGCGCCTCTGGCACTTGCCCCAGACCAAGAGTCAGGCCCCAAGAACTGAAGGGTCATGGAAGGTGGCAGAAGCCAGCTAGAGGCAAAAAGCCACTTCCAGCCTCACAAGGCCAGTTGGCTGGAGTTTACATGAGAACTGATACGTTTCACAAGAGCTGCTAATGGGGTTCGTCCCAAAGACAGGCGATTCCATCCCAGCAAACATCGCCCGTCTCCTGCTCGCAGGGAAAGTGCTCAGACCTGCAGGAGTCATGGGAGAGAGGAAGACCCGTGAGAAGCCACTTGAAAGTGAAGGAAGGGAGTTAGTTATCCTCTGATAGAAGAGAATACAGCAACGTCTAACAGGTGCCTGGGAACACCCAGTCCCTGGGTATTAGATTAACAATAAAGTGCAATCTATGAAAGGACTATTTTTCTAGCTAAGGTCTACAGTCTGTAAGAGGAAAGGAATTTAAAGAAAGTTAAGAAAGAACTGGTCTGGTAGTTGAGCGGTTAAGACTCTGCGCTTCCAATGCAGGAGATGCAGGTTTGATCCCTGGTCAGGGAACTAAGATCCCACGGGCAGTGCGGCGCAGCCAAATACAAAAAATAATAATAATAAATAAAAAAGAAGAAAGAACTGATCTGATAAACAGCAAGGACTTACTGTGTAGCAGAGGGGATTACAGTCAATATCTTGTAATAACCCATAATAGGAAAAATCTAAATATACATATATGTATAACTGAATCACTTCGCTGTACACCTGAAACTAATACAATATTGTAAATCAACTATACTTCAATTTTAAAAAAAGAAAGGACTGGTCTGCAAGGAGAGCAAGAGGAGAGAGATATAAGGAGAGAAGACAGTCCTAGAGCCTCACCAGGGAAATGAAAAGAAGAAAGAATCATTAAACTGTTGCGCGTCTGCCTAGATGGTACCTGCTAAAGGTTGCTGCCTTGCTGCCCACATCCACCTACCGGCCCCTCCTGAGTGCAGTAGCAAAAGCCACAATTAACCCCTGGTCTAATCTCCTATTAATCCTCAAATCAGAGAAAGGGAGACTCTCTGGAAACAATGGGAAAGAAAGAACCATCCCTCCATGGCCCTGGACCTCCCCCCTCCACCTCCACCGTCATATTCACTCTATGTGAAAATCTCCCTTGCTTCATAAACTCAGCCCATTACAAAGCCCAGCCCTTGTTCGTAAGTGTTAAAGAGAGATTAATGCCCGAATTTAAGAGGTGGAGAAGGTAACAAATAGGAGGAAGGCAGGCAAGGCTATGGGCTGAGTGCCAGCATGGAGCTCCATGCATTTCCACTTAGCGCTGAAGGCTGGCTGCACAGCAGTTTGATAAGGTTTATTGGGCCCAGATAAGGCGGCAGCAGCTCCCCCACCAAAAGCTATGTCCTTGGGCCCCCGGAAGGCTGATGAGAATCCACAGTTCAGAGATTTCATCCGGCAGCACTTAAACCCACAGGATGGAAAATTACAACAGAAAAATGCTCGCTCTCTCATGTTTATATATTTGTAGTAGGTTTTTTGGGTTTTTGGGTTTTGTTTTTTACTTTTTTTCCTGAAGGGTGTGGTAAGAGAAGGTGGGACATTCGTTTTGACAGATCCTAAAAATAGGATTTCAGTCTTACAGAGAGGTCATCTTGGAGACAGAAGGAGAGATGAGTTGACCTTTGGGTGGAATTCCATTGCTAAATCTTATTCCCTCATCTCCTCCTTTACTCATATACCTCCAGCTGGAAGCAGCCCTTCAGTACCCAGGTTGTGGAAGAGGAGGGTATGTCAGGTCTAAAGCAATCTTACAGGAAAGAGACAGTGGGGATAATACCTCATTCTGAGCACTGACTGTGAATCTTAACACATTACCTATATTGTTTTATTTAATCCCCATAACTCTCATAATGCAGGTACATCTTTCCCCCATTTCTGTGGATGGGAAACCTGGGGCTCAAAGAGGTTAAGTACCTTACCCAAGACTGTAGAGCTATTAAATATCAGAGCTGAGACTTTAAATCAGACCATTCCAACTGCAAAACTCAATGATCTTAACTTCTAGATTATACAGCCTCCAGTGGGATGGAGAAAAGGAAACAAGGGCTTTTAATGTCCCTTCTCCTCTTACTCTACAGAGGCCAAGGTCTCTGTAGCAGCCAGCCAAGCTGGGAACCAAACAGTTCTCCATTGAATCAGGCCACCAGGTAAGCAGACTTAGATGCCCCGATCTCTGCACTTTCTTTCCTCCTCAAAAATCTCAGGCAAGGGAGTCCCCTGGCGGCCCAGTGGTTAGGACTCCATACTTCCACTGCGGTGTTTGGGGGGGCATGTTTGCTCCCTGGTCGGGGAACCTGCAAGCCGTGTGGCGTGGCCTAAAAAAAAACCTCAGGCAAAAGTTGAGGAGGGAGTTTTGAATTACAGTAAAACTCCAATTAAGTAGGTGCCCAGGAAGAAGGTGATTGTGCTGTTTTGAGTATTCTGCTTGAGGGTTAGGAAAATGTTACAAATCATTTTGTTCCAGCTCCTTAGTTGGAAAATAGTTTTAAAATTGAAAGGTAAACTTTCCTATCATGATAAATAAAATCAAGGACTCCTACCTTTGGGGGAGAAGAAGCTACTGTGCATTTCTCAAAACCTTGTGATGGAGAAAGAATGAAGCATTTAGAGGGAGGGATGCAGGCAGTGAAGCCCCTGAATGGAAAAAAGTAGTCTCCTCCATAATGGAGAACTCCAGGTTGCCACCAGAAGATGCACCAGGTTGTCACATGTACTCTCAGACGTTTACCCCACTGGTGACTTGGGGAGAAGACATAGCAAGCCTATTGTGTCCATTTTTGGAGTCAAGGTATCTTATAATGTTGCAAGGTCATCACTGAGATATCTTCTAGATAGATACAGATGATGAAAAAACCAAGCAGTCAGGAATTCCCTGGCAGTCCAGTGGTTAGGACTCCATGCTTCCACTGCAGGGGGCCTGGAATCCATCCCTGGATCTCTGGTGAGGGAACTAAGATCCTGCAAGCCACGAGGCTCGGCCAGAAAAAAAAAAACCTAAGCAGAGTCAAATTTGCCCTCAGTACATATGTTGATAGTTTTCTTAGGTTTGTCTTTTTTTTTTTTTACTAAATTCTTCCGTGTCACTTCCTTTCATGCTGCCTCCAAACAACAGAAGGGGAAATAAACAGGTGATGTGTGGGTTCTGGTTAGTTGAAGCCCAGAAAACCAAATAAAAATATGGCTTCTTGGATTATAATTGCCATCCTTTTCCCCCGTGGACACCTGGTTAGTGATGTTTACCCCTGGGCATCTCTTCCAGGTACTAAGTATGCCCTTCTCCTCTGTAAGGCAGAGAGTGACATTTCAAAGGGAGAAGATGAGGGGTTATTTCTTTTAGCCCCAGGGGCCTTGGGTCACTGTGACCCCAAGATCTTTGTGATTGAGAAAGAGAAAGCTTTTTTCTTCTTTCTTTCTCTCCCCAACATCTTGCAAATGGTGTTGGGACCTAATGTTGTCAACTCAAATAGCAAACCTGAGTTGTTGTTAGTGCCAAGATCCCCTGAGGGGGTAGGCAATATGGGTGAAATCTGCAATAGATGTTATGGGGAAGTGTGTTTATAATTATAATGGGATTTAATGTACACTGGGACCAGATGATGGTAGCCATTTAAAAAAGAGATGCTTAATAAGAGAGGTCCCTTAATGACAGGCAGCAGGGCTGAGGTTATTATGGAGAAGCACAGTGTTTCACTTGGTGTCACGAACCGTGTGCCAGGTTTTATGGGGTTCCTAACAAAGCTTTGGGGTGAGACACAGCAACCATGACTGTCAGCTGTTGGGCATAATGTTTTAATGCTGTTGTCTGTGAAGGGGGCATTTGCACTCAAGAGAAAGACATTTTCTCCCTTTCAGATATACACAAGCAGAAACACACAGGCCCCAGACCAACACCGAGTCGTTTGGGCGTTTTCTTGCAATCTGATTTTTTCTGAGAAAGACGGCCTCAGTTTCAAAATTCAAATCTTGTGGCTGTCGAGGGGTGCATAGAGTGTGCATGAAATGAAGCAGTGTGACTCCCACTGCAAGTGACAGGAGTCCCACAGTGAAATCCCCAGGCACCACGCTGAAGATTAACCCCCAAGTCCTCATCAGAAACCGGGGGTGGGGGTGGGGGGGTGGTTAACACTTTGGTATTTCTTTGTGGGGAGGCCAGAAAGAAGGGAAGTATGTAACATTTTCTTATGCTGTGTAAATAGCCAACTGTTTAACTTGTGAGGTGTTTAATGTTGCAGATTTGAATCCAGGGCAGCTGTTTTACAACGGGAAGCAGTTATGTACACAACCTGGAAGGGGCTGCAGGGTGAGGGTCACGCTCCTTGAAGGTATCCCCAGAAGCACCACCGTCCGGAAATACAACTCATGTCCGAGTTGCACCATTCTGTATATATCTCACCTGACTCGAGAGAAGTATCTGAAAACGAGTGTGTTTATCTAATATAAGCTTCATCCATGGTTACTGTGTTGTATATTCACATATGGCTAGTCTCAGAGTCCTTAAAGCAGAATCTTTCCTTTATCCTGACAAAGAGAAAAGAGAAGGGATAAAATAAGTGAAAACTGAACTTCCAGTCCCATGCTCTCAGAAGTAGAATTTCTGGAGAAGTTACTCTTCAAATAAAAGTGGTATGTCGGGGGTACACAAGCCACAAGATGAAATGATTTTACTCAGTGACAGGTAATCTAAGCCAATTATGTTAAAATTATTACAGCAAAACAAACGTTGGTATCCTGTGGAGTGGAGTTCAAAATTTGTATGAATTTTTAAGATAAAATGAGAGACTGCCTTGGAGTTCTCCCTTGAGGAAAGCTCACTGCCTTTTTCCCACTAGGGCTGAGTGGGTGGGAGACTGGGGGATGCCCTGTGGGTGAAGGTGGCTATGGGCTCTGGGCCAGACGCTTTGACTCAGGCTCCCTCACCAGGGCAGGTTCATTCATCTCTTTGGGAAGTTCATTGTTGGATCTTTGATGTAATCTTCTCCACCCCACCCTCCAGTCAGAATTAATGTCTCCCTCCTCCATAAGTCCGTTCACACTGTTTAAACACTTATCATAGTGTTGACCACCATCTGCCTTGTATCTGACTGAGCTATGTGCATTCTGACCACCCCCTCCATTGTGAGTTTCTGGAAGGCTTGGTCTCAGTCTTGTTCAGCTTGGTATCCCCACTCCCAGTCCTCAGAGCCAGCACACTGTCAAGCAGAGTAGGTCTCAATAAATGTTCATGAATGAACTAATTGAATGAATGCATACATGCATGAATAAATGAATGGACATAGACACCAAGGGTTTGAGGAATTTGGGAGAGGAGGGACCATTCTGTACCCTAACGTTTAGGGCAGAATTCTTTGTCCCTATGGGTTTTTCACCTGCCTTTGAAAAATCAAAGGGATATAGGTAAGGGTTGAGGATAGCTCTTGCATTTAATTGTATACAGCTCCTTGAGGGTATAACTGGGTTCTAGTTCAGTTTATGTCTCCCTCAGCGGCCTAGAACCAAGCTTTTCTCAGTATCCTAGGAGCACTAATAAATATTTATTAACTTGCATTGAATTGAAATGAATTGATATGAATCCATACTACCTATTACTCTCACAATGGCCCTGTACTCCCAATCCCAACTGGCTGTTACTTAACCAGTCCAGGGCTGAGAAGAAGCATCTGATCTCCTGCTAGGGACCTCAGTGAGTGGAGAACTGCTGACTGAGTCCAGAACTAGCACAGGAGATTAGGCACCAGTACAGGAAGTATTATCCAGTATGGCAGAGACTGGCTAGCTCTTCTCCAAATGTCTTCCTGAGCACACACTGGATTACATTTTTCAGCTTACCCTGCTGCTAGGTACGGGCCATGTGATTGAGTTATGGCCAATGAATAGATTGTGATCAGAAGTCCATCGTGCCACTACTGGGAATGCCCCATAAACATTCCCATGTGGAAACCTCCAAGCCCTTTCCCCTTCTGTGACGTGACCCCACGAGCCTATAGAAACCTTGAAAGCTGAGTGATGAAGATGGTGGAGCCAAGATGGAAGGAGCCTGGATCCCTGAACCACAACTTGGAGGGTGGCTACCTGTCTACTGAGAGCTCCCATTGTGGACTTTATATAAACAAGAAATAAACCATTGATGTCTTGAGTAGGCTTGCCAAATAAAATGCAAGACACCCAGTTAAATTTGAATTCCAGATAAATAATGAATAATTTTAATATAAGTATGTCCCCAATATTGCACAGAACATAGTTATACTAAAATTATTTGAAATTCAAAGTTAAATTGATGTCTTTGTTTTTACTCCATCTGGCCACCCTAGTCTTTAGCTATTATATACTTTAGAGTTTGTTGATTATAGTAGCTAGCATTACCTTAATTAGTACACTTAGTTTCATTTGTCAGAAGCAGCAGGGCCATGGCGCCCGAACTGGGATTCTGGTCTGGGACAAGGGGCTGACTCCAGGTCCTCTTGACAATTATGTTACATGTAGGGCAGGTCCAATGAGAACAGAGCATCCTGTGTGGACAGGGCCAAGGGGAAAACTAGGAAAGATCCCAACAGCTCCTTGTTCACCCTTTTTCCTATAAACCTAGTTTTCTTTAGCTACCTTTCCCACTAGACTGTAAGTTTGGGGAGAAAGATGATTGTGGGCTTTACCTGTGTATCTGCAGTACTTGGCAGGTGGTAGAGTTGAGTTCTTATTTGTGATGGAAAAGCTTCATGGCTGGTGGGGAAGGGTCGATGGGAAGGCATCATAATGTGTACCTATCCAAGCATTTGAGAAATAAAACTAGGACTAGCTGAGAACACTGTTAAGCCAATGATTGTGTCTTCCTCCACTTTCTCCTTTGTCCAATAAATACCCAGTGTAGCAAAAAGGCTGAGAACTTGGGCTCTGATTTACTTACATGGGTCTGTTTTCAAATACCACCTTCCATTTCCTAGGTCCTGGATGATTTGGGGTTCGTTATTTAAACTCCCTGAGTTGCAATGTCCTCACCTGTAAACTGGGGACAATAATGGTACCCACCTGACTAAAGTTGCTAGGAAGATGCACAAGGGGTGCCTGGCCACAATAAAAGTTCTGAAAATGTTAGTTATTATTAGCAGTGATGTCAGGTTCTCTTTCTTTTCACTCTCCCCCTTACAAACTGCCTTATTATAAATATTTGGTATAAGGTCTGTGAGAAATAAACTTTAAATCTCTTGAAAAGAATGAAGGGTGATCTGTGATTATTGACATACCGGTAGCTGCGAGCATCTGTTTGTAGCCCTGTTCTCCCAGTCTTGTCCCATCTATTCGATTAGGATGAGGCAAGAAGGCAAAGGGAGAGCGAAGTGGGGAGTGCAGGGGGAGGTGTGAATTTTCACCTCGGAGCATGACGTGTTGATTAGTGTTTATTAGCGTGTACGTACCCTAAGTGCAGCAGTTCGGTTTCCTTGAGTTAAATAGCAGTCATGCCCAACTGGCTCTCCATGTACCATTACTCCAAGTGATTGAGCCAATTTCTCCCTCTGCCATAAGTTTAAGTTGTAAACCTCTGAGCCAGACAGGGAGGCAATGATGGGCTGCCTGTTGTGATTATTATGAAGCTTTAGGACTGTGCTCGCAAGACCAGGGGGTCTGCAGAGGAGCCCAGGATGAAGCAGGTGCCAACTGCAGACGCCCACCCACCTACCTCTGCCTAGTCCGGTTGTGCTGTTCACTTTGGCCTTGCAAAGAGGCTCAGGTCCACCAGCCTGGGGTGAGTAATCTCTTGTGCTGCGGAAATGGTGAAATGGCAGGGTGTCGTCTGTTGCATTTGGCTGGGGATAGGAAGGGACATTGTGGGAAATCTGGAAAAGAGTTGTTCTAGAGGTGCCATGGTATTCAGATTTTTTCTATTGGCCATATATTTATTAGTCAGATGCTAAGTTATCCAGCTGTTACCTGCCGGGACAGTTGCTGGCTGGTTTACCCAGACCATGTCTATTTAGCATAATTGTACTGGAGACCAAGCGTCACAGAGGGTGGTAGGCCTGGAGGAAAGTGATAAACAAGCTCTCTCTCTTCCAGTCCATATTTCTTTTCTTTTTCTTAAAGGAACCTTCTTCCTTGTTGATTAATCAGGAATTGGCAGGGATGGCAGATCCCCGAATGTGGGAAGCTTGCTTTGCTTTTCTGAACAATTTCGTCTCTGCAAAATCTCTAAGAAGAAAGGATGCCACCCCGGAGACTTGAGGTGTTTGCGTCGCTTCTTTGTTCAAAATCCAAGCGTACCTGTGATCCCTTACTGGGTGAAGTTTGCAGCCAAAGAAAAACTATTTCTGCCCTCAGACGGTTACAGTGTAATAAGCAAGGCTGGAATCAAAAAGGACAGGTGCAGGGGCTGGGGGCAGGCGGTGTGGTAGCAGTATGCTTTTTTTTTTTTTTTTTCTTCCAAAATAAAAGCGGATGGTGTGAGGGAGGCATTTGAGTAGACAAGCATCCTGCAAAACCTGCTTATGAGCAAAGATAACAGAGTAACCAATGAAGCGCAAATCTGACCTCTCCACTTCCTCTGATTTTGTTAAGCCCCTTCCCCCAGTCTCCTGGAGAGGGCCCTGCCAACAGGATGATAAACTCTGCAGTTTATGTAGAATGAATATTACAGTATTTGATAGGCTTAAACAAATTTAAGTCAGGCCTTCAATTTATTTTTGCCATGACACGTATCAAATACTGCTTGCAAGGTAATAACCACAGGGAATAAGCAGGGGCGCTGACCCCTGTCACAGCCCGTCTCCTTTACTCCCTCAGGTTATCCCGTGAGGTGGTACTGTTGTTATTCCCATTTTACAGCTAAAGAAACTAAGTTGGAGAGAGAAGGCAGCCTCCCTTTGGCCACACAGCTAACAAGAGGAGGCAGCCAGCTCCCAGCCTCCAGAAGCCACGTTTGGAACCACTGCCATGTACTCCTCCTCTCTGGGTTAATTTCCATTCCTGGTGGCAGAGTCTTTTGGTCTTTCATCAACAGAAGGGAAGGAGGTGGACTGAGCAGATTTGTAAACCACAGAGCTTTTCCAATCTAACCACCAGGCCACTAGAAGTAGGGGGGGGAGTCTGTTTCTCAGGGACCCTCACCCACTTGCTGGGGAATAAGAGTGCAGGTCTGTCAACAAGCTTTCCCCGTGATCTGACTTTCTTTACAATTCCCTACAAACAATTAGGGAAAAGTAATTTTCCAGCATAAGCCATTGGGGAAGCAGAAGAGGAAACACTGGGGTAGAGCTTTACCAAGGAGCATCCTTAGCTGTGAGAGAGTTCAGGGAAAGATTCACGCAGCTAGCGTAACAGTGCAGGAAGCAAGAGAAGGGAGCCCAGGTCCCTGAAGGAAGTAGTTAAAGGACTGTGAAGGTGCTGCTTGTAAGGAGATGGTGCAGCCTGATCTTTTTCTTTCGCACTCTGTGTCCTCTAGGGCTAAGGGAGGAAATGAGGCAGTGGGCTAAGAGGAAAAATGGGTAGTCTGGTGGAGCTGTTGCATTTATTTCCGAATGAGGATCCACGAGGTCCTCCTGCCCGTTCATATGCATTAGGCATGACTAGAAGACAAGACAGTTAACTTTTTGATGAGCATTCTAGAGCTTAGACAACCAAATAATGGCTGCCCTCTGCAAAATGCCCGATAGACTCAAACCTGAAAGGGATTTAAAACATCACCTAGGGCCTCCCTGGTGGCGCAGTGGTTGAGAGTCCGCCTGCCGATGCAGGGGATACGGGTTCGTGCCCCGGTCTGGGAGGATCCCATATGCCGCGGAGCGGCTGGGCCCGTGAGCCATGGCCGCTGGGCCTGCGCATCCGGAGCCTGTGCTCCGCAACGGGAGAGGCCACAACAGTGAGAGGCCCACATAACGCAAAAAGGAAAAAAAAAAAAAAAAAAAAAAAAAAAAAAACATCACCTAGTCCAATCTCATCATTTTACAAGAGAGGACGCAGAGCAGAGAGGCAGAACAATGTTCCCAAAGCCATGCGGTCAGTTAGAGCCAGGACTTGGGACCAGAGCCCTTTCGGGGGCCATCATGAGAATGTCATTGGAGCCATTCAATCATTCTTGGAAATTCTGTGAAATTACCTTCAAAGTCTCTCAGTTTCTGAGCTGTAAAATGGGAATAACATTTATTCCCAGCTGTAAAATGGGAATAACAACAGTACCCACCTCATGGGGATTCATAGCAGTAATCTTCTGAGCCTTCGGTTATGGCATAACTTGCCCATAAGAGTGAAGATTTGATTTTCCAAAAAGCTCAAGGAGCTGATGAAGCTGGAGAAGAAAATTTGAGGTCAGAACTAGTGGGATTGGAGGGCAGTGAGACTGAGATTCTCCTGTGGCTCATGACCCAGCAATAATAGCCATATAGTTGTAAGAAATACATCATCTTTCCCAATGTGACCAGTTAAAAGCACATAATATACATTTGGAGATACATTATCTATCTATCTGTGTGTGTGTGTGTGTGTGTGTACATACATATATATCCATTCTGACATATCAGTTTAAAACTGAATGTTATTTGATAGTCATGTTTCCTATATGCACAATCCATGAATGTGGTCCTATGGAGAATGGTGAAAATCTTATGGAGAAGCAGCATGCCACACCATCTGGGCTTTGGAATCAGACTATGTGGGTCTCAAACTCAGATCTGTCATTTAATAGTGATAGAAAATTTGGCAGATTTCTTGACTCAAGTCTCGGTTTCCTCATCTATATAATGAGGATACCTAAGGTCTCTGTAACCTCAAAGAAGTTAAGGAGTTTGGCCATGATCCCACAATTTGTCAGGGACAGAGCTGGGATGTAAACCTAGGTCTATTGGATTCCCCAAACTGCCTCTTTCCTGGACGCCGCTTTGCCTGCACCGCATGCTTAGGGAAGCAGAAGGCAATTTCCTACGAGTAAGATTGGAGAGGAGGTCTGTACCCTGCCCAGTCCTGTCTTTTCAAAGCCATCTCTTACACCTGTATGAAAGAAGCAAATAGGTTAAGATCACATATGATTCTAATGATGTATATGTTAGACTTCAGTTTAAAAAAAAAAAGGCCTCTCCCACTCCCTCACCCATGTCTAAAATTAAAATGCCAAAAATATTACCAGGAAGAGAAATTTGGTGAAAAGCAGGAAAGACTATAAATTGACTGCAGAGTCTACTGCAAGACATGGATTTTTTTGATTTATTAAAGCCCCATTCTATAGGAGCTCCTTTCAAGGAGAAGCCCTCAAATAAACTGCACCAATATTTGACTGTGTGGAAGCTCTTTTCAAAGACTTAATATCCTATCTTCCCAGAAAGAGAATTTTCCTTCTTTTGAGTTTACTGCCTATTGAGTGCCCTCAGAAACAAAGAAAAAAGTAATCATGAAGAATGGTACATTTTCTTCTCCCCTAATACTTCTTTGGAACATTCTGGAATGTTTCCTTGTTGATTTTTTTTGGTGAGGCAGATTGAAGAGAGCATGGTGAAATTATAAGAACAATGATTTCAAGTCAGAAGACCTGAATTCAACACCAGCTTTGCCAAACACTTCCTGTGTAACCCTAGGCAAGGCGTTTACCCTCTCTGTGCTTCAATATTTCCCTCTGCAAGAATAGAGATATTATATGGAAAATGTCTCTGACCATTTAAAGTGCTTGCCCAGTTCTTTGAGAAGAGCCCTAAGAACTGTCCCTAATTTACTGTCTGACTTTGAGCAAGTTACTTCCCCCACCTTGCGGCCTCAGTTTCCTTGTGGAAAACATGAAAATTGCCAGCTCGAGCTATGAAATCCGATAATACTCTGTGAACTCTATCAGATATCAGAAATTCGGTGCCAGCACCTTCTGATTGAGAGAAGGAATGATGTGGGCGTGTTTAAGGGCAGAGGTCTCAATCATAACTTCGATTCCCAGCATGAGGGAACCCAGGTGTTGGGGAGTCTTCTACCTCCACAAAGGAGCAGGCAAAATGGAGGAGGGTGAGCTGGGCTTCGGCTTGGGCAGGAAATGGTAAGGTGCTTCTGTCGGTGATGGCTGTCTGTGGTTCTAGAAAGGAAAGGAAATATCAGTCGTGAAGCCATAGCCAGGTCATAGAGGAAGGAGTGGGGGAGGGGGACAGGGCAACTTTAGTTAAGGGAGGGTTTAACTGTGACCCAAATAAGGTGTCCTTGGTACAGAGTGGGGGATGGAGAATTAGATCTAGATACAGACACAGATATGCTACTTCGAATCAGGTCTAGAAACACATTTGTTCCTCTCTTGTTCAGAAATTTTGCCCAAACCACATACGCCTGACTCAAAGCAGATGACATAACTAAAGGTTGCTAGTTCCCACCTCAGGGCCTTTGCACTAGATGTCTCCCCTCCATCCACGCACCCCCCCACACACCATCTGCCGCCCCCCCTGCAAACCTTCCTCCCATCACCCAATACACTGTTTCCAAGGTAAGAACTCAAACAGCTCCTCCGCAAAGAAATCCTCCCTACAACTGCCTTATCTGGAGCTGCCTGCTGCCCCTGGGCCCTCTGCCCTGCTTTACTGTTTCCACAGCACTACCGGACATAGGAAATCGTTTCCTTTGCTTATATTACAGCTTGTTTATTTCCTGGCTCCCCTCCCAAGCCTCCCTAGAGCTCCCTTCTACTTAATGTAAGCTTCCTGAGGGCAGAGGGCTGGACTCTCTTTCAGGTAGCTGTATCCAGAGCACCAGGACAATGCTGGTATAGTAGGCTCCTAACAAATATTTGTTCAAAGAGTGAAAGAACAAAACAAGAAATGTGCTCTTTTTTTCCTCTCCCCAGGAAGACTTTTTTAAACAAACAGGCAACATGTTCTTGAAAGTGAGAGATTTCAGGCCCAAATCATTAACAGCCAGGGAAGTAAGAGGACGCTGTCCTTCCACAGGCTCTGAGGTAGCAAGGCTGCTGGGGCCGCAGTTAGTTTTACTGATACTGCTTCCAAAAGAAAACTTCATGCATCCTGATGTCCCCATTCTCTGAGGCTGTGCCAGCCAAGGAGAAGGTGGGATGAGTGGAATTCATGCCAGGAACGCCTGGAATGTGTACAGCCCTGTCCCCAGGACTTTCACATCATTTTGCCATTTCATAAACGGGGACACCCAAGCTCATAAGACTCAACAACTTGACTGAGATCAAGTCTAGAGTCAGGACTTGGATCCAGGTCTGCACCCGGTGCTCTTGCCTCTGCATTTCAATTTCTACAGATGAACACAGGCTGGCTGGCTCCCCATACCCACCCCCGATGGAGAGATCATGAGCACCCGCCTACAGATGGGGCCAGTAATAATAAGCTCCTTAGCAGGGCCAGGACCAGAGGAGGCAGGTGAGGCACGGAGAACAGGTACAGAGTTTAAGGAGGCATCACTCACCAGGCTCTTACATGATTCTGAGAAACGCCTGGTTAAATTTTGCACCCCGTGTGTACCTCTTGCTTCATCTGGTCCTGGCCCTGCTCACTGGCGTTTTCTTTAAGTTTTCTGCCCTTTTCTCTCACGTTATATAATACTTCTTTGTCTAGAAATACCACCAAAATGACTAGAGGGTAGATTGCTCTTTGGGAAGGATTCTGCTCACTTTGCCAACTAGCTTCTAGCCGCCACTTGGCAACCTCCCCTCCAGTTGGCCACTGGAATGATTTTTCTAAGGGATCGATCTGTCACTCCCCCACTGCAAACGCTCCAGTGCCTCTTCTCATGCCTACATTGTTTTACGGCCTAAACTACTTGGCATGGCCCTTAAGACCTTTATACGCTGGCACCATTCTGCCTCCTGAATGTTACCATGCGTCCACAGCTTTGGACAGGCTGTGCCTTCTGCCCAGGGGACCCCTGCCCGGTCTGTCTGGGCCAACATCATTTACCCTTCAAAGTCTGACTCCAAGGTCACTTACATTCAAGATGGCCCAAGACTTGCAGCAGGGACTTCCCTGGTGGTCCAGTGGTTAAGACTCTGTGCTTCCACTGCAGGGGATACGGGTTCGATCCCTGGTTGGGGAACTAGGATCCCGCATGCCACGCAGTGTGGCCAAATAAATTAATTAAATTCAATAATTTTTTTTTTAAATCTTAAGAAAAAAAGACTTGGAGCAAAGCTGATGTGAAGTCAGCTCACCACTAGTGGCCAGAGGGTACCTGATCTAGGAGATGAGTGCAAAGCAGAGGGCTGAGATCCATCAAGCCAGGTGGTCAGGGCCTCCCAGGACCCCTTCCCACAGTCTCTGCTCAAACAGGGGCTGTACCAGGAAGGCTGTCTCCAACCCTCAGCCTGGGCAGTGCTAACTTCATAGCCGTGCTCAGTGTGACTCCAGCCTTTGAACTAACTTTATATTTTCCTGTGATAATGTAGATCCTAGTTGTTGGCAATGAAATGAAGCCAGGCTCCCAAGTACCCCGGAACCTCCCCATTCACCTAGGGCCTATTTTTCGATTTTGCCCTTTGGCATCCAGCTTCCCAAGCTGCCAGGGTTGGGGATGTTTAACTAGTTTGCAGCTTTAATATGTGGGCACTGCAAAGCCCAGCCTTCTGCCTGGCTCCCCCCACCCCCACTTATTGTCTAAGTTTTCATCTATTTGTTTTCCTTCCTCCTCTGTGTCTAACTTTTCTGTCTTCTTTGCATGATCTTGAGAATCAATCCAAAGTCAGGCTGACATTTTGGCCCAGTCTGCCCAAGTAGCTCAGATCTGAGATTTATTTTCCTGGAAAGAAAGTTAATGAATGTGTTGCTTTGGGAGAGGCTTAGAGAAGAAAGGATATCCATGCAGGTTGGATAATAACAACTATAGTAATAATAAATAACAATGATACCTACATTTGCTGAGCACTAACTACATAATAACTGTGCTGAGTGATTTTTTTATGCTTTTTCTCTCTTAACCTCCTAGGTATGATTGCTATATACCCATTTTAAAGATGGTTGCTATTACACCCATTTCCAAATGAGAAGGTTGAGGCTCAGAGAGTTGCATAAGTAGCCTGAGGTCAAACAGCTAGTAAGGAGGGCTGGTGTCTAGGTTGGCCCTATAGCCTTTAGCTCTTACTATTTGGGAGACCCTGAACAGGTCACTTCACCTCTCTGCATCTCAGTTAAATTGCATCTGTGACAGAGAAATAAGGAGAGCTAGTCCTCCCTACTTTATAAGCTAGTTAGGATGGCTGAATGGGTTAAGGAATATGAGGTGCTAGGTAAGTGTTAGTAATTATTTTTATGAAATCTGAGACCCCCTAGATCTGGGATAGAACAGAATTACATAAGACACTAGGAATTCTTTTTCACATATGAAAATTATTTATATGTTCCTTGCTCTGATGTGAACCTGTATCTCCTATTTTGAGAGATAAATCATCCTTTACAAGCCAGGCTCTTTGGATAGACTAGGGAACTTCATGCTTTTGCTTTTCAAAAGATGGTTTTATTTGAGCCTGATGACTACTGGGGAGTTACACAACACAAATATATATCCCCGTTCTGCAGGCAGGAAAATGGAAATCAGAGTGGCTGCCAGGAGATGGCTCAGAGCGGGATCTCCTGCCGTCTACACTGGTCCTCTCTGCGTACCTTCCATTTCTATCCCAGGAGCCTGGGTAGGTGACAGTGTTGAGAGATGGGTAGGGCCTGGCAGGTAGGGGAGAAGGTTTTGGGGGGTGTGGGAGACAGCCCCTGGGCTCTCCTCCTTTAGGACATTAGAATGTTCATAGGCCCTCATAAACATCATTTGTGTAAAACTACCCGAAATGTGAGCTGTGGTTACCTACTGTTATTTTGTCGTCATTTAAGTAAGTGTTTTTAAACATTTAAAGTTTGTCATTTTCCTTTTGTGTTTAGGCGTCAGTGCAGGGTTTTGGGTGTCACGCAGGTGCTGAACTTTGGTGGCCCTGGACACTTGGCCTGGAAGCCTCTGCACAAACAGCCTGGGCAGAGTAACCAGAGGCTCCACCTTGATTTATTTTATTTTATTTTATTTTATTTTTTGAGGTGGAGCTTTGGAGCTCTGGCCCAGACACATCTGGGTTTAGATCCTGTCTCTGCCACTTACTAGCTGCGCCCTGGAAATTATTAAAACTCTCAGTGTCATATGTAAAATGGAGAGAATGCTGCATATGTGTGGCTACTCTTCAATGTTTTTATGAGTTTTACTATAATGTATAGTAAGGTGCCTAGTCCAATGTAGTAAATGTCTAATATTGTAGCTGTTTTTATTATAGTTTCTTTTTTTTCCCTAACCTAGTTGGACTCACGGTGATGGCTCCCTGCAGGGTGGTCCCTCTGACAGTGTTTTTGTGAGAAGGGAGAATGGGCTGTAGAACTCATCCTGATTATGTCTCTTGAGTGGCCATGAAGAGGGTTTTGGTAGAGGTCCAGGCAGTGGCCAGGTGGGCCCAGGTTAAACTCTAGGCCCTCAGACTCCTCTCGCCTCTGACTGCCCTAAATCCTTTCATTCCATTAAGGTCCAGGTTGAGACCCAGAACCACATCCACAAGGGCCCCAAGTTCAGGCCCCAAGTGTAGTTTTCCAGGACCCACCACCATTACCCCATAATGGGACGGGGGCCTGGCATGTTTGTCCTTCCCCTGCTGCTGGGGTTAGTAAGGGAATCCAAGGAAATGGACTGTATAAAATAGGAGGAGAAAAGAAAGAAACTGCACTGTTGAGAGTGAACAGACCAGGTGGAGGAGAAAAGAGTATCTGAGGTTCTCTCTGCTGATGAGGAGGGCACTCCACAGCTCCCCCTGCTGGCTGGATGGAAGACTGAAGTCCCTGTGGGAGCATACAACCCACCCTGGATCAGCCTGAAGTCAAGGTTGGGTAAAGAGCCCAGCCAGGAGCTGGGGGGATGGGAGGAGGGAAGAGCTCATCCGCCTGACAATTTCAAAACCTGAGGCTTTTGTCAAAAATACGCGTCCCTGAACTCCACCCAAAAACCTGCTCAGTCATTGTTTCTTAGGGGCATGAGGCTCAGGAACCCGTACGCTTAACAGATTTCCCCCAAACATTTGAGGGTCTTTAGAGCTGAACAGAAAAGGATCTAGAACATTTTCCCTGTGGTTTGATTTTAAATACCATGCAAGTTAGACTGAAGACAAGTTTGGCAACAAACATTTTGGCTTGACAAATGTTTATCGTACACCTACCATGTACTAGGAACGTATTCTGCCGTCAGGCTGCCTCTCAGTTTCGAGGGCTGGGTGGACTTTGTAAAGAGCCATCACCCCACCGACCTGTGGGCAGCCTAGGAGCACGCATGTGCAGTGTGCCAAGGGGCGTCTGGGAGCTGCAACTGGGAACAGGAAGGAGGAACTGGAAGCGGAGCACGGGGGCCTCTGCACTTTTCATTTTTTGAGATCCATTATTGCCGACAGAAGGTGGATTACCCTGGCTTTCTTTCCTCTTAAACTGAAATGTGGGGAAGCCTCCTTTCTGCCCACCCTTGACGTTATCCTTCTTGGACATGATGAAAGGAGAGTGAACCACGGGTTTACGTCTATTTGCTTATCTGAAATTTGGGCCCTGTACGGTTCTGCGTACTACATCTTAGCCAAAGTAAAGGGACTTTCTGCTTTACTCTTCTCCAGCAAAAACAACAGTGAGTCAAAATAAACAACCTCTGGAATCCAAACGCTGGCTCCTCCTACCAAAAAGGCAAAATATTTCTCCTTTTATTGACGGAGGCCCTCGGTGTGCAAGGCACGGCTGTGCCCACCTTCAGCGCGCACCCACCTGCATCAGAGCGCGCTGGTTACCAGGTGGAGAAATCCTGGTGCCGAGACGCCCTCGCTGCGGGAGGCCTGGATTGAGAGCTTTTACTCAGGGATACTTTTTTAAAAATCTTGTAAGTTAAGTTGACTTTCTGTGGCTCACAGGCCCTGATCCAGCCAACAGTCCGCCTCCGCCCCCTCGCGGTGTCAGGTCTTAGCCGGGGGCCGGACCTCCATCTGCTCCAGGCCGCGGGGGGGCGAGAAGGCTGGACCTCCGCGCCGTAGAGAGCCCAGATCCCGGAGCCGGGCGGGGCTTGTCCGGCCACTTCCTCCAAGCCCTGCTGACCTCTAGTGGTCACGCGATGGAACTGACAGGACGCTGGGCCAGAGTGGAAAGCCAGGGTTTGTCTGGAACCTCCGCGTTCTCGCCCTTGCTTTTGCACAGTAGAATCACTTGGGACCTTTGAAAATACCCCTGGGGGTCCTGTGAGTGAGCGTGTGGCTGCATGGGGTGAGAGACCTGGCTGGAACTCAGACCCTAGGAAAAGACTCAAGAAGCAAAGGGGGGCTTCCCTGATGGCACAGTGGTTAAGAATCCACCTGCCAATGCAGGGGACACGGGTTGGATCCCACATGCCACAGAGCAACCAAGCCCGTGCGCCACAACTACTGAGCCTGCGCTCTAGAGCCTGCGTGCCTCAACTGCTGAGCCCGCGTGCCTAGAGCCCGTGCTCCGCAACAAGAGAAGCCACCGCAATGAGAAGTCCGTGCACCCCAACAAAGAGTAGCCCCCACTCGCCGAAACTAGAGAAAGCCTGCACGCAGCAACGAAGACCCAGCGCAGCCATAAATAAATAAATAAATAAATAAATAAATAAATAAATAAATAAATAAAAGAAGAAGCAAAGGGTCCTGTCAATTTGTCCTTGAGAGTCGGAGACGATCGTTTACAGCCTTTTCTGTGCTCACAGAGTTCACACTCTTTGCTCTTAGGAAGTTCTTCCTGTTGTCTCACCTCAGTTCCCTCTCAAGAAGAGATAAATCTCGAATGAAAAAATGCCAGTTTACCTATCAGCTCTGGTAGCACTGCAGGGTAGGTAAGTCGGCCTGGGGCTGCAGTATCCACAGCTGCCTGGATGCGCCCGGCCGATATCTCCGGGCTCCGCGCTCCATCAGGCCCTCGATGAAATGGGTTGGAAGGGAGAAGAACCAACACCAGCACAATTAAATTAATTTCCAGCAGCTGCATGGGATTAAAATTACCCACTTCTCGCCGGACTCTGTTTAATGTTCCTGAAAACCATCTCCTGATCCTCCACTTCCACTCTTTTTTCTTCCTCATAGGCTCAGCTTTTGGTAAATTTACTCCTGTTGCTCTGCCCTTCCTCCCTGTGGCTGGAGGGCACAGCCCTGGTGAGGCCCACCCTTCCCAGACTTGCCCAGGGAGCTGGGCAGGGGCAACATCGGGGGCAGCATGACCCTCAGGAGTGGGACAGGCTCTGCGGGTGGCTCAGCCCTCACGGAGTCCCAGGGAAGTGGAGCCTTGCACACCCCATGCCTGTCCTTCCAGGCAGCAGAGGGAAGGCAATAGCCTACGTTAGAACAGGCGCCAGACGGGCGGAGGATGTGGGCTCACGTGCTGTGCTCGCCTTCACCAGCTCATCTCCCCTCTGAGCCTTAGTCACGTCCTCCGTAGAGAAGAGACTGTTCTCTTTACAGGTTGTTGTGAAGACTGAATTAGATAATACGTAGACAAAACGTATGTATATAACATATAGATATATAATGGATAGAACCCGACCCAGTAGATGATCATACATAATGTTGATTATAGTAATAGCTATATAAATACATAATAAATAGCACTGGTTGAGGGCACATTACAGGACCGTGTTTTAAGCTTTTTACATGTATTGTTTAATCATCACAGCAGTGTGCTGAGGCGAATCCTTTTATTATCCCCATTTACAAATGAGGAAAACAAGGTAAAGAGGTATTGGGAGACATGCCCAAAGGCACACAGTTAGTAAGTGGGGGACTGATCACATGTCCTGGGAGAATGTATCACTGGGCTGTGCCCATACTGAGGCATAGTTCTTGTTTGTCTCTGTGCATGTGGGAGTGTGTGTGCACACACACACATGTACACATACACATGCACACACATACACACACATACACATGCACGCACACACCCAACACACATATACACATGCACACATAACGCATGTGTACATGCACATATACACACATACATGTATATACACGCTCACATGCAAACATATACATTCACACATCCACATACATCCACACATACATGCACACACGTACACACGTACATACACACATGCACACATATACACACATGCACACATACAGACACATCCTTGCACATTGTCACCGTGTAACCGAAGACCCTGCACCCTTCCTCCTAGAAGAGTTTCCCTAAGGGGGCCACCTCCTGGAGAAGTAAAGGGGAAACACATTAGTCACTGCAACTAGTAGGAGAAAACTAGCAGGAAGGGAAACCAAGTGCCTTTGGACAGAGGGAGAAATTCCCGAGGAACCAGCTGGGCCGACAGGGTGGGGCAGTCAGCCACCCACACCTCAAATTGTGAAGCAGACTCGTGAGAACAGGAACAGGCTTCCTGTGACACTGTCCTTGCCTGGATTAGCCTGTTTCTTTCCAGGGACCCCGGGACCCAGCTGTTTAGCACGAGGGGCTGCACTCCTGATGCTGCCATGCTGCAGCCAGCTCATCGCAAAGCTTCATCCAGGGATTCCAACAAGGGGCCAGATCCTTTCTGTGCTTTTCATGTCATTGACACTTAAGGACATGTGTTCAGTTTCGAGTTCTCCTCCGCTGCACTCCGTTCCCTTCCTCGCTGATCTGCCGAATGGAGCTGGGGGTGGGGATTTAGACTAGGGACTTGCTTCCGCCCCTTCCTAGCTGACAGCCGTGGCCACATCATTACCTTCTCTGGTCAGCTCTAAGGTCCCATCCGGCCTGACATTCTCAGTCTAAGATTCTAATCAGGTCTCATCAGCCACGGCCCACTGTGGCTGGTAGGTAACTTGGGTAGTGTGTGCAGGGGGGTCATTGCATTTGTGAGCCTCAGATGACAGTGTGTCATCACAGCAGAGGAAATGGTGTGTGAACGGGGGCATATGTCATCCTGACACTACCCCTGCCCACATGGCTTGATCTCAGAGTCAGAATCAGGTTTGCAGATAATGCAATGTCGTCATGGAGTAACCTTCCCCCAAATACGTCAAAGGGATAAAAGGAAATATCAGAGCAAAGAAAAGGGATAACCCAAGAGAGTGGTTCTGAATCACAGCTGCCCCCTGCATAGCACTGCGAAGTGCCAGCTACTGTCCTAGACCTTTAAGGACCAACTCATTTAGTTTTTGGAACAACGCTGCAGGGGTGAGTACTAATATAACCCCCATTCTACAGATGAAGACACTGAGCCATAAAAGGTTACACAGCTGGTAGGTGGCAATGCTAGGATTCAAAATTATAAACCAGTGTTTATAGTTTTAACCATTAAATTATGCTGCTTCCCAAGGAAAATCTCTGTCCAGGTGGAAGGAGCCACTTGGGAGAAGGTAAATTTCCAAGTTGTCTCTGGAACCCGGATTGGGTACTGCCCGTTTCAGAGGAGGATCGTGACGGGGAAGAGGGGAGCCCCTCGCAGCCAGAGCACTTGCTTTTTGCACACTAAAGAATCGGCAGGGAGTTCCTCCTCTATTTAATTTTTGCTTGTAGCCCCCAGGCATATGCCTGGCACTCCCGCATCCAGAGCATAAGCAACAGCGGGATGCTTTGCCCTCTCGAGATGACATTCCCAGACTGGCCCTCTGAGACACATCTCTCCCATCCTCCTGAGGTTTCACTTCCTGCTCTGGCCACCCCCATGCCCACCTTCCCTGTGGGAGGACTGGCAAGGCCCGGGCAGCAGAATGTCTTTGCATCATGGGCCAACCCTGGCGCCTGCGTCACTTCCCTATTTCTGCTGAAAACACACGCCGAAGATAGAACTGGGAGGCGAAGCCCCAAGACGGGTTCGAGCAGAGAAGGCAGCTGCACCCAGGTGGCTGAGCTGCGATAGAGCGTGAGAGCCGGTGAATCATGGGAGAATCCCGAGTACAGCCCTCACCGCACGGGCAGTTCACCCCCTCTCCTTGGGTGGTGCTGGCTGGAGCTGGCCTCATGCCATGGAAGTAGAGAAGGAAGAGGGGGATCACGGAAGTGAAAACAAGACCAAAAGAGAGTGGAGAGGAAGATGAGTGAAAGTCCTAGCTGATGCAAATATTGACTTAACCATTACGGGAGTAAATAAAACTCCCATTTATGTTATGCAAGTGCTATATTCTTTGAATACTTCTGCTGGAGGAATGTTTTATTTCACCATAGAAGAAAAATGTTTTCATATTCTCTCCCGCCGCTCAGACCAAAAACCCAGTGAGGCCTTGTGCCCCCGAGAGCCATAATATTATTTGTTAACATTTTTATGATGCCAAATGGTCTGTAGGAGAACGGGCGCAATTCTTTAGCTGGGAAACCATATGGCACGACGAGTAATAAATAAGGTATTGTGATAGTTAATGAACCTAATTGCCAGCAAAGGCTTTAATACAGAGACTGTGCTGCTGAGAATTTAGCACCACATCAGGGATGCTGCGGAGCTCCCCTGACTTCTGAGGCTTAATTTAAGTTCTATATTGCAAACTCCAGAAAATAATTCCAAACCCTCCTGCTGGAACAGCAACCTGCTGGTAGACTGTGATTATACCGAATTACTAAAATCACAATCAATTTTATACACACAGTTAACCCTTGCCAGGAAGGACTCACAGGGAGGAGAGGGATCAAGATTGCAACCCAGGGCTTCCCTGGTGGCGCAGTGGTTGAGAGTCCGCCTTCCGATGCAGGGGACATGGGTTCGTGCCCCGGTCCAGGAAGATCCCACATGCCGCGGAGCGGCTGGGCCAGTGATCCATGGCTGCTGAGCCTGCGCGTCTGGAGCCTGTGCTCCGCAACGGGAGAGGCCACAACAGTGAGGGGCCCGCGTACCGCAAAAAAAAAAAAAAAAAAAAAAGATTGCAACCCATTCTACCTGTGGCTCTGGATGGAGGAGGACAGTGAGAGGCAGGAAAGGGGTGGTGCCTGAAGAAAGGGACCGGAGCCAGGGGTCCTGGTCTGCAAAGAGAGGAAGTGAGAGAGATGCTGATAGGAGACCTAGGCACAGGCACGGTGTGTTGGATTTCTCTAGTCCTGCAGGGTCCCTTTCCCTGTGGGACAAGATGACAGAGGGTCTTGGAGACAGGGGTCTGTGCTCACCCATCACTGCCAGCAGCAGAAAACCTGGAAGAAAAAGGAACTTTGCCATTGCTGCTATTATTCCATAAGTCAAGGTTATTAACTAGAGAAGATCAAATCGTGGCAGTCAAATAACCTCGCGCTGTGGAAAGTGTAAATGCCGAACAGCTGCCGCTGAACTTTCAGTGGTGTCTGGTCCCTGGGCCAGAGAGGCACACGGCAACAAGGAGAGGATCCCACCCCCTTTTGGAGCTTGCAATAGCCTCGTCCACCCACCAGCCCTGGCCCGGATGGAGGAGAAGGGTCAACCGTAGAAAGAGAGTCTACCGTAGCAGGTCAAGCCAGGCGTGGAGGGAGAGAATGCTTTGAGCCTGTGGCACCCCCTCCACAGCCCGAGGTCCATGGCAGTGCCCAGGCTGTGGTTTGGAGAGCTGCTCAGAAATGTCCTTTCCAGAGAGCACTGTGAAAGAGAGGGGAAACCTAGCACAGCTGTGTGCTAGGCCCTCCTGCATTCAGAGAGGGCAAGTGGGGCAGGTTGAGAGGTGAGAGTGGGTATTGGAAATAGGAATCTTCCCATAAATCAAGAAGACCACGGAAGAAGCTCAGGTTGGAGAAGCTGGTAAAACCAAAAATGTACAGAAGAATCTGGAAGGTCATTAGAACCAGGTAGGAGGCAGAGGCAGGCCTGGCCTCAGGTATGAGACCCGTGAGGGGTGACCACATACGGCCATATGGCTCCTTCCCAGGGAGCTTAGGACAAAGCCCATTTCCTGCTGTCAACTAAGGTAGATTCAGCCTCATCTGGGATGCTGGGTGCGCTCTGGAGTCCCAGAAGTAGGGTTTATGGGACAGGCCTTACGAGCTGTGGCATCAGGTGTGAGAGGTAGGATGAGGCATTACCGTAGGTGTAAGCTTCCTGAGGGCAAGAAAACTGACCTTGGCAGCCAGCCTGCGCACACTTAGGTAGCTGAACGAGTTGAATCTCAGAGGACTAAACTCCACAGGGGACCAGAAGAGGAAGCACGTGTATTGATCCAACCAGCCGGGCGGTCGGTGTGGGTGACAGGTCCTCCAGGCAGCACTGGCAGGGTCTAAGACCCTCACGGTCTGCTAGAGAGGGTAGGACCAGCCTCACGCTCAGCCCTTCTCTTGGTGCAGGACACTCCCTGCTGCCCTGGCTTGTCTCGGGTCTGCGGTCGTGGGTGTGGCCCTGAAGTGGATGCTGTCAGCTGCCTTGTCTATAAATCCTGCCTCCCGAGCTTGGTGATAGAAGCTGAGACCCTGAAGTCTTTCCCAGACCCTGCCTATGGGGGTGGGGAGTTGCGAAAGGGTCGCAGGACTCCCACAGGCCCTCTCTAACCCTGATGGAACTTCAGAATCAACTGGGGAGCCCCACCCCCAAAGACTCTAATCCAGCAGATCTAAGAGTAGGTTTTAAAGTTATACAGGTGATCTGGACACAGTACTGGATAGAAAACTATTTCTCTGCATCGTTCCTCAGCCTGACCTCACCCTCACTCTACCTTCCCCACTCAGCTCCAGACTGTGGAAGGAGAAATACATACACTCTCCCTGGTGAGCAACTGACAGAACACAGAGATTCTGCTTAAACAGCGAGCGAGATGGAGGAGCAAAAGGAAGGCATTCTTGGGCTTCCCTGGTGGCGCAGTGGTTGAGAGTCCGCCTGCCGATGCAGGGGACGTGGGTTCGTGCCCTGGTCCGGGAAGATCCCACATGCCGTGGAGTGGCTAGGCCCCGTGAGCCATGGCCGCTGAGCCTGCGTGTCTGGAGCCTGTGCTCTGCAATGGGAGAGGCCACAGCAGTGAGAGGCCCGTGTACCGCAAAAAAAAAAAAAAAGGAAGTCATTCTTAACTCCAGGGTGTTTAACCAACCCCTGGGTCAAGGGCACAGGTATGGTTGTTGAATTTCCACATCTGGTGGCCTTTCCAGTTATACACATCTGGAGGCAGAGGGATGACCATGGCCTTCAGATCTTTGGTGTTTGTAATTTGATGGTCTTTCCGTATTTATAGATGAGGAAAATGAAGGCCAGAGAGGTTCTGTGATTCCTACTCAGAAGGACGGTATGGAAACGGACTAGAACCCAGGTGTCTTGACTCTAAGTGTGTGCTCTTTCTGGAACAGTTTGCTTTTTCTTCCTTCAAGTTGTGTACTCTGGGCCCTGGGAAGATAAAACGAGCACAAGAAGATCTAGGATTCATGTTCATATATTGGATATGAAGGGGAGAGAGGGTTCCCAGAGGAGGAAAATGTAAGCTGCTGCAGGAGCTCACCATCTAGGTGGAGAGATTCTTACAAAATCGTAAAGCTGTTTATTAAAGTTAAGATAGTGTAGGGTTTATGGGAGGAAGGAACTTATCAGAGAGTGCTTCCTAGAAAAGGACTCAGAAGTGATAAGTGATTACTGTTAATTGTGAGTTGATCACCCAGCTCTGTGCTAGAGGCTTTGGGAAAAACAAGGATATTGTGCCTGTCCACAGGGAGCTTTCAGTCAAGTTAGAGAAGCAGTGTGTACCTGAGAGGCATGGAGAATGCCAAGGCAAGCAGGCCCCTGAGCCCTAGCGGTGGGACCCAGACTCTCAAGTGCTGTGGTCTCCCAGTGAAACTTATTTTCTCCAGATTCTGAAAAGTGGGGAAAGTTGGACCAAGTTGGACCAAGACTCCCAGGGGCAAAGGGGGCTCCCTGGGGATCCTGGGCAAAGAGTCCACAGGCCCTGGGGAAGAACTGCTTCCTCATGGTCAGGGGGTGCAACTGGAATAAGCTCTTGCCTGGCTTCTCCATTCCCCTGGGGCCAGAGGGCAGAGCCCAGGGCCTCAATGACCCCAGCTCTCCCTCTCCCAAACAGAAGGTGGTAGGAACCCACCGTGGGCCCTGAGCCCTGTCAGATCCAGCAAGTCCTGAGATGAAGAGCTGCCAGGTGTGGATTTAATACTGTACATAAGTACACTTTCCAATCACAGGGAAGGCTTATTACTTTGAGGAGACCATCGAATATGTTATAGTGATGCAGATCCAGTGAGAAAAAGGAGAATAAATAAAAGGAAAGATAATTATTTGATGGAGTTCTCTTAGGATATGCCACAGCAGGGAATACCTGCAAAGAATGCAGATTTCTAGAGAGACTCAGCTACTCAGGCATCAAACTAACCTTTACATTGTCTGAAGCGAGGATGGGAGGAAAGGAATGGGAGCGATCTGGGTGCACATCATGCCATCAGTACTGGGTCCCTCACTCCACCTTGCTGGCAGCGGTCTCTGTGTGCCAGCCACAGCACAATCCCGCAGAAGGGAGACGGCGCCTAATAAATGTCTCTGGAAAATTACGACTGTACTGCTACAGTAAAAAGATGGCGCCGTTTATCTCAGCACCATCTGCACAGGCTCATTTGTTGCTCCCGAGGCAACCCACACGCACCCAGCAAGTTTGCAACCACTTGAAGTGCTTTCCTCATGAGGATGCTCTGAGGCCTGGGGTGCTAATTCCTCTTCTGGCTCTGGGCAGTCAGCAGGAGAGAAGCTGGAAGAGGCCTGCAAATGGATGCTGCAACATCAGACCTGGACCTTGGAGTGGACACCAGGAGCCCGGCACCCTTCCCATGCAGGTGAAGAGGAACACAGAGCATTGTTCATTATTCATTCATTCATTCATTCATTCATTCATCTATTCAACCAACTCTACAGAGGGTCTGCTACTTGCCAGGTGCTGTGATGGACATTGGGGCCACCTGGGTAGTTTGCTTGCACTTCCTGAAGGATTGGATTCAAATGTCATCTTCTCCATGAGGTCTTCCCTAGGTCCCCCCATCTAATATGGCAGCCCCCCCTTTGTAGCAGACTCCCACCCCACTGGGAGTCGCCTTTAACCAATGATTGATGGACACAAACCTCTGAACCCTCTGACACCTTTGCCCCCCAATGGCTACCACATTGTGATGCGTTTGGTGCTGTTGAAACATAAAATCTTGAGGAGGGAGTAGGTGGCTATAAAGCTAGGAATATGCACCTGCTGCGTTCACGGGATCTGTGGGCATTTAAAGCGTCTGCGTTGAGCTGGTTCCATTGACAGGTTGGAGGTGGCATTGCTGAAAGCTGGTGAATGAAAGGGACAATACACTGGTGTGGAGGGATGTGGCCATGGTCTTTGCTTGGACCCCGCTCCTTTTTTTCATCCACCTGGAAGACACAGGCTGCCCTGGCACCTTTGGGAATCTCAGCACAGCAGCAGCCAAGCCCATCAAGACCATGATCCTGAGAAGGCTTGAGATGCCTCCCTTCTCCCCTTCAGGGTCCTCTGTCGATACTGAAATGGAAACCCCTCTCTTCTCCCTCTTCCCTCCCCTCCTCTCTCTGCACACAGCCCAAGACCCTCAAGTTCACATGTAATAACCCTCCTTCGCTGTCTTCAGGAAGAAGAAACACTGTTCTTTCTGTCATGTGCAGAAGCACTTGTCAGACTTTGCTTTGGGACTCAGTGAAATCACTGGTGGGGCGTTGAAGCTGGGGAAATAGGAACCAGAGTATGACGATGCTTGCTTGGGTTTTTTTCAGTAGGCAATGCAGATACCGGTGATGGTGTGAATCAGGGGCTAGAGTGAATCAGAGCTGCCCAGTGTGGACAATGAACTAGCTGGAGCCCATCCCCAAGGTGGTGAGTCCAAGGAAGGGGGTCCCTGGAATAATCGGGGTGATTGTTATGTGGGTGATGGTGGTACAATGCAGGAGCCTTGAAAGCAGCACCAGAGAGGAGGGAATTGCTGTCGGATATTCAGGAAGTTTAATTAAGAGAATTCAGTGACTGATTAGGTGTTTCCATGTGGGGAGGAGAGCAGATTTTTGTGGGAAGGAAAAATGAAGGGCAGAGACAGAGACTGAGAAAGGGAAGTGGACAGAGAGGAAAGGTAAAGAGATATTAACAGGATTATAGAAAGGGTGGAGAATGACAGAGGTCAAAAGAGAGGTGGAAAAGAAGCAGTCAGAAAGAGTCAATGAAAAGAAGCAGTCAGAAAGAGTCAATGACACTCCCAGTGAGACTTCCTAATTTTTTTTAACTTCTTATTTCCAACGAATTTTAGACTTACAGAAAAGTTGAAAAAACAGTACAGAGACTTCCCACATACTGCTCACCCAGCTTCCCCTAATGTTAACCTTTTATACAACCATGGCACAGCTATCAAGACCAGGACATTAACATTGGTACAATACTGATCCCTAAGCTGTAGACTTTATTGGAATTTCACCAATTTCCTAGTGAGATCTGGAGAGGGAGAAACATAAACACACAAAACCAGAGAGGGAAATGGGTTTAGACAAGAGAACTCAAGGTCCTCTTCATGGAAAAAGTTTAGAAGGTGGCCCCATCAGATCTCAAAGGCATGGACTATCTTAGGGACGTATGTTTGGTACCTCTTAAGTGGTTATTTAATAAATGAATAGATTCAAGTGCTCCAGTCACAGACCAGTCATTGTAACAAGTATCCACACAACCAACCACAGTCGTCAGTCTTTTTGAAGCTTCCGCAGCGTCCAGGAACTGTGGCTTACACCGTAGGCATTTTTAAGGGCCCAAATGCCAAGGGCTTCCTCTAATGTTAGGTTCCCAGCTTCATCCTCCAGAGAGAGGTTCCTCTACTAATGCCCTCTGCTGACCTCTCTCCTTAAGTTTCTCCATGGGCACACAGTCATGGCAGCCAGGATCTCAATCCCACTCCCTCTGAATGTATAATTTAGGGACTGAGGGAAGTTTATTACTGTCATGGAGTGAAGAAAGGAGCCTTTTATCCATCATTTGGGGTCCTCAGTAAACTTACCCTCTTCATTTAGGAGCCAGGCAGCCTAGGGATGGGTAGCTGTCAATCACCAGGAGGTTCATTAGTTCTCCCCTCCTGGTTTCCTCAGGCGTGGAGGGAAGCCAGCCACAGTAGAGAGCAGCTGTGTGAAATGGCAACACAAATGGGGCTCCCAGCAGCCCCTTCTCTGGCCAACTCCAAAAGCCTGTGAAACTGCCCATGGCCAAGCCAGCCTGCTTTCATAACAATGGCACATTTGAAGTCTTCTCTAAAAGACCCATTACTGTAGTTCTTTGTTGCATTATGGGGGAGAAATCTGCCATGTTGTCTCCTCTTGATTAAGTGTCAAGAGTCCCTTGGAGAGGTTGTCCACTCTCACCACTATTATTTAACATAGTTTTGGAAGTTTTAGCCACAGCAATCATAGAAGAAAAAGAAATAAAAGGAATCCAAATCGGAAAAGAAGAAGTAAAGCTGTCACTGTTTGCAGATGACATGATACTATACATAGAGAATCCTAAAAATGCTACCAGAAAACTACTAGAGCTAACAATGAATTTGGTAAAGTAGCAGGATACAATATTAATGCACAGATATCTCTTGCATTCCTACACACTAATGAAGAAAAATCTGAAAAAGAACTTAAGGAAACACTCCCATGTACCACTGCAACAAAAAGAATAAAATATCTAGGAATAAACCTACCTAAGGAGAAAAAAGACCTGTATGCGGAAAACTATAAGACACTGATGAAAGAAATTAAAGATGATACAAACAGATGGAGAGATATACCATGTTCTTGGACTAGAAGAATCAACATTGTGAAAATGATTATACTACCCAAAGCAATCTACAGATTCAACGCAATCCCTATCAAACTACCAATGGCATTTTTCACAGAACTAGAACAAAAAAGTTCACAATTTGTATGGAAATAAAAAAGACCCCGAATAGCCAAAGCAATCTTGAGAAAGAAGAATGGAGCTGGAGGAATCAGGCTCCCTGACTTCAGACTATACTACAAAGCTACAGTAATCAAGGCAGTATGGAACTGGCACAAAAACAGAAACATAGATCAATGGAACAGGTTAGAAAGCCCAGAGATAAACCCACTCACATATGGTCACCTTATCTTTGATAAAGGAGGCAAGAATATACAATGGAGAAAAGACAGCCTCTTCAGTAAATGGTCCTGGGAAAACTGGACAGCTACATGTAAAAGAATGAAATTAGAACACTCCCTAACACCATACACAAAAATAAACTCAAGATGGATTAAAGACCCAAATGTAAGGCCAGACACTATAAAACTCTTAGAGGAAAACATAGGCAGAACACTCTATGACATAAATCACAGCAAGATCCTTTTTGACCCACCTCCTAGAGAAATGGAAATAAAGACAAAAATAAACACATGGGACCTAATGAAACTTCAAAGCTTTTGCACAGCAAAGGAAACCATAAATAAGACCAAAAGACAACCCTCAGAATGGGAGAAAATATTTGCTAATGAAGCAACTGACAAAGGATTAATCTCCAAAATTTATAAGCAGCTCATGCAGCTCAATATCAAAAAAAAAAAACCCAATCCAAAAATGGGCAGAAGACCTAAATAGACATTTCTCCAAAGAAGATATACAGATTGCCAACAAACACTTGAAAGGATGCTGAACATCACTAATCATTAGAGAAATGCAAATCAAAACTACAGTGAGGCATCATTTCACACCAGTCAGAATGGCCATCATCAAAAAATCTACAAAAAATAAATGCTGGAGAGGGTGTGGAGGAAAGGGAACCCTCTTGCACTGTTGGTGGGAATGTAAATTGAGGTTCCTTAAAAAGTTAAAAATAGAACTACCATATGACCCAACAATCCCACTACTGGGCATATACCCTGAGAAAACCATAATTCAAAAAGAGTCATGTACCACAGTGTTCATTGCAGCTCTATTTACAATAGCCTGGACATGGAAGCAACCTAAGTGTCCATCAACAGACGAATGGATAAAGAAGATATAGCACATATATACAATGGAATATTACTCAGCCAAAGAAAGAAATGAAAATGACTTATTTGTAGTGAGGTGGATGGACTTAGAGTCTGTCATACAGAGTGAAGTAAGTCAGAAAGAGAGAAACAAATACCCTATGCTAACACATATATATGGAATCTAAAAAAAAAAAAGTCTGAAGAACCTAGGGGCAGGACAGCAATAAAGACACAGATGTAGAGAATGGACTTGAGGACACAGGGAGGGGGAAGGGTAAGCTGGGACGAAGTGAGAGAGTGGCATGGACATATATTCACTACCAAATGTAAAACAGAGAGCTAGTGGGAAGCAGCCTCATAGCACAGGGAGATCAGCTTGGTGCTTTGTGACCACCTAGAGGGGTGGGATAGGGAGCGTGGGAGGGAGATGCACGAGGGAGGAGATATGGGGATATATGTATATGTATAGCTGCTTCACTTTGTTATAAAGCAGAAACTAACACACCATTGTAAAGCAATTATACTCCAATAAAGATGTTAAAAAAAAAAAAAAGAGTCCGTCTGAAGGCTACGGTCAGTCCTAGGGGGTTGTGCCAGAGGAAAGAGAACATAAAACTTGGATAAGCAGTAGACAGTAGGGAAAGTTGTCACTTGTCTCCACCAAGGGACCAGTGATTCCAGGCCAGTATAGATGGCCCTTGTGGAGCTCTTAGTCCCAGTCTTTCTTTTCCTTTCTTTCTTTCTTCCTTCCTTCCTTCCTTCCTCCCTTCCTTCCTTTCTTTCTTTCTTTCTTTCTTTCTTTCCCAGGATATGGGAAAGGAAGGGACTGGGAACACCCATTAGTTGAGGGATTCTTAGATAAACTTAGATAAAATTACATCTCACACACCTCCAGACACTAGGAGTGTGCCCTGTATATGATCCTCTCATCCTTGCCCTTGAAGACCTTCCCATGATCCCCCCTTCTCTTCTTAGATAACTCTGATCTTTCTCTCAACCCGGTGGAGAGATGCATGGAGCAACAAACAAGAAAGAATTAAGGGCCTGAAACAATTTTTTTCAGATTTGTCATGTTCCCATATTTGACTCAACCCTTCCCAAATAATCACTTGTTGATCAGCTTGCATCTTTTTCCCTAATAGCGAGGATAAGCAAGAGTTGGCTTATATAGAAATAGAAGAAACTCCGTTTAGCTGTACTGCTGGCACAGTGCTTGACATAAAGCAGGTACTCAAAAATATATGTTAACTGAATGAATTAATGAGTGGTAATACAGGGAAAACTTTTATATCTGGCCAATATGGTTGAAAGAGTATTGGAAGTAGAGAGAACCAGGTTAAAACTCCGGACCTGCTCCTTCCCATGTGCCCTCAGGCAGGTTACGTGACCTCTCTCAGCTTTAGTTTTTCTCACTAAGAAAAACAAAAATGACTAGCTCCACGCTTCAGTGTTATGGTAAAAACAACAGATAATGTGTATGCAAGACAATGCACGTAGCTTACTCGGTCTCTCTGATGGTTGGTGAGATGAGGTCTGGCTTTAGAACCCCTCAGCACCAGGGCCGAGTGAGAGGCTACTTCCTGCATGGAGGAGTACCCTGCGCTCTCAGCCCTCTAGCAGCAGCACTCTGGGCACCTTCTATGTGACAAGGTGATGCTTTCTGTCACATACTGCAGTCTCATTAAATACAACAACCCTGCAAAACAGATGTCTTCTCCCCATTTTCCAGATGAGGAAAGTGAGTCTCAGGGGAAATGACTTGACAGTGGTTGGAGCTTCAGCGAGCACCAGCGTCACCTGGAGAGCTTGTTAAAACTCAGATGTCTGGGCTCCAGCCTAAGTCTCTGATTCAGTGAGTCTGAAGTGGGGCCTGATAACTGGCATTTCAACAAGTTCCTAAGCGACACTGATGCTGCTGCTCAGGGACCAGAGTTTGAGGACCACTGACTTCCAGGGTTGTGGCTAGGAAGCGACAGGCCAGGCATTGAAACCCAAGGTTTCTGATCCCAAGGCTCTCCTTCCCTGTCCACCTCAGCTGGTGCCCTCTGCACAGTATCTGGGTAGGAACTCCATCAATGCCCTGAAATCTCTCTACCTGGAAGTCGAGTAGACTGGCTGGGGCCACCGTAAATCTACAAGGCTCCCAGGGAAATGGGGTAAAGCAAAAGCAAGCTCCCGTGAAAGGGAGACGGTCTGAGGACAGGATGTGGCCCCAGTCATGATCCTAGCTCACTGGCCCCTGGAGCTTCCTTTCAGGGTGTTTTATGAGCCAGTTTTCAGTGCCAGCATCAGGCTGTGGGGGGAGCCCAGGCCCACCAAGAGTAAACAGCAGCCTGGGCAGGCAGGCAGGGTTCACAGAGGGGCCCCCACCGCAGGGCGGTTTTAAATTGCTACCGTATTTAATTGTTAGCCCAGCTCCTTCATTGGTTGAGTGATGGGAGAAGGGAGAGGCAGGCAGGGCCCAGAAGGGGCTGTGAGAAGCTGTATTTCTCTCCATTTGGGGCTCACTGGGGATTCTGTACAAAGCAGCGCCTTGGGGCTCAGCGCTGGAGTTTATGTCAACCCCTGTGCTTGATGGGTTCAAGGTTCATGCCTCCTGGTTAGTGGGACCCAGGAGGCTGGGGAACCCAGCTGCTCCTGGCACGCATCTCGCCATTCCTGCAGGCAGGGACTGACTTTGACCTCTGTGGGTCCTGAAATAGAAGTCACAGCTAGTATGAGGCACCATAAAGCCTCTTGGCAGCCACACGCTGTCACCTGGCTCTTCAAGGTCTTGTCCTAGCAGAGGAAATACAAAAAAGCTGTCTGGAGGCAGAGGGATGGCCACAGAGATCTCTCCAGGGCATTGCCAGCCTGAAATCCCAAGGATCTTGTGTCTCCTGAAACTTCCTGGCCCTAAGGTGAGGGCAGGCATCATTACCCCTGAGATCAGTGCATAGTCCAGACACCCATCCATCTTTGCCTATTCTTTCCCTCCTACTATCTTCTAACAGGAATCCAGAACCACTCCTGCCTCAGAGCAATTTAACCCAACTGAGCAGGGAGACTATTAGACTGAGGAAGCCTCATCACTAGAAAATGATAGTAATGATAATTATTGCTATCACCCATTCACGGCATACTAAATGCTGGCCACTGTTCACGTACTGATGCATTTAATCGACTCAATAAACAATGACCTGGGTACGGTTATTATCACCATTTTACAGATGGGAAAACTGAGGCACTAAGGGGTTGAGTAGCTTGGCCAAGACCACACAGCTAGAGAATGAGTGAGCCTGCAGGGCAGGAAGGGCATTTGGGGCAGGTTGAGCAAAGGCCTAGGGAGGAGGTGGCAAGGCCCTTTTGAAGGTCAACTAGGAGTTCAGTGAGGCTGGAGTGTGTGTGTTGGGGCAAAGAGGTAAGCGAAGGTATGGCGAAGTAGGGAAGGGATTAATCAGGAGGATTTTGAATAGATGCTAAAGAGTTTAATTTTATCCTGGAGGCAATGAGAAGTCACTGAAGAAAGCTAAATATGTAAAAGACTACTTAGATTATGTTTTGGGAAAATCACTCTGAAAGTAGTGTGGAAGGTCAAAGTGGCATGGAGACCGTTCAGGGGGCTACTGCAGTAATCCAAGTTCTCCAGAGACTTACACTCTTTTTCTATATATAAAGAGATTGATATATTTGTTTATTTATTGCCAAGCTGGAGACCCAGAAGAGCTGATGTGTAGTTCTAGTTGGAAAGCCAGCAGGCTGGAGATCTAGGAATAGCTGATGCTTCCGTTTGAGTCTGAAGATCAGAAAAAAAAAATGTCCCAGCTCATGCAATCAGGCAGGAGGCATTCCCCCTTACTCACAGAAATGTCAGCCCTTTGTTCTACTCAAACCTTCCACAGATTGGCTGAGGCCCACCCCCATCAGGGATGGCAATCTGCTTTACCCAGTCTAACAATTCAGAAGTTAATCTCATCCAGAAACACCCTCACAGACGCACCCAGAATAATGTTTGCCCAAATGTGTGGACACCCTGTGGCCCAGTCAACTGACACATAAAATTAACCATCACACAAAGGAGAAATGATAGTGGCTTGGATGAGGACAGTGGCCACAGCAATACAGAGGAAATTACAGATTAGAAAATTGTTAACAAGTTGAACAGGATTTGGTGACCAGTCAGTCTTGAAAGATGGGGGAGAGAGTCCATGATAACACCTGGGTTTTGGTTTGGGGAGACTAAGTGAAAGGTGGTTCTTTTTACTGGGACAGTGTCATCTTGTTGCCCCTTAGCTTCACCAGTTTATGGGGACAAATGCTACCACATTAACAGTTAAATATCAGTTTTACTGGCTCAAAGCCCCACCTGCAGATCCTTGCAAAGTTTTCCCAAAGAACTCCTGGCAACTTAAAAAGTCTTACCCACATTCATGAATCCATCTGAGTCATCAGTCATGGACACGCCACCTCTGCAGAACAAGAGATCCACTGGTCATCCCCCCTCATTGGCACCAGCAGCCTAGTGGAGCTCTGCCCAGGTGTGCAGAAGCTGTAGGCCCTGCACATGTGTGCGGCCACCTGCTGGGAGGTTAGAGCAGGGCGCTCCTTCCCTCTGGCAATGAGGCTGTCGTAGACCATACAGCTTTTACAATGAGATTCTTAGTTTCACCCTTGGAGCCCTTGTTCCTGGGGTGCATACCTGCCATCCCCTAGGTTCTGGGGGTTCGTCCATACCAGCTGCCCTGCAAAACCTAGATCGGTACCTAGATCACTGCCCTCCTATGACCACTGGGCACTTTGGGCGGATGTCCCTTATCATACTAGATGTCTCCACTTGTGGTGAATTCTCTCCTGGAGGCCTGGAAGTTCTTATGATTTGGCCTCTTCCAGCTACCCCCAGTCTCGCACTGCACCCCTCCCACTGCACCTGACTTGCCTTTATGAGCCTGGAAACCAAATGCAGATCGAGTCTCTGTCCCCACACACCAATGGTCCTCAACCCGATGGATCAGTACACAGAGATAGATGCTCAAGGACATGAGTATTGTTCAAATCTTGGGGTGGTATTTTTTGGCCTAGATTTTTTGTTTGTTTGCTTGCTTTGTTATGGTTGTTCACGCTTTGATTTTGCTTTGGATCTTAGGTATGGAGGGTTGAGGTAACCGTAGTCCTTATTCCATGTTACAGCCACCAGATCTGTGCAAGTTCTCCCTCTTATTTATTTCTTCTTCTTATTTCCATACCTAGAGTGACTGTATGTTTATTATACAAGAAAGTACACATTTGAGAAGAAAAAGAGACATTTTAATAATCGTTATGCTGGGATCACAGCCGTAATCCAGGACAGCCACAGGCAAACCAGGACATATGGTCCCTGTTTATTCCTGTGTCCATTTCTGTGTCCCTCTAACAGCCATTCTATTTTGTCTAATTAGTGCATTTCGTTTTTATATATTTTATAAAATGTATATTTTTGTTTTATGCACATGCATTGTTATATAAATGATACTTTGCTATAGATCTATTTCTGTTTCTTACCTTTTTCATCAAGCACTGTTCATGTTTACATCGAATCTGTTGCTTCTAGTGAATGCATAATAAATACTCCGTGTTGTGCAACAACCACAGACACAGATGCGCTCACTTGGTGATGGACACCCAGGTGCCCAGCCTCACCCCATCATGGATCATGCTGTCGTGATTCTCCTTGTTCAGGGAGCCTCAAGAGCTGCTGGGAGAATTACTTTGGGATCTCAGGAGCAGAATTGCCAGGTTGTTATTTAAGTAAGTAGTACCAGATTGCTTTCCAAAATTTGCCTGACTCTTCGTGACTAATGTATACATTTCAGCTCTAGCCCAGCTGGGACACCCGGGGAAGAGAAGGTTGAGAACAGAAACCGAGGAAGCACCAGAGTTTTGAGAATGATCAGAGGGGGTGGATATGATGGTGGAGACTGTGGCCAAAGCTGTCATAAAGGCAGGAGGAAAAAAACAAAAAAGGCTGTAGCAAGATGAGACATGGCAGCGCAGAGCTCTGGCTCTGAGGGAGATAACACCTGCGCTTGACCTCAGCTCAGCCCCCAGCTAGTTATGTGACTTTGGGTTTCTTATGTGCCCTCAGCCTTGGTTTCCTCACGAGTCAACTGGGTATAACAAGTCCCTGTTTTAATAGGTTGTAATTTAGTTCTGTATCTGGCATATAAGCATCCAATAAATGTTAGGAATTTGATCCTCTAACAGTTTTTCATTCAAGCACTTATCAGAGTTTGTGTTTATTTTGTCATTTGTAGGATTATTTGATTAATATCTGTATCTTCCACTAAATTGTATGCTGCTTTGGGACTGGACCCTGTCTACTTGATGACGACTTTATCCTTAGCACCTACTACAGTGCCTGGCACAGAGGAGACACAACAGATATTTATTGCCTTAATTAACCAGTGTAAGTAAAATACAGAGGATAATTACTGGTTGTGGTAAGTGCTCTGAAGGAAAAGACATCATGAAGTAATTGAGAATAATTGAGCTGAGGGAAGAACACAGGTGGGTCTGCAGGGAAGGCTTCTCTGAGGAGGTGACATGAACTGAGACAGAAAGGTAGAGAATGGATGGTCCATATGGAGTGTTGAGTGTTTCAGGCAGAAGGACAGCGTGTTCAAAGGCCCTGAGGCAGGTCAGGGCTTGACATGTCACGGGAAGTCAATGAGGGATCTTAATAGGGAAAGTAACATAATAAATGAACACAGAGAAAACAGTTAGGAAGCTGTTGCCTTTGAAAGATTATGACGACTTGTATCGTGAATAGATGAAAAAGAGAGGGTGGGCTTGGGGTACATTTTGGAAGTGGAAGATAGGACATGCTGAATGATCAGGTGTAGGACAGAAGGAAAATATGTAAATTAAGGTTGACTTGGGCAATTGTGTGAGTAGTGGTACCATTTACCGGGACCAGAAAACCCGGGAAGAAATAGGATTGGTGGTAGGGTGGGAGATTGAGACTAGAAAGCTCAGATTTCAACATAGTAAGCTTGAGATAACTTCAGATCACTAAAGGGAGATATTGAATAAGCAGTTAGATAGAGAAGTCTGAGACTAATCGGGAGAGGTCCTAGTTTATTTGGAGTCATCAGCGCGTGAGAGGGTAAAGTCATGAGATAGGATTGGATAAATGCCCAAAGGAACAAAGTATCGATAGAGGTGATAAGAAGGCCCTGCACAGAGCCTTGGGCCCTCCAGCATTTAGAGGCTGTTGGAAGGGGAGGAGCCAGCAAAGGAGACTGAGCAGGTGTGGCTAGTGAGGTGGGAGAACCTGGAGTGATGTCAGGAAAGGCAAGAGAGAGGAGGGACTGGGCAACTGTTAGGCTGCTGGGAAGTGTGGGAAGAGTGGGATAGGGAGACGAGGCCTTTGGAATTGGCAATGTGAAGGCTGCTGATGTGTTTTTTTAATGACTTTTTAAAACAACGGATTTATCGAGATGCAATTCCCATGCCATAAAAATTGGCCCATTTTCAGTATACGGTACAGATTTTTCGTATATTCACAGAATGGAGCAAGCCACCACGGTCTAATTTTAGAACACTTCCATCATACTTGTTAACAGTACTCCCCTTTCCCCTTCCCACCCCCTACCCAATCCCAGCTCCAGGCAGCTACTAATCTACTTTATGTCACTATAGATTTGCCTATTCTGGACATTTCATAGAAATGGAATCATACAATATGTGGTCTTTGCCTCTGGCTTCTTTCACTTAGCGTAATGTTTCCAGGTTTCCTCCATATTGTAGCACGTGTCAGTACTTCATTCCTTTTATGACTGAATATTATTCCCTTGTACGGATATGCCACCTTTACTGATCATGCATCAGTTGATTACAGTTTGGATTGTTTCCACTTTTTTGCTATTATGAATAATGCTGCTGTGAACATTGTGTACTCACTTTTCTATGGACATATGTTTTCATTTCTCTTGGGTAGATACCTAGAGTGGAATTGCTAGGTCATGTTAAACATGTCATTCTATGTTTAACGTCTTCAGAAATTACCAAACTGTTTTCCAAAGTGGCTGCTCCATTTTATATCCTCACCAGCAATGTATGAGGGCTCTAATTTTGCCACATCCTCACCATCACTTGTTATTGTCTGTCTTTTACTTTAGCCATCCTAGTGGATGTGAAATGGTATCTCATTGTGGTTTCGATTTGCATTTCCCTCATGACTATTTCACGTGCTTATTGGCCATTTGTATATAGCTACTGGTAAATTCCACAAGGACAGATTCAAGGGAATCTGTTAAAACCAGATGAAGTTAAAAAAGAATTGAAGGTGAGGAATTGGGAAGAGCAAATATAAAAACTATTTGAGAAGTTCCCCTTTGGAACCGTTTCAAGGGAAGTTTCTTTGTGCTTTCTTAATAATAGGAGACACTAAAATATGTTTGTTCATGAGGATGGGCCAGCAGACCTGGTTGCTAGGTGATGCAGAGGAAAAGGGAAATAAGCTCAAAAGCAAAAGTTCTTGAGCAGGACTCAGAGTATGTGAGATGGGGTTGCCTTTGAAACGATCCCCCTTTCCTGCATCTTAACCTGTGAGAACTTGGGTACAGGTTTGGTCCATCTGTGGATTTGCTGGTCAGAAGATGAGGGGGTTCCTTTCTGATGGCTCAGTGAATGAAAGAATGAGGTCATCAACAAGAAGCAGAGTGGAATAGGCGTGGGAGGTTGGGGGAAAAAACAGAATAATATAATAATTATTTGGAGAGTAAACTCAAACTTAAAAGAGAAATATAGGCTTGCCGGGGGTGGAGGGGGCGGTCATTCAGTGCCCATTATAGTTTGAAGCCATGGATTTATAGTAAATCCAGTCAGCTCAGTTTGATTTTCTCCAAGAATATTCAACTACTCAGATGTGGGAGCAGAGAATGTGGCTGGCTGGACCCAGCTGGGGTTGTGGCTTCACCAGGTGAATGAAGATTCATTTCTTTCCCATGTGGACACCGAATGTATTAGACAGGGAGCTGAGTGGAGGGTTGAGGATGTAAATAAAGTAGTAATTATAATAAGGGCCATGGCAGTGGTTCTCAAGGTGTGATTACTAGATCAGCGGCATCTACATCACCCAGAAACTTGTTAGATATGCAATTTGGGAGCCCCACCCCAGAACTACATAAGAGGATAGTGTCCTCAGTGGATGGAAGTGAAGATGGAAGGGAGTCAGCTGCTTCTAGATTGGAAGCTCCAGAGGAGAGATGAAATGGGTTAGTTTAGGAGATACGACCAGGAGATACGACCAGCAGTTTGGGGACCAGTGATCCACTGATAATGGATGACCCAGGAAGCCTGGACTTCTGGCGGTTCCTAAAATAATCAGGGATGTGAGGTGTGATTGGATTTACCGTGAAGAGCCCTAGAAGAAAGTGGGTGATAGTTCATTCCAGGGTCCTGAATCCTTAGCTGAGTTCTGGATAGCAGCTCCTCCTGAGGCTGGGAACGGGCATCAAATCACTTCAACCACATTCTACTGATTATTAATAAAGTCACAAACCCAGCTCACATTTAAGGGGAAGGGTCTACACAAAGGCATGAATACAGTCAGGTATGGCTCACTGAGGACCACCAATGTACCAGACCACCACAACTGTTAACGCTTTTTATGTCCAGCTTAAAAAATCATTGACTGCTACAAGATCATTAAGTTATCTTATGTTGTATTTTTAAAGCTTTTTGTTTTACTTTTTTTTTTTTTTGCCACACAGCACAGACATGCAGGATCTTAGTTCCCCGACCAGGGATCGAACCCGTGCCCCCTGCAGTGGAAGCACGGAGTCTTAACCACTGAACCGCCAGGGAAGTCCCTGTTTTCCCTCTCACATTTAGATCTGCCATCCATCCGGAATGGATGTTTGTGATGGATACGAAACAGGAGTCAAGATTCATTTCTTTCCCATGTGGACGCCCAATGTATTAAGAAGACCGTCCTTGTACCATCGCTATACAGTGCCATCCTTGTCATAAATCAAGTATCCATATAGGTTTGTGTTTATTTCTGGATTTTCCATTTTGTTTCATTAGTATATGTACTGTGGCTGTCCCTATTCCAGTCTGTCTTGATTACTGTAGTTATGTGAAGAGTCTTGATAACCAGTAATGGAAATCCTACAGTTTTGTTCTTCGTATAAGATTTTCTTGGTTTTTAGCATTTTTACAAGTGCATTAAAATATAATAAGATAGGGCTTCCCTGGTGGCACAATGGTTGAGAGTCCGCCTGCCAAGGCAGGGGACATGGGTCCGTGCCCCGGTCCGGGAAGATCCTACATGCTGCGGAGCGGCTGGGCCCGTGAGTCATGGCCGCTGAGCCTGCGCGTCCAGAGCTGTGCTCCGCAACGGGAGAGGCCACAACAGTGAGAGGCCCGCATACGGCAAAAAAAAAAAAAAAAAAAAAAATTTGTGCTCTTAACCACTAACGAGAAATACAGATGGCCAATAGGTACGTGAAAAGTTGCTCAACATCACTAATTATCAGAGAAATGCAAATCAAAACTTCAATGAAGCAGCACCTCACACTGGTCAGAATGGCCATCCTCAAAAAGTCTACAAATAGGGCTTCCCTGGTGGCGCAGTGGTTGAGAGTCCGGCTGCCGATGCAGGGGACACGGGTCTATGCCCTGGTCCGGGAAGATACCACATGCTGCGGAGCGGCTGGGCCCGTGAGCCATGGCCGCTGAGCCTGCGCGTCCAGAGCCTGTGCTCCGCAACAGGAGAGGCCACAACAGTGAGAGGCCCATGTACCGCAAAAAAAGAAAAAAGATCATAAAAGGATAATGAGATTGCTGTGGATTGAACTGTGCCCCCCAACAGATATGTGTAAGTCCTAACTCTCAGTGCCTCAGGATGTGACCTTATTTAGAAATAGGGTATTTGCAGATGTAATCAGTTAAGCTAAGGTCAGATCGGAGTAGGGTGGGCCAATACGTAGGGTAGGTCCTACTGCAACATGAGTGGGGTTCTTATAAGAGGAGAAAGCAGATACACAGAATGGGAAGGCCATGTGACAACGGAGGCAGATATTGGAGGGATGCAGTGGCAAGCCAAGGGACATCAAAGGGTGATGACCACCACAAGTTAGGAAGGGGCAAGGGAGGATTCTCCCCTACAGGTTTCAGAGGCAGCATGGACCCGGTGACATCTTGATTTCCAACGTCTAGCCTCCAGACTGTGAGACAGTAAATTTCTTTCGTTTTAAGCGGCCCATTTTGTGAGATTTTGGTACAGTAGCCCCAGGAAACTAATACCAAGATGTTACAACAAACAACTTTATTCTAATAAATTCAAAAATTTAAATGAAATAGACAAATTCCTAGGGCAACACACTGACAAAATTGACACAAAAAGAAATAAACATTTTGAAATCCTGTATCTATTAAAGAAGCTGAATCTGTAATTTAAAACAAGTTTGTCCACAAAGAAAACTATAGACCCAGATGACGATTTTACCAAACTTTAAGAGATGCATTTTAAATCGTCAGTAATGTGGAGAATTGTTCAAGGTTAGAGGACACGATCCCAGGCAAAAATGATGTGGACTTACATTCTTTCAGTGAAAATGAGTATGGTAAAGAGAGGATGGATACAAGAGAGATTAGGGAGAGAAGGCAGAATCAGTAGAATTTGTGGATGTTCTAGACTTGAAGGAAAGATGATGGAGTGACATCTTTGCTCAAGTGTCTTACTTGGACACCTAGGTCAGTAGTTGTGACATTCACTGAAACAGAGAGCATGGAAAGTACAGCTAAAGGAGGGGATTGATAGGAATTGAAATGTGACCTCTTGAATTTGAGGGGACGCTCCAAGGGCAGATGTTAGATAGATACTGGATCTGTAGTTCAGGAGTGCAGTGTGGCTTGGGGATACAGACTTAAGGGTTAGGGGCCCACTGAGTGATGTTTGAAGCTATGAGAGTGGCTGAGATCCCCCTAGGAAGGAGCATTGTCAGAAGAGAAGAGGCCAAGGACAGAAGCCTGAGGAACATAAAGACCTATCAGTTGTCAGTCTGAAAGCTATTACAATTAAAAAACAAAACAAAGGGACTTCCCTGGTGGCACAGTGGTTAAGGATCCACCTGTCAGTGCAGGGGACACGGGTTCGAGCACCGGTCTGGGAAGATCCTACACGCCGTGGAGCAACTGGGCCTGTGAGCCACAACTACTGAGCCGGCACGCCACAACTCCTGAAGCCTGCGCACCCTAGAGCCCATGCACCTCAACGAAGGGTAACCCCCGCTCGCCGCAACTAGAGAAAGCCCGCGCACAGCGACAAAAACCCAACGCAGGCAAAAATAAATAAAATTTAAAAAATAAAAAAAACAAAGCCGAAAACAAAACCAAGCAAAACCACTATCCAACTAGATCGAATGATAAAGAAAAAGTGTTATTATGCATAACAAGTGGTCTCAAGGTAGGGGCACTGTAGGGTTGGTTGATAGGTGAAAAGGATCCTATATTCATTTCCTAGGGTTGTCATAACAAAGTCGCACACACTGGATGGCTTCAAACAACAGAAGCTTGTCTTACAGTTCTGGAGGCTCGACGTCTCAACCCAGCCGTCATCAGGGCCACGGTCCTTCCCACATTAAAAGATCAGTGGCTGCCAGGGCTTGTGGAGGGATGGGGGTGATGAACAGGCAGAGCACAGAGGACTTTTAGGGCAGTGGAACTACTTTGTAGGACACGATAGTGATGGATACTCCTGTCCAAACCCCTAGAATGTACAACAGCAAGAGTGAAGCCTGAGGCAAACTATGGGCTCTGGGTATGGGATGTGCCAATGTAAGTTCATCAATTGTAACAAATGTACCACTCCGTTGGGGGATGTTGATGATGGGGAAGGTAATGTGTGGGGCGGGTAGAGGGGTACAGGGGAAATCTCTGTACCTTCCACTTAATTTTTCTGTGAATCTAAAACTGCTCTAAAATAACTCTTCTTTTAAAAAAGTATATTTATAGCCATTGACTTATACCCACCTACACGTCTATACTTGGAGATACACTTGCTTCTAGCATTGCATATAAACATACACACACCTTTCTCCCTGTCTACATGTCTTTCTAGCAGCTACTGCATAAACAACAGGGAGGCACAGAATCTCCATCGGCGACACTGATGTATACAACTTTCTCTCCTTATGTAAGTGAGAGGTGTGCTAGTCCAGGTCCTCTGAGAATCAGATGCCAATATGGGATTAAATGTGCAAGGATTTTACTAGGGGGAATGCCCGTGAGGGGAACTGGGGAGGGAGACAGGGATGGCGGGGAGAGCTGTCAGACTGCTCGGTGAGTAAGTCTGGTCTGAGTGAAGGAGAGAGGGAAGGAATGAGGGAAGGAGTCTTCCTGGACTGCCAGGCAGCAGAGGAAAGGTTTGGCAAGGCTGTCGGGGAGTCCTCCAGCCCCTTGTTCATCAGAGGAATCCCCACCTCCCAGGAACGGGCTTCTCTTAGCATCCCTGCCACTCTCAGTCCCGGCCAGGGGCAGCCCTTGGGAGGCGTGGCCTTGGCACCAACACTGCTTTCAGAGCAGCACCTGGAGCCCTTGATCAATTACCCTCAGCGTAGTTGGCAGTCCAGGGGCAGGGCGTTCTCATGGCTACCCTAAGAGGTGCCCCTTTTTTTTTTGTACTTAATCTAATCACTCCAGATTAAAAAACAGAAAAACAGGTCATAGTTGGAGAACTCACCTGGAGACAGAATCGCCTGTGTGGTCCTCTCTGTCACCATGGCTTTTCTAGATGGAGCCTCTGCTCAGACAGGCCCTTCAGGTTGGCGCCTCAGGAGGGCCAGGGCTGCCCAAGAACTTGGCTTGTGTTCTACTCCAGGCATGCCTTGGGGAGCTCTGGCTAAGCTTATTGCTGCTGCTTCCTGGCTGCTTTCAGGGAAGATTTCCCTGCTCAAGCACAGGAGAGTTCAGGACACTCTTGGCTGGTGCCTTCGGGGACCCAAACCTCAGATCAGGGACAGAGTGAGTGGGAAACGCCCACTCAGGGATTCCCCATCATGTCTCCCTCTCCCTGGGGTCCGGTCCATGACCTTTGTAGCAGAGCTGCCGGTCCAGCCCTCATCAGAGGACAAGGAACGAAGGGCGGCCAACCAGGCCAATGGCTCAGTGTGAATCATCTTGTGTCCAAGGCTGAGTTCCACTGATGAAACGGCAGGGAGCCACCGTGGCCCAAGCCCAGTACTGGACAGATGAAAGGCTTATTTATGCGAAAGATATATCTACAGAGGGAGCAATAAACTGCAAAGCAAAGTATGAAGGTTTGCAGCAAATGCTGTAAAGTTTTATATTCCCGAAAACTAGGGATAAAAGATATAACCATTTAAAGCAAAGTGGATAAAAGGGGCTTCCATACGATTGTAAAACAGCCTTATAATAGTTAATTGCTAGTTTCTTATTACAGCGGAGAGAATCAAAATAGCCTTTAAAATACCCGTGGTTGGAAAGTGGGAGGGAGAGAGGACAAGGACAGGAGGGAGTGACCTGCCAGAAAGGGTTTGGGGCCCAGTCCCCAAGTGGTCTCAGAGGAGAGACCACTGTCATCCCTGCAAGGCAGTCCTGTCCCCAGTACTGAGGGCCTGAGGGCCTGTCCAACATTCCCATTCACTACCTCGGAGACCTTGAGTGACTGTGGACAAGTCATCTCACCGCCCTGGGCCACAGCATCTTCTTAACCCGGAAGAGAGTCATTCCAGGCACTGTGTTAGGAAGGTGGCGGGGAGGATGGCTAAGATACTGACAATGGTGGAGAAGATCATTGCAATTCCATGTAATATGTTGAGGAACAGAGAGAGGTATGCGTGGGTGTGATGGATGCTCTAAGAGCTCTCAGAGGAGATGACATCTGAGCTGCCTTTTGGGGTTGAGTAGGAACTTGCCAGAATGACGTACTAGGCAGAGGGACTGGCATGTGTAAAGGCCCATGACCAGAGCTTCCTGAGTGGTACACATTGGGGTCCATGTAAATGGTGCCCCTGGGTTTATACAGTGCACAACCTGTGCAACCTGACGCAGGCACCCTATGAAGCTGGGGCCCAGGTGCATGCAGGGGGTGGTGAGGTTGGTCCCCAACCCCAGCAGGCACTGCAGTAGACCTTCAGCTTTGGACCTCTCAACCCACCCCCATTTCCTGCCGTCTCCCTTATATCAGGCCCCTTAGGGGTGCTACTGCTTAAGTGTGGCCTGGCCCCAGGGGATTTCTGTTCTACTCCCAAACTCTGGGGAACACCCAGGGAACTATGAGGAAACTAGGGAGAGGCCCAAATCCTTCCCCCTTCAGCAATACAATTGCTCTCTCTTTACTCTGCAGGAGGACATATGGGTTTCCTCCTCCACAAACGGGATGATTAACGAAAAGTAATCTTTTAAGGCAGTGGTTTACCCCGGGATTCCTTGTCAATCCAGCCCCATTTAGCCAACTTCCAACCCCATGGGGCACATCCCTTGCCAGCAGCGCTCCCTCCACACTGCACCCTACCCCACATATAGGCACCAGGCATCATCTCCTGCTTCGGGGGTGGAGGGGCTCCCCAGGACCTGCCCTTCAGCTCTTCAGATGGCGGAGATGGGGACCCTTGGAGCCCCTCCCGGCCTGCCTCTGCCTGCCCAGCACCGCTTCCTGCTCCAGAGTCAGCCCCTCCTTCTTCCTGGGGGCAGGAGGGCAGAGGCCGAGCTAGGACTCGACATAGCTTTGCTGAGGACATGCGGCATTTGACCCGTGACCCTACAGGAAATCCTTCCAACCTCTGAGGCAGACCTCAGGAGGAAAACCATGACCCCAGAGTGGACAAAGGGCAGCGCTGTGCCTCTCCTCCCCTCCCCCAGCCCAAGATGGCTCAACTCTGGAACACGCAGGAGTGAAAGCATTCGCCGCCGACCAGCCCGGGTCAGGTCTCAGCCATGGACGGGGGCCAGGGAATCCATAAAGAGGTAAGGTGCATGCATGCATCCTGCCTGCCCGGGACAGTCCATGTGTAATTAATAATAGCGCCTCCATTTCCAGGACAGAAATGCTCTGGTCTGGCTGATAATTACAGGATCATCCTAGCAGAAAGGGACTCACAGAGAATCCACACCACCACCCCCTTCATTCATTCAGATATTGAGCTTCCGCCCTGAGCCTGGCACAGGTCTGGCCCTGGAGATGAAGAAGCAGGCAGTGCTGGCTGTGGGAGCTCACGGATTTTGGCAGCTACAGCGCCAAACCAGCTATGGCACAGTGTGGAAGTTCTGGGGGCAAGTGATTCATTCTCTTAAAGGATCTGAGAAGGTTCACCGAAGAAGTGACATCAGGGGCTTCAATGGCCAATCAGCCTCCTTAAGGCCACTCCCCCCAGATTCTCCACCCAGCCCAGCAAAGTTACTCTCCCGCCCAGATTCTCCCATGCGCTTTAGGCTGCCTGGGTCTCTCTTATGCCTTACTCCCTGCTCCTCACCCAAACTGGCAGTGACGGGAGAGGTAAAGGGTAGATTAGGGAAGGGATTGCAGGTCAGAGCTCCCTTCTGCACAGCAGATGTCTGTTTCCCCCACCGCAGCTCATCCACTCATTTGCCCGCTAAATGCCAAGCGTGGACTACATGCCAGCTGAGTGTGAGTGGTGAACGGGACGAGAAATACCGGCCTTTGGGAACTTACAGGCTGGGAGCCAAGATAAATGCTAAACAAATCACCTGACAATAAAGAAATGCATCACAGTTCTTGGGAGAGTGAAGAAATGGCGGGGATGGGGGGTTAGCAATGGGAGAAACACGTCGCTCACCTTCACAAGACTTTTGAGGGGTGAACCGTTCGTGGGAATTTTAAGCCCAATGTCAAACCCATCTGGCAGATAGATTTGAGTTTCATTAGTGAGAGCCAGAAAAATGAGTCTTTGGGTGAAAAGGGCAGAGGGTGGATACATCAGCAAAGAGAAAAGGATAGAGCACAGAGCTGGAGCCTCAGGCCAAGATGAAGTGTCACCCAGATGGAAAGGCAGGATTTCCTGGACCCTAACCTGGGAAGGTCCTCCAGAGTTTATTCTCTCCATCCCCCTGCCTGTACTGCTTTCTCAAAGAGGGTGGATCAGGAGAAGGGGGTGGGTGTCTCTGTTGAAGTCTTCGGAGGGAGATGATTCTGCACCCCGTTCTGGGTTTAACACCTCTTGCCTCAAGAAGCCCCAGGGGGCTTCCCTGGTGGCGCAGTGGTTGGGAGTCCACCTGCTGATGCAGGGGACACGGGTTCGTGCCCCAGTCCGGGAAGATCCCACATGCCACCGAGCGGCTGGGCCCATGAGCCATGGCCGCTGAGCCTGCACGTCCGGAGCCTGTGCTCCGCAACGCGAGAGACCACAGCAGTGAGAGGCTCGCATACAGCAAAAAAAAAAAAAAAAAGAAGAAGCCCCAGGAAGATGAGAAAACTCTGGGAGTTGCGGGCATTGGGGAAGGTGCTGCCTTGGCCTGATCCTCTATCTCCTACCAGGCTGGGGTCTTGGATTCATTGCTTTCATATCCCCTTCCCCTAAGGTCATAAAATAGCTCAAACTCATCACCATAAAACTCTTGCACAAATGAACACTGCCTAATGGAGAATATTATTTCTTATATAGTGTTAATTAAATAGGTCTGAAATGGACCACACCTCATTTTTCCTGTGCAAGGGTCTGGGCAGGAAGCTTCTAGATTTACACATAAAAGCAATAAGAATACTGTAGTTAAAAATTTTCAAGCACTTACTTTGTGCTGGACCCTTTACTTGCATTGCTTCTTTTACTCCTCCCCAAAATCCCATAAGGTAGGTATTGTTAGTGTGTCTATTTTACAGTTGAGGAAACTGAGGCACAGAGAAGCTAAGCAACTTTGCCCAAGATCTCATAGGGTAGTAAGCAGAATGATGGCCCGCCTCAGAGATAACTACTTCCTAATACCCAGAACCTGTGATTATGTTGCATTACTAGGTAAAAGGGTCTTTGCAGTTGGGATTAATTTAAAGATCTTGAGATGCGGCTTTATTCTGGATCATCTGGGTGGGTCCATTGTATTCACAAAGGGAAAGAGGGAGGCAAAAGGGACAGAGAAGGAGATGTGATGAAGCAGAGAGATCTGAAAGATATTACACTCCTGGCTTCAAAGCTGCGGGAAGGGGCCATGAGCCAAGGAATACAGGCAACCTCTAGAATCTAGGAAAAGCAAGGACACAGATTCTCCCCTAGAGCTTCCAGAAAGAACAGAGCGCTGCCGATGCATTTTGGACTTCTGACCTCCAGAACTGCAGGATAATAAATTTGTGTTTTTAAATTGGTAATTTGTTACAGCAGCAGAAACGTAATATGCACAGCTAGCATGGGACAACAGCAAAGTTATGGGTGTTGCCCTAGGATGAGTAAAGAAATCATGTCATTAACCCTATTTGGGACCGACATCATCTCTTCAGTCCTTACCCCAGAGCTACTGGACGAGTGTCTCCCAGGGTCCCGCCTTCCTCATCTAACTACTGATCCCCACGCCCACCCCTACACACACCTCCCCGGCTCCTGCTCTGGGCAGCCCCTTACTCTCACTCTCCTTTTCCTAGGACAGTTGAGGACCATCTCAGAGCCAGTGTGCAGGGGCATGGAGTTGGGGCCCTAGAGACGTGGGCAGAAGAGAAAGGCAGAGAGTCATCCATGGAACTTACATGTATGGGTTTTGGGTAAAACAACGTCTTCACCATCAGGCATCAATATCTTCATCACATAAGCAGAAAGGGGAAAATAAACTAAGTGTGCAGCTTAGTGTGGGGTCCAGGCCTGAGCACAGAAACAAGAGGGGCCGTTGTTCAGGGATCAGTACTCGCACAGCCTCCGCCCAGAGCATCAGAACAGGGCACCAAGCAGTCTGAAACATGATCCTTAGTGCTGGCCAAAAGGAAGGGGCTGGCCTTGAGAAAAGGGGACTCAGAGGCTCCTGAGGAGGGTTGGGGCATTTGAGGGGGACAGGGGGAGAGAAGGGGGCAAAAAAAGGCTGCCTAATCCCCTCGATAGAACAGCTGGACTTTGCTGCCACCTTGTGGACAGAATTTAGAAGGACCGGGTTGTGACTGTCCTTGGCCCAAGTTTGACGTCTTATTCCGGGCCTTACAGGATGGTACTTCTTTCTGAGTCTTGAGTCGGGGGTTCGCCTGGGCCCATGGAAGTGAGTCCTAGGCTCCCATGGTCCTGGATGTCATATTCATGATGTGTCCCTCTGCCAGGAATTTAGGTCCCTTTGCAGACAGGGACACAGGAGGTGGAATTGAATAGGAGAGACCCAGCCAGGAGGAGGATGATCCCCCCAAGCTGTGCCCACTATTCACATGCTTTCCCAGAGGAGGAACTCAAGGCTGTAGTTTTAGGGAGGAACTCTGTACAAAGGAGCCCGGGAATGCACAGGGGTGAGGCCGAGTGGGTAGTGATAGGAGAAAAAGGTACAGGAAGGTATGGGACATAGAGATATGAATTCAGCCTGGTGTGGACACAACTTTATCCCCTGCTGGCCTTATAGTGAATGACAGCTCACTTCATCCCGCCCTTCTCAAAAATGGAGCCAACAAGGAAAAGGGAGACGTTCCCACCCATTCAGAATGTGATGTGAGCAGACCAAGGAAGAGCCCCTAAGCCACTAGACATCCCTCTACTCCAGCCTCATGACTTCCCTGGGCTTTGGCCCCATACTGGGAGTGTGGTGCCCCACAGTACCTATGAGCAGGTACTGATGTGTGCCCATTTTTCAGATGAGAAGGTTGAGGCACAGAGGAATTATGTGCTTGTCCAAGGTTTCACAGCTAGCATGTGATGGGGCCAAAATTCAAATTTGGGGTGGTCCACTCCACATGGCACTCTGATATTGTACCCAATAAATGTACTGCAGAAGGAATGGGAGTGGCCATGCTTCTGGTGTCCTCCCAACTTGAGCTTTGACAGTGGAAATTGAAGCAGATCTTCTACCTGCTCTTCCCCTTCCCAACCTGGATAAAAGTTTCTCCTTCTTTTTTTTTTTGTGATACCCGGGCCTCTCAATGTTGTGGCCTCTCCGATTGTGGAGCACAGGCTCTGGACACGCAGGCTCAGTGGCCATGGCTCACGGGCCCAGCCGCTCCGCGGCATGTGGGATCTTCCCAGACCAGGGCACGAACCCGTGTCTCCTGCATCGGCAGGTGGACTCTCAACCACTGCGCCACCAGGGAAGCCCTAAAAGTCTCTCTTTAAAGGCTTCTAGAAACTGAGTTCCATTCCTTCCCTTTCAGACTCCCAATCTCATTCATGTCAGGAATATGGCTCTCAGGAAGTTCTTCTTGAGTCTAACCTCCCAGCCCTCCTCCTGCAGGTCAAGCCCAGATATAAGGTCCCAGATAGGAGAGAGGATGCGAAGCAGGCTTCTGTTTCCGAGAAGGGTATTCTTGGTCTCTAAAAGAAGGGTTTCATTCTCTAGCCGTGACAGTCAGGGCTGGCCAATCACAGGCCTTAATGGGAGAGCTTAAATTATAGAGGACCAAGTTAGAGGCAAGAAGAAGAAAAAAAAAAAAAACCCACCCAACTCCCAACCCCTGGTACTGCAGCTGATAGGTAATTATCTGCAGTTTGTGTGCGCTGTTCGGGCTCCAGCCCTGACTGCTCAGGACGGACAGTGCGGTCTGGGGAGAAACCCACTGAGTTGGTGTCAGGTCAAGGCAATTGAGAGGGGCCCCGGCCAGACCGTTCACGACTTATTCCCCCCACCCTCTTCCACCCCTCCACTCCCCTCCAATCAGGGGAGGAGCTGCCCTCTCTTGCCTGCCACCCGTCCCCCAACACTCAGAGGAGAGAGGGAGTGATTAGCATGGGGCATTGTCCTCGGATAATGGGCCCCAGCTGCCGCTTGAAAGAAGAGACAAAGCGCCGGACTGCTCCACAAGCATTATCCCCTCGTTAAATCTCTGTTATTAGATTAGATTCAAAACGTACTGATTCAGAGGCTGGAGGGAAGTGAGGGAGGGAAGGAGGGGAATCTGGCTGGGGAATGTTGAACCGTACCTCTCCACTGACTCGCCCTCCCCCCTACCCCACCAGGCAAGTTTCCCTCCTATTCTCTCGGTGAAATCTCCCCTAAGCCCACATCCTGACTCTGAGCTCAGCTATTCTCCCTAGACCCTCCCAAGAGCTGCGGAATGTCCACTCTTGTGAGGGGCCCTGGGGTCGTTGAGCAGAGATGGCCATTGCCTAGGGGGAGAGGCAGCCTCCCTGGGATGGTGGTGGTGGACTCCACAGCTTGGAGCACCATACAGGGCGGTTCAGGCTGGGCACTTTCAAAATCTTTAAGGGAGTCTTCTGAGGAGAAATGACAGGTTTGGAAAGCTGCGTGGATGGGAAAGAAGGTGAGAACTGGGACTATTCGTAGGTGAATGGAGAAGGCTGCAGGAGAGGAGTGGAGATGAGATAGAGAGAAGCAGGATGCTTCCCAGAAGCACTTGTAAAGACATGGGCGGTTTCTGGTTTTCTCTCTCTGCCTAGGACACAAGGAGAGGGAAGGAGCTGAAGCGGCAGGAGGAAGGAAGCAAGTAAGTTCTGGGAGAGATAACAGGTGAGAGGGAGCTTCTGGGTGTTCTCATATCCCAGACTGGGTAAAGGTCTCCTTGGGAGGAGCCCAAGATCAATACTGACGGACAGGGGTTAGTACACCAGGGGATCCTCTGGCCCTGGGTCTGTTTCCCATCCCTGGGCAGCGCAGCCTGGATGCTGCATTGATGAGCTGATTGGCTGTGGCTAGTGGAGCGGAAGATGTTACATGTGGTGGCTCACTCTCGAGGAGGTGGATTGGCTGCCTTAATGCTGGGCTTGTTACCCCATTGATTGTGGGTGAAGAGTGGGGAGGGGGAGATGGGGAATCAATAGGCTGATTAGTATCTTACTAGCTCTCTGGTTGGACACTTTGTCAATAGCCACCCACTTACTGATCAGTGGTACATCGACAGTTCCAGACTGTCCAGCTTTCTCTCTCTCTCTGTCCTGAGACATGAGAATCACCCAGCAGCATGACTGGCCCAGCAGGGCCAAGTGGAGAGTGGAGTGGGACAGCTTTGATCCCAAGACCAGGCTCTCAAGTATGGGCTGCCAGGACCATCTTGAGAGAGTTGGGATGAGCAATCCTCATCTTTAGCCCAACCTGCGCTTAGCAGGAGACAACAGTTGTGAATGGGAGCCAATCTCCAGCTCCACAGTCTCCTGCTTTTTGTTGGGAAACCCTGATACCTATCCATCAGCAAAACAAACAAAAATCCTTAACTAATATCAAGAGCACATATGTCTGAGGTGGAAGTAACAGATGAAACCTCATTCCAGGTCAATTTAGGAACCAGCAGCCGGTTAGACAATATTTAATGAGTTCTTTCGGCATGCTGGGGAAACTGGGGTGAGAAGAAGAAGCTCAGAGAAGCTAAACCAGACGAGCCTGCTTCATCAGCCTCTAGGCTTCTTCAGACACGAAGCTCTCAAGGGCCTAAGGTTCTGCCCTCCATCCAGCTTCACCGGATGGTCTACAAACTAGAGCTGCAGAGTTTGGGATCAGGGAAACTATAGGTTCGGGTGATCCATACTGAATCCCTTGCAGTTGACCAGCCTGAAACAACTCATCCCAGGTATTTTGGGGGGTCCTTTTCTTTCAGCCTGGTAGAATTCAGTCCCTAAGAGACAGACACCCCAAGACAGGGAAAGAGATAAATCTGGAATGAGAAAGGGAGAGCCAGAGAAAGCCTCAAGCAAACATGGCAAACATGAAGCCAACATTCCTGGTGGTTCTGGCATTCCTTTCCATTGAATGCTTGTTAGGTGGATGGAGTGATAGAGCTGGGATGCTCCTTAGCATGTCTTAAATCCTGACGTGTGGGAGAGGGGCCAGGATCTGAGATGCAAGATCAAAGACCATGCCCCGGCCTCTGCCTCCGTCATGGTCCTGCTTTCTGGTGGATGTGCCAGGGGCCGGCTGCTGAGAGTTCCCAAAGGAGAAACATAAACTCAAGACTTAGCAGTTTCTGCTTTCAAACACCAAATCAGTGGGTGCTGGCTGTGGTGCTGATGTTCTTGCAGGGAGAGAGCTGGCTTCCAGCTTCACCAAGACACCGTGAGCCCAGAATGATAACAGGACTCTGTAGACCCTTCCAGCATCTTTCCAGGAGGTCACAGAACTGAGCATCCTCCTCCCCACCTCCGCACTGTTAAGTGTTCATGGTCCTGACCCTCACACCTTGAATCCCACCTCCTGTTGTTTCTTTTTCAGAACAGCCACTGTTTGGTCACTTCTTAATTCCTTGGGGCAGAGAGCATCATACATCTGAAACCACAGATAATTCCCCAACCTCATTTCCACCAGCAACTTCAGACCTCGTCTTCCACCCACCCAGCTGCTGACAAATGGTCAAGAAGAGAGTTTAGGGCTTCATAGCATTTTATTACACCCCCCCACCCCCATCTGATGGATGTTCAGGGAAGTGGCCAGAGGTGAAGCGAATAGAGAGACATTAGGGTTGGATAAACCTAATGCAGAGTTCTCAGGCCTTGTGGTAGAGAGCTGGTTTAACTTGCATCTCAAAACAAGGCTGAGGGAGTGAGCAGAATTGCAAAGTGCCAATTCAGGGGAGTGCCAATGGGGAAATTGAGGCTTGATGCTGAGACAGAGTGAAGTCAGGGCATGCGTGGGTTTCTTCTCATCTAAGATAGTGAGTTTTAAAGCCATAATGGGCCTGTAGGAGAGCAGAGGAGGATGTAAGAGCCTTAAAGTTCTTAGGGGAAGGGTTAAGGCCCTGGTTCGGGATTGCTGAGAGACTTGGCATTGGAAACAGGCATGTGTTTTGAGAACACATGTTTATGTGTTTTGAGAACATCCTTGGCATCCCCTGGGCCCTGAAATTCCCCCACCCCCATCCTAACCAGCCTCATTACCCACCCCCTACTGGGCTGGACCCACTCAGGAATACTGCCAGATGGACCAGAGCGTGACCAGGGTGACGCTGTAGGCCAGCACGGCCAGCAGGTAGATGCGGAAGAGCAGCCTGTCCAGCACGGAGCCCACGTGCAGCCAGTCCTGGGCCACCTCTTGGCTCTCCTCCTGTTTTTCCAGGAAGTGCCGGATGGAGGTCAGCTCCTGCAGCAGCCCACGCACCGCCAGGGAGGCCTCCCGCGGCGGTGGGGGAGGGCTGCCACTGCCCCTCGGGGTCTTCTCCAAGTCCCGGGATCCCCCCAAATGGCTGCAGTGGTTTGCCATGTCTAGAAGAAGGGCACAGCATTGGCAAAGGAGGGAGGCCCAGCAGCCTTGCTTGAACACTGACCTTTATGTTTCTAAGGCCTCAGACATTTTTATTATGTATAATCTCAGACCAAAAAAGTATAGAGAATAACTTACGTATTTGTGTACCCACCATACAACTTAAACAAATAAAGTAAGCCAGTACAGGGACTTCCCTGGTGGCGCAGTGGTTAAGAACCCACCTGCCAATGCAGGGGACACAGGTTCGAGCCCTGGTCCAGGAAGATCCCACATGCCACAGAGTAACTAAGCCCATGCTCCACAACTACAGAGCCTGTGCTCTAGAGCCCACAAGCCACAACTACTGAACCCACGCACCACACCTACTGAGCCCACGTGCCACAACTACTGAAACCCTCACACCTAGAGCCCGTGCTCCACAGCAAGAGAAGCCACCGCAATGAGAAGTCCATGCACCACAACGAAGAGCAGCCCCTGCTCACCACAGCTAGAGGAAAGCCCGTGCACAGCAACGAAGACCCAATGCAGCCAAAAATAAATAAATAAATTAATTAAAATAAATAAATAAATAAAGTATGGTTCATTAAAAAAAGAAAAAAGAAAGCCAATGCAGTGGAAGATCCATGTACACCTCTCCTTAGTCACATCCTTCGTTCCCTCCCCACATCACCAAGATCATGAATTTGATATTTATCCTTCCCATGCATTTTTTTAACCCATGGGCTTTCCCCAGCAATTTGATATCCATTATTTCATTTGAGCCTCCCAGCAGCCCCACAGAGGCAGAGTAAGAATAAGCACCAACCACACTCTTCACATGAAGATGCTAAAGCTCAGAGAGGTGGTGACTAGCCCATGGTGACACAGTTGGAGCATCATTTAAAGGGGAGGCCACCAAGGCCCAGGTATCTGGACTCCAAATCCACTGCTCTGTCCACTACATCATATTGCCTCACTGCCCTCCTCTCCATGACTTCGAATCCTTCTAGACCAGAAAATACACTTTCGGATCACTAGCTTCCCCAGGTGAGCAGTTGAATTAGGTATTAGGCTGTTGCACAAGCTCATGATGAGATGGTCTTTGATTAACCAAACATCTTCTGTAAAAGGCCTGGCCCCAGCCAGGAAGAAGACACAAAAGAGGGGAGTGGGGTGGAGAGTTTAAAACACCAGCTTAGAGTCAGGGGGGCTTGGGTTCAAATTATGGGTTCACCAGGACCTGGCTCTGTGACTTAGGGCACGCTATTTGGCTTCTCTATGCTTCTGTTTGCTGTTTGAAAAATTAGAGTGAAGATCCTATTGAGTTGCCATGAGAATCACCTGTGATAATGCACTGACGATGCTTTGCAAACACCTGGTAAAGTGCTCAAGAAATAAACCAGCAAACCACCCACCACCAACAACAACAGCAAGGATGACAAATTCCTCAGGGGCATGAGGAATTTAGTGTCCCTCTGTGCCCTGTCTCTCTGCCTCATAGGTGTTTGAAATTCTAATGGACCTGGCCTTTGGCTGATTCTAATGAGAGAGTGTTAGGAACCCGGGTGCAGTGCTGAACCACATGAGACTAGCTGTCCCATAAGTGCCCGAGAGGCATCCATTTGACCCCTGCCTCGGGATCCATCTCAGGAGAGGCCACCCTTAACCCAGAGGTCTCAGCTCCTGATCTGCTCAGCCTCTGGGACTCCTAACCCCTCTCCGTCCCCACCTGGGGTGATGCGCGAATACAAAGGTGAGGAAAGGGTTTGATTGATGCCTTTGGCTGAAGTCCACCGTGGGTTCACTGTGCAGGATGGTACCCACTTCCCGGGGCCTGCCCAGGCTCTCTGGCCTGGCTAGCCCTCCAGAGAATCCCTCCCATGTCCCTGTATCCAGGCCAGAAGTTCCCTCTCTCACCTGAGCAGTCATCGGTCTCGGCGGCTTGGGAGGTGGCTGGGGGCCTCCAGGAAGCCGACTGTTCCCCTAGGCAGAGGAGCAGGGCGACTCTCTCCAGGACCAGGTGCCGCAACCAGGCAGGCACTGGCTGCTGCAGGTCCTCCTTGTGTACCAGCCGCACGATGAGGATGGTCTCGGCCAAGCTGATCACCAGAAGAGCCATGCACACGACGAAGTAGACACCTGTGCACCCCGGGGTGGGGCGGGAGTGGGGGACACACACGGGAGGTAGGAGAGGGCCGGTTCCTCCATTCCTTGGTCACCCTGAGCTCTTCCCCGGGAGCGGGCCTTACCGATGAGGGGTGTGCCGATGGCCGTAGGCGGCAGCGTGTCGGACACAATGATCAGGAAGACCGAGTAGCCCAGGAAGAGCGTGATCTTGAAGGAGACCCTCTCGCCACTGTCCGGGGGCAGGTAGAAGCCTACGATGTCCATGACCATGAGGAAAACACTGGGCAGCAGCAGGCTGACCGCATAGAATAGGGGCCGCCGGCGAATGACCACCTGGGACCAAGAGAGGAGCTCTGGGGAAGCCGGGAGCAGACGGGTCCTGCACCCAGGAACCACCACCCCATCCCAGACCACCCTGCTTCGTGGGGCTTGCAGCCTGGATTGCTCGGAGAAGGAGATGGGGCAGACCCCATATTCCACCTCCAGATCCAGGCTTGTGGCTGTTCAGAGGAAAAGTAAAGGACAATTCAGTTGCGTTTCCCCACCTACTTCATTGAGGGAAGAGTGTGAGCTGGGAAAAGGGCTATGCCTCCTTAAGTCTACCTGGATGTGACTTTATTCATTGTTTTACCCACATCTGCTTCCTGTCCGACTCACATAGAACTTCATCTCTGCGTAACAGTTGCTGCTGTCTATATTGAACTCCTGAAACTGGGTCAGCACCCCCAGCAGCTCCCACTCGCCCTGGTTCATGAAGATGCTCCTGTCCAATTTCACCTTTTCCGGCAGGCGCCACAGGGAGATGTTGATGTCCTGGACTGAGAGAGGAGAAATCAGGCAGCATTGGAGTCTGGACCAGGGGTGTGCCTGTGAGGGTGGGGCAGCACCCACGTGGTGTGGCTCAAGCCTCAGCTCTTAATCTTCAGCTTCAGTTTTCTCAGCTATACGATGAGGTAATAGTGCACACTGTACCTGTCTGTGCAGTGGGGCTGTAACAAGGGAGACGAAGTCTTGGGTGGAAACAGCAAAATGCAAAGAAACAGCAAACCATTTATTAGGAAGCTCTCTTCTCTCTGTTTCTGTTTCTGTCTTTGTCTCTGTCTCTCTCTGTCTTTCTCTCTCTGTTTATCTCTGTGTCTGTCTGTCTGTCTGTCTCTCTCTCTCTCACACACACACACACACACACACAGCCCTTCAAGCACCTTTCTAGGTTTCCTGTTAGAATTTCTCATTTAGACAATAAGCAAGAGTCAGCTTTCCTCACCTTTGCCTTGATAGAGCTGCCTGTCTTTAAAGGTGAATTAGGAAAATAAGCAAAACCCTCACTTATAGAACAGCAGTTATACTGCTCTGGATCAATACTAGAGAAACAGATATACATATGCACAAAAGGACAGGAGTATCCATTGCAGCAAAATATTGGGAAAGATCTAAATGACTACCAATCAGGAAAATGCTTAATAAGGTATTATGCAGTTCAAATCATAAGCTATTCTACAGCAGTCAAAATTTATAAGGCAGAGCTAAATCTGCAGTAACTTGGAAAAATGTCCAAGACCTGTTGTTGAGTAAAAAGGCTCAGATACCAGTATATAATAGAACATGAAGTATTTTACATTTATGTAAAATAAAAACCTATAAGACAATTTCCAGGCACTTTCCATAGATGTGTATGTATGTGTATATATTCAAAGGATAGAGTAGGGTCTGGAAGAACATATTGTGTGAAGTTTATACAGATAAAAATTGTTAAGTCTTGGTGTGGGGAGTTGTTGGTAAGAGTTTGGGACTGAGAGTAAAGGTCAAAGATCAAAGATTATTTGTAATTACGGCTTTAAAAAAATTTTTTTTTGCTGCGCTGCGTGGCATGCAGGATCTTCGTTCCCCGACCAGGAATCGAACCCCTGCAGTGCAAGGGCAGAATCTTAACCACTGGACCGCTAGGGGAGTCCCTGTAGTTATGGCTTTTGTTCAAGGGAGTTAGGTATTACCTTTGCCATTTACAGTGAACGCAATAAAATCAGGATAGAAGTGTAGGATGCCTTTTTGCAGTAGGGCAATTCTCACTTCACTAGACCATACTGGGCACCTAGCATTTGTCCACTCAATAAAAGTTTACTGAGCATCTTCCTTTGGGCTGGCACTGCCCTGGGGATCTAATGGTGGATAGAAATCATGTCGCTGCCCTCTCTAAGTTTCTATCTGGAGGAGTAGACATTGAACAAGTCCTTACAAGTGACTAGAACTGGGGAGAACAGGAGACTATGAAGTTGAGTGCTGCGGATGCCTCATCTGGGGGATGAGAGGGGGTTTCCCTGGGGCACAGACGGGGACACTGTGATTAGGAGGACTGTAGAGGAGTTGGCCCAGCTGGTGGGGGACAGGGGGGCAGAAAGGAGAAAGGGGGAGGGAGGGGGAGGGGCACGTTGGCCTCCGGGAGGGGCACATTGGCCTAGGAGAGGAAGCAGCATGTGAGTAAAAGAAAGAACAAGGGGCTCTGGAGCCCAGGAAAGCAGGCAGCTGGGCTGGGGAGCGCACACCAGGTGAGACTGGAGGGGTGGCCACACTTTGTAGGAGCCTCTCAGCCAGGTAAGAGATTTGGATTGTGTCTCAGGGAAGCAGACAGTGATGTGATCAGATCTGCATTTTAATGAGACCTCCCTGGCTGCTGTGAGGAGCGTGAATGGGGGTGATGGAGGAAGAATGAATGGGTTGGGACAGCTAGGAGGCTACTGCAACAACCTGGGCAGGAGATGAGGGTTGCTTGCACTGGGGGGAGGGTCCATCAGTGGAGGAGTGGCTGGATTTGAAAGACATTTCGTGCCAGATCCTACTTGTGATTTTGGGAAAGAATTGTCCCTGAGCATCTTGCCGTCAGTTTACACTGTCTCATTCAGTCCTTATGACAACTGAGGGAGGCCACAAGGGCAATAATCGTAGTGCCATTTTGGAAGATAAGGAAACAGAGGCTCAGCAACATTAAAAAACAAGGGGTAGGCTTCCCTGGTGGTGCAGTGGTTGAGAGTCTGCCTGCCGATGCAGGGGACACGGGATCGTGCCCTGGTCCGGGAAGATCCCACATGCCGAGGAGCGGCTGGGCCCGTGAGCCATGGCCGCTGAGCCTGTGCATCCGGAGACTGTGCTCCGCAACAGGAGAGGCCACAACAGTGAGAGGCCCGCGTACCGCAAAAAAATAAAAGAAAACAAGGGGTGATCAAGTTGGGGGAGGGAGACTGCATCCTAGGGTGTGCTCCTCAAGCGGGCACCCCAGGAGCCTCCAACATGTGCTCCCCCCTCCCGAAGCCCACAGACTCACTGGTGTGCAGCCAGCTGGTGAAGGTCAGCGAGCAGTTCTGTACATCGAAGGGGAAGTTGTAGATGTCGAGGCTACAGGCGGTCACCACCTGGAGGGGCTTGTAGTTCTGGACTTCTCCATGATGCCAGACATACACGTACGGGATATTTGGAGACTTCCCCACGTCCACACTGGCCAGGGAAGAGGGGTTGGTTTGGGACTCAAGAAGCAGGTCAAGCTGTGGAAGTCTGAAGGTCTCTGAGCTACTCGGCAGGGAGGGTCTAGGCAGCAAGACAACCTGGCAGTTTTGTCTGGCCTCCGTTTTTCCAAGCTTCTTATCTATCTTAGGCTTCCCCACCTGCCATTGCCAAGGCCACTTTCCAAGCAGTAAAGGGCATTTCTCATTTATTCCCCTGGCAACCTGACCACAAGAGGCAGGCCAGGAGTCCATGGACCCCCAAGACACGGGCTATAAGGAGAATGCCCAGCTGTCCCCACGCGCCCCCCACCCGGACTGGGCAGACCTCAGCCCCCAGGATCGCCAGCCCGATGGTGACGGGCAGGCTCGGTGGGAGAGCAGGACCTTGGGTTCCATCCCTAGAAGCCCTGTGAAATGAAAACCATCATTTCCGGAGTGGGGCAGGGGGGAAGGAATGGGCAAAATCAGTGAGAAGAATTGGAACAAAACAGCAAAGTCCTGCAAACTTCATCCCGTTCTATCAGCCAACCCCGGGCTGGGCTCTCCCAAGCAACCACTGCAACTGAGCCTCGGATCCTGAGCCTGCAGCCTTCTGTGACATCTGGTTGAGAGATGAGAAGTCAAGACCAAGGCTACGTCACTGTTTAAGCTGGAGATCCAGCCACAAACTGGGGCTCCCCAATCCCTCCAACCTGAGCTATTCAAGGCTGGGGCTCTGAGTCAGCTGCCTCTCCAAATAACAAGGTGAATGGCATCCTCTGGAATTGGGTGATGTGGGGGTACTGGGTGGAGGGCAACTGGCCCCCGCCACCTTCTCCTTCTGTGCATCTCCCCAGCCATCTTCCCAGACCTTGGATTCAGAAACCCAAGCAGTGGAGCCTGAAGAATGGGGAGAAGGAATGTTGGTGGCTAGGAATAAAGGCTGGTGGGACTCGCTTCATATCGGGCGTGCAATGTGTGGCCAGCGAGGCACATGTGTGACTTGAAATTTTGAGTGTCTCCCGGCCCCAAATCTCCTTCGTGACCAGGAGCGGTAACCACCGCTAGCACTTCATTCCTTTCAGTAATGTAACTGTCCCTTTTAAAAACGCAGCCGTTCCTCATTAGACTCTTATGATTCAGTGTGGATTCATTCACTGGCCTCCCTTCCCGGGGAAGGGGGCCCTTGGACCAAGAAGTGCAGAGTTTTAACCTCAGACATAGAAAAAGAGGAGTTTTCTAAAAAGAAAAGAAAGGGAGAAACAAGACAAAGGGGAATTGGGGCCCGATTCAACTTTACCTATGGCTCCCCAGGTCTAGTGGGGCACCTCAAATGCAACAGCAGTGATCCTGTCTCCCGCCCCCTGGCTGCCCAGCATCTGATGACAGTACTCACAACTCATTGATGAGGATGTCTGGGACCCAGATGCTGTCCGTGGGGATGGACAACTTGGTGATGTTGTCAAAGTCCTCAGGGTTCCACTGGAGAAACTCATCAGTCCAGTACTAGGGGAGGAACAGGAACGGTCACAGGCTACCCCGTCCGTCTCAGGCCGAGTCGTCCGCAACTCAGGCCAACTTCACCACTTGTAGCCCAGGCAACAGGTGGGCATCTTCTTGGGAGAATCTGGGTGTCAGTGGCACCCAGACCACTCAGCGGTACCCAGAAGTCCCCCCACCTCTGTACTCACACACCCCTACATGCGAATACAACACAGACGGATGCAGCCTCTCCCTGGGAAGGTATTCAATCATTTCTAATGTTATAAACCCCCAGCCACCAACTGAGGGATCTTAGACAAACTGCTTCTTGGGTCTTGATCGGCACACATGTAAACAGGGATAATAGCGTGCACCTCACAGGGTAGAGACAGTTATTACTAAATTTTGATCAATGCCTCCTCCACTATCCTGCCAGAATGACTGATCTAAAATGATCTAAAATGTAAATTTCATCATGTCACTCCTTTAAAGCTCTTCAGTGGTACCCCACTGCCATTAGGATCATGGACTACAAAGGTTCACCTGATCTGGTCTCCACCTATCTCTCCAGCCTCATTTTTCTTGCTATGGCTCTCTGTGGAGTCTACACTCCAGCCACATGGAATTAAACATTGTCAAAACCTCTGCATCGCTGCATATCCTGTCCCCCCGCATACTGCAGTCCTGTCTTCTTTATCGAGGTGAGTCTTGCTCATCCTTCCAGATGGAACCAAGGAATCTGTCTGTTTCCTTCCCCAGGAGCCTCCCATGACCCCCACTCCCCAGACTGAGTTTAGTGCCTGTTCTTTGCTCCCACAATTGGCATCTTTTCTTTGCTGCACAGGAGCAGCTATCTTGCTGTGTTGCATTGTCTGTTCACGTGTCTGTGGCCTCCACTAGTCTGTGAGCTCATTGTGGGCAGGATCTGAGTCTAATTTTGTGCCTTAGCACAGCTGCTGGTACATAGTAGATTGACATCTCCTACTGCTGGAGCAGACAAGTGACCCTAGAGGTCCAGAGGTGGGACTTAAGCCAGATGTCCCGGGAAAGGAGCCCCAGAATGCCTGTTCTGGCTTGGGTCTCTCTCTTGAGGCAGGTGTGCTGTGTATTAAGAGATCTCTCTAAGGCAGAAAGGGAGCAGGATGTCAGGAATCAGCATTCTGGCTTCTTCCTCCACCCCACTCCCTGTCCCATGAGAAGTGGGAGGGATTTAACAGAGACCCATATACACCAGGTATGTCCTCAGCACCTCTCTCAGGTTTGACTTCTAGGAACTGTCCCCTGCCTCCTGCTGACCTCTCTTCAGCCACTTTGGTGTCCCGTCCTGCTCTGATGTCTTCCCCACAGCCTCAGGGGCTGCCAGAGCAGGACCAGCCTGTGGACGGCAGCCTGCACTGTCTCCTGCCCTCCCCCCGCCAGCTCCAAGCCAGAAATGCTGCCAAGGCCTCACAGTCCTCCACACACCAGTGCCTGAGTGACACCCATCAGAAGCTGGAAGAGCGGGCAAATGGCTGGGGGTGGGAAGACTAAGTGGGTGGAATCATCCTGTTTCAATCACCCAATTTGGTTGTCATCCAATTTGGCTTTAATAGAAGGAAGAACTTTCTAGCAATTAGAACTGTTTGAAAGCAAAGTGACTGCCTTCTGAGCTACCAGTCACTGAGGTGTTTGAGCAACAGAGGTGGGAAAAGCACTTGTTTGCGAGGCTGTGAAAAACTTCAGAAACCAGAGGGGTGTGGAGGATTTCTCCTCCACCAATCTTTAAGCCGCCTTCTATTCCCAGTTCTGAGGTTAGAGGGGTCCAGATCCAGGAGATCCTGGATCTCGTGAGTAGGCCTCCCACCTCTTCCCTCCCCTCCCCAAGGCCTCTGAGATCCTGACTCCTTTGAGATGTAGGAGCCCCTCCAGGAAGGGAAAGTCCCAGTCCGAGGAAATGGGGGTGGGGGAGGGGCAGGGGCTGGTCAGCTCACCTGCCGGTACCAGATGTACGTGGTCAGCACCTGATTCTTCTCATCCTGTGGAAAGAACGGGAGCTCAGCGTAGGTGGCCCTGTGGGCTGCGGGCCCCTTGCGCACACCAACCCCAGCAGGAGCTGCTGCTCTGTGTCTCTGTTCCCTTGGGAAGTGAGAGTGAGGAAATGAGGTGGAGGAAAAGGGGTGAGCCAGGAAGAGTCGGTCTTTTACTAGGACACACCTAGAAAGAAGTTCAGTGATTTCTTTTTTAACATCGTGCGTGTGTGTGTGTATCTTCTATTATCTTCTATTCTGTTGTGTATATTTCACATATACATGTATAATAACACAATAGAAGGTAATGATAGAAGACATATAACAGTATCATATAGATGTATATCTGTACATTTATAAAGCGTAAACTGTTTTTTTTTTAATTTATTTATTTATTTTTGGCTGTGTTGGGTCTTTGTTTCTGTGCGAGGGCTTTCTCTAGTTGCGGCGAGCGGGGGCCGCTCTTCATCGTGGTACGCGGGCTTCTCACTGTCGCGGCCTCTCTTGTTGCGGAGCACAGGCTCCGGATGGGCAGGCTCAGTGGCCATGGCTCACGGGCCTAGTTGCTCCGTGGCACGTGGAATCTTCCTGGACCGGGGCACGAACCCGTGTCCCCTGCATTGGCAGACAGACTCTCAACCACTGCACCACCAGGGAAGCCAGCCCTGTACGTTTATATATATGTACCTATCTCCTACTCTAGCATGAAGTCAAGCTGTACAAAACCACACAGAATGAAAAATCCATCACTATCCCTCTCTTCGATCCAATTCCCAATTTACCTTCCTGAAACAGCCAACTGACTCCAGTAGAGACAGCCAGAGAGGTCCATTCCACCCATCCTACCCCAGTGCAGTGCCCTGAGTCTTGCAATTGCCCTCTCATTTATCTCTGCCCAATGTCCGACCTCCTCGGCTGGGCAGTGCACCCCACCCTACTTCAGTAACTGATTAATTGATTTATTTATGATTAATTCTTCAACAATGATTTAGTAACACCCGCCATGTACCAAGGACATGTGTAAGACAGCAAGGGTGTAGAGACGAATAGGACGGTCTGAACCCTCACACAGCTCACACAGGTAGGTACGATTGTGAAAACCGCATGCACTGAGTGACCCCCTGGCTGTAGGGTACAGGAGAGGCAGCCATGAAGGTGACCACAGTTTTCTGGTTTGGGCAGCTCTCCTGTGCCGTGGTGCCAGAGCACAGGTACTGTGGGCACTTGAATGCCCACCGTGTTGCCTGGGGGTGACTTGGTCTCACATGGTCTCCCACCCAGAAGGTCCACCTCTGAGCCAGGCAGTGGGGACAGGCGCTCACCACGCTGAGGATGGCGTAGACGATGACATCAATGGACACCATGGTTGGCGTCCTCCAGTCCCGCACAGGCCGTACACCCTTCTTGTAGTTTGCCAGGAGGTGATCTGACAGCCGCAGCAGAGCTGGCCTGGAGGCGTTCCGGGCCTGGGGGCCCAGCCTGTGCTTGGCTGGGAAGGAGAACAGTTCAAATCAGACAGCAGAGCCTGAGCCTCCCCCGGTTCTCTGGCCCTGGTTTGAAAGCTATTAAAAGGAAAGTGTCCCCACCCTTCCCAGATACTCCCACAGACTGAAATTCCCATCACTAGAGCATTTGATCTGCAGAGATTCCTGCCCAAATCCAAAGATATTGTCTCCTAAGGGTAACCTAGGCACGCATTTACATGAGAAGGGAAGCTGGGCTGTGAAAGCAGGTGCCACAAGACAGGTGAGGTCTCAAGTAGGCCAAGGGCTGAGAAGGGTTGAGAGAAGCTGCCTGCCCAGAGGAGGTGGGCCCATGGGGCCCTGCATGAGGGGCTCTGGGAGATAAAGGGGAGCTGGCCCTAGGGTGTGCTACTGGAAAGTGTGGCCCTAAGTGCACAATTTCTAAGCCCAATGGTCTGCCGAGGGTCAGCCTCAGCCAAGGTCACATTTCAGCGTCTGCATAGCTCATTGTCCCCTTGACCCCAGCCCGCAATTAGTAAGGAGAAAAGGGTGGGCATCCAGTGAATATGGACATTCCTTCTCCCTCCTGCAAAATCTACCCCGAGGAGATCCCTGCCCCCTCTCCACACTCACAGAAACTCCTGGGGAGGGTTTGCCAGGCCTCCGTCTAGGGTAGCTTTATGGGCAGGTTTGATGGGGTTAGGAAGAGGGCTGGGCTGAGGTGTGGAGGAAGCAAGGAGAAACCAAACAGTCCCCAGAGCAGGAGGCCTGCAAAGATAAAACAGTGAAACCCAGCCCCTGGGCCCTAGCCCCGCTCTCTGGGGATTTCATGAGCGCCTCAGTTGTCCATCTGGGAAACAGTAGGAGCACCTCTTGAAAGGTGCCAGAAACATGAAGGTGAAAGACGGGGTCGGAGAGGGGAGCAACTTGGAGGACCAGGGCGCAGGCTGCAAGGCCGTGAGGGGCTGGCAGAGGGAGACCAGGGTCTTTCACAGACCAGGGGCCAGCAGGCCTGGCTTTCTCTCGACAAGGCTGCTTCTTCTCCCATCTCATCTATCACGTGTGGATCTCTACAGCAAGTTGGTCCTGCAGACCCTCCTTCCTGCCCCTCACCCACCTGCCGCTGATAAACTTTCGGCTTCCCTCAGAAAGGCAGAGAAGAGCAGAGAGAGAGGAAGACAAGAGGACATTTACTGAGTGTCCCCTTTGAAAAAATATCAATGAACATATTGTTCATTTCAGTCTTAGGAGAGCCTGCTGGAGTGAGTATCATGACACCCCATTTATAGATAAAGAAGGTAAGGCTCAGAAGCCTTGGTGAGGCTCCCCAAGGCTCAGAAAGATGAGTACCGTGCCCTGTAAGGGAAGGAACTGAAATTCAAACCCAGGTCCCTGTGTGTCTTCACTACACAGCAGCTCAGATCCTATTGTCTGGGACTCTGATCACTTTGGAGAGAACAAGTCTGGGCCCTGCAGGCCTCAGAGCAAAGGACCAATGCTGGGAGGGACAGAGCTTCTCTTCAGCCAAGGAAACTCCAGACCACAGTCCTAACTTGCAGCCCAGGCCTACACATCCCACTGAGTTTCCCCAAACGACAGCTCATGGGAGGAAAACCATTGTGCCTGGAAGCCCTTCAGATCCGTCCAGTTAAGCACATCCTAACTGTGCCCCAGCCCCAGCT